>NC_143560.1:43255000-43612500 GCF_054136105.1 Typopeltis vanoorti
TGACAAAATTAAAAAAGGTATAGCATAAAACAAAAATTTAACTGAGTTTATTTTTAAGAAAGTTTTCTATAAAATAAAAATAATTATACAGAAAAACAGAAATTTTTTCAAATGAATTTAGATATTCTAAACTTACAGTTGAGAGAACAGAGATACTTTAATGTCCTAAACCAATTAATTATTTATGACTTGTTGTGACTCTTTTAACAAACCCATGCAAAAAAAGGTTGGAAAAAAATACCATTATCAAATCCTTTTAATCTTCATAGTCATCTGAATCGGTGTCTGAATCGCCATCACTTTCACTTAAACTGATCACCAAAGGTTCGCATAATTCTTTGATAATTCCATCTCTGTCCCAATACATATTTTCCAATGAGGTGACATGAAAGCAATATTTTCTCCAGTTTTGAACTGTAATACTTTCAATTGCCTGTTCTGAAAGCTTCAAAAGTTTCGACATGTCAATATCTCCAGTTACGTTGCGATGGCGAATGAAACTTTTCACTTCTGCCCAAACATACTTAATAGCATTGATATCGCAATGATATGGTGGTAGCCTCAATGCTAGAATTCCATGCTCTTTGAGCATCATGTCGAATTTAAATAGTTTAGTTGTGGGTGAGTTTCTTTTGACCAAATTAAGCAATTCAATTTTTCGCATATCTGGGGAATGAGAAATGTTATTTGCAGAGAACCAATCCATAAGAACTTGCTTCTTATTAGACCAATTTGGAACTTTGTTTGATCGAATAGAGTGATATGAAGCATTATCAATTATAACAACAGCATTTTTAGGAAGGTTTGGAATCAGTTTTTCTTCTGCCCACTTTTCGAAGATCGTAGAATTCATTTGCTGATGGTAATTGGCTTTGTATAGTAAGTTTGAATTCAGTAAAAAACCCATTTCTCTACCCACACACAAAATTATTATGCGCCGCGAGGCATTTCTGGTTTGTAGCACTCCACAATTTTCTTTAGACTGCCAACATTTTCCATAATTTAATTTACTATCAATCCAAGTTTCATCTAGATACACAATCAGTTTTTTTCCTCCCTGAAATGTCTTATTGCTCTCAAATACTGCTTTCTAGATAAAACAATGTTACTTTGCTCCATGATAAGTTTCCTTTTATTCTGGAACGTTTAAAACAAAATCCAATTTCATGAAGTATTTTCCTTAAAGTTTCTCTTTTCCAAGGAAAATTAATTTTTTCTTTAAGCAATTTCAGAACAGTTGGCACTCTTTTCTCTACTAAAATTCGTGAATAGTTCTTCTTATAACTTCTACATCAAAATCATTTAAAGCTACGGTTTCGATGTTTTTCTTTACTTTGTTTTACGTAATATTAAAATCTTACATATATTATACATTATAACTACTTTTTCATATATACTTTACATCATCTTTGGTTTATATCTTATGTAATTTCTTGATTTAAGATCCCTGTAAAACTGAGCATGATTAGTGAGAGTGATGATGCTGTGATTATTTACGTGGTTGCCAGCCATGTGAGAACTTCTGTGAAGAAAAGGTATATGTGAAACTACAAGGCTGGTGATTATGAGAAGCTCAGGAGAAAACTTGCAGCCGTTGCAGGGAATGAGTTGTTGGGTGGGCAAGAGATCACTGCTGCTATTCATAGACTATTTAATATAAGCAATATATAAATGTATTATAAGGGACAGGAGATTAAATCAGGTAGGTGTGAAATGAATGAATGAATGAATGAAAAGATTAAGCATGCAATACAGAGAAAGCAAGAATTATGAAAGGAACATGTTCGTGATATTGTAAATTAACATCACAATTTCTTAATGTTGTTATTTATTTCTATTATTTGATTTTAATCACTATGACAGATTTGGGTATCACTGTACTGCACCAAAACAAAACAATTTTTATCAAACTGAGTCCCACTATGAAGAGGATTATATGTTATACATTACAGAGGTGAGGGATACACAGTAGTATACTTAGATTTTGCAAAGGCTTTTTATAGATTACCACATGATAAGTTAATAGTCAAACTAGAATGGATGGGATTGGATATTAGATTAGTGCATTGGATCGGAGACTGGCTATCTGATAGGTATCAACAAGTTGTGTTATGGGGGAGCAATATCCCGGAAGAGAAAAGTCACTAGTGGTGTGCTTTATGGGCCATTGCTGTTTAACCTGTATGTTAACAATATTAGCGAAGATTTGGATGGACATTCAATTGTTTACAGATGATGCAAAGTTGTGATGAACTATGAAGAGTAGTGAAGATATGGCCTTACTAGAAGACTTGAATAGATTGAGGGCACAGGAATGGGGGATGAAAGTTCAGTGTTGCAAAATGTAAGTGTAAAGTGTAATGTTGCAAAATTTTAAAATGTAATTTTAAAATTGGGAAACAAAGATGGGATGTAGAACCTACGTTTTGGCAGGAATATATTATTGGAGGTGGAGAAAATAGATCTTGGGGGACTGTGGATAAGGATCTGAAATTTAGGGAACGTATTGCCAAAATTGTAAGGACAATGTGAAGAATTCTGAATGATGCAGAGGACACTGATTTGTAGAGGTAAGGAGTTGTATAAGGCTCTGATTAGGCCACACACAGACTATTGTGCACAGATTTGGTCACCTGGTTTTCAAAAGGATGAAGAGATTTTGGAAAGGATCCAGAGGCAACTGACTAAGGTAATTTCTTTCTGATCCCTGGAATGTTGAATATGAGGAAAGGTTGAAAAGATGCAATTTACAGAGTCTAGTGATAGAATCTGCACAGTTAGTCTAGTGGTTACGCGCTTTGCAACCATATGCGGGAAGGAGTAATCTAGGTTCGATTCCCGTTGGTGACGTGAGGAGCTTAAGGATCTTCCTCAGACGTAGCCAAGTTAGCTGGTGTTGGGCGTGGACAGCAAGGTTTTTTTCCTCCTGCAAAGCAGGAAAACCAGCCCCATGAACACACACTTCGACAGACATGGGATACTAACAGGAATAAGGAGCAGCCACGGTAATTCCATGGGATTATCATTACGGAACCTTACACGGTAAAATGTGTAGGCCTGCAAGAAAGCATAACATACGATGACGAGTAGATAGGAAGAAGAGAGGTAATATGATAGAGACATATAAATTGGTACAGGATTGTTATAGGATCAATGTTGAAGTGGTTTTACAGAAAACGGTGGGAGATCAGGGGAAAACCAGAGGTCATCCCTGGAAACAGCTGTATAAGGAGGGTGGGTGTGAGCAGGGTTTTTTTTTGCATGCAGAGTTGTGAATGCCTTGCCTGAGAGAGAGGTGTCTGCAGAGAATTTGAGTGTGTTTAAGGCACAGTATGATGAGCCATGTGTATGCCTCCTAGATGAGTCTTTGAGTCTATGGGGTCATAGGATAATAATAATAATAATAATAATAATAATATGTAAATCCTGAAAGGTTTCAAAGGCTGGTAATTCCATTGCTGTAGAATTCAAGTTATAAGTGAGGGATTGTAAATAGGAGGAGATTGGGCAATATTGTTAGGAACTTACCAGATAGCTAACAGGAAGAATTTTGAAAGGTTGGAAAGTGCCAGAAGCAGAGAAGTCCTGCCTGGAAACTCATAAATATGTGGTGAATAAGGAAGAATATGAGTAATAATTTATTTTTGCATGTGATGTCTTTGATGTTTTTTTTTTTTTTCATATGTTTTTTGTACTTTGAATAATTCATATGGATCACCAGAGAGTGAGTGTTGGATATGTGAGTATGGTGCAATGGATGTAGCATGTAGATTAAACCCTGATTTTTTTAATACCATTGAGGTATGGCAGTAATAATTATAAGAATTATTTTTATAATAATTCTTGTTAGTATAATTATATTATAGAGCCTCCATAGCTCAGTCAGTAGAGACAAAGAATTGGGTTTGATTTTCGTCCATAATGTGAGGAACCTTTATCTGGTCTCTTTCGACTAAAGGTGAGTTAGCTGATCTCATATTGAGGTAGAGGGTTTTTTCTCCCAGAAACTTGGGTTTTTTGTCCCTCAGAACAGGCAAACCGACCAGTAGAACACAGACAAGAATACTTAGGGCATAGGGTAATTTACAGTTAGTAAATCCAGGGATACTTGGAAGGCTATGGATGCTTAAGTGCCTGTTAAAGCCACTGATGGATGGATGGATGGATGGATAATTATGTAATGTGAAAAAAACACTTGAGCTAACACCTTTTATTCCCATATAGGGAGTAGGAGAGGCCATTTTTAGCCCTATCTAACTTTTGAAGACTGAGTGGGCAGTTCAATCTCCACTGGTAGCCAATCAGAGATAGCTGGACCAAGGCTATCACTAATTTAAGCAGCCTGCATTGAAGAATGGCTCAATAAGTGCTGCCATCTCATGGTCCCTAACGATAACACAATATGTTTAATGTCTGAAATAGTGTGGGTTCTTTGTTCAATTTTCTTGAGTTTATGGGATGCCAAACCCAAGTTTCTCTGAGAAAAAACCCACTTGCCCATGCCAGAAATGGACTAACTTGGGAACCGATTGTAAAAAGGCTTAGATAAAGTTACTCCAGTCGGCGACTAGACTTGAAGAGTCTATCTCCCGGCAGTTTAGTGCTGAGGAGTGCAAACACCACTTCCACTGAGCTACACAGGCTTTTTTAATTATATTTTATTATAAGAATAATAATGAGTTCTGAAAATTAGTTATATCTATTATTATTTTCAGATATATGTTTCATGGAGGAACATCATTTGGATTTACTAGTGGTAAGTTTTGATTATAGTTTAAATGAGTTTAAAATCAGATTTCAAAATTCATAGGCTAGTAAATAATGCAAAAATATTCAAATGAAGCTTTTATTGTGCAAAAAAATATTTAAAATAGATTAATCAAAATGTTATTATGATCATAGAGAACCATAGTATGGCATTAATGTTTTGTTTCAAGAAAGAAACACATCTAGAGATGATAAGTAAATAACTTTTTTTATATAATTAAATTGCCAGCTAGTATTTATCTTTGTCATCAAGCATTTTCATAAGCACACACATACAATATGCACATGCACACAGACACAACCAAAGGAAGACAAATATAGACTGGATTCAATAGCTACCTTTTGTGGATGTGGTGAGGAGAACTTACCTGTTCAGCTGACAATCTCATTATGATAGTCTTTCAGATTTTTGTTTACCACATCGACATTCACCACAATGTCTGGCAATTCATTGTATTCACCAACCACTATCCATGCAAAGAACATGCTCTCAACCCACCTCATACAGCTTCCAGGTATGTCGTCTTGTTCTACTCTCTTCTCCCATTCTATGAAATATTTCTTCCATGTTAACCTGGTAACAACCCTTGACTAACTTAAATGTCTTAATCATATCACTCTCTTCCTCCTATTTATAAGGATTTGCAAACTGTATATCCTCAAACTGTCCTCATATCCCACATCTCAAAAACCAGTTATGACCTTAGTCAGTCTTCTCTAGACCCTCTCCAATATATCCTCATCAACATGAAAACCAGAGGACCAAATCTGTGCACATTAATCCATACAAGGCCTGATTAAGGCCTTATGCAAAGATCCTCTGCAACGATGCAAAGAATCTAAAGTCCTCCATATCATTGCCATAATCTGACTGCACAAGTCGTGAAGACTTGTGCAATGTGACCTCTGAACTTTAGATCCTTGTCCACCAATTCTTCAAGCTCTCTTATCTCTTCAACTTCCCTACTAAGTGTTTACTTTGCATCCCATTGTTTCCTACCAAATTTCAGAACCTTACACTTTGCAAGATTGAAATGACAGTTCCATACTGTTGTCTACTCATACAATCTATTTAAGTCCGCCTGGTAGATCACAAAATCTGCTTGGATCCTTATCACTCATCCCAGTTTTGCATCATCTGCAAACAGTTGTATATCATTAATATACAAATTAAATAACATTGGTCCCAAAACAGATCCCTGTTGCACACCGCTAGTGACTTTTCTCTTCTGAGATAGTCCCTCCTCTTAAACAACTTAGTGATACCTATCTGATTGCCAGTCACCTATCCAACTCACTAGTCTATCATCCAATCCCATCTGCTTCAGTTTGGCAACCAACTTGTGGTGTGGCAGTCTATCAAAAGCCTTTTCAATATCTAAATTTATCACTCTATATGCATTTACCTTGTCCAATAGATTCATCACCTTGTTACAATACATAAGTAGGTTGGTAAAACATAACCTCCCTTTAAAAAACCCATTCTGACAATCACAAAGAGTACTGTTATCAACCCACTTTTGTATCCTATTTCTCACCAACTTCTCCAGTACCTTAACTACAACTCCAGATATAAGATTGGTCTATAATTTGTTTCCTTAGCATTATCACCACCTTTGTGAAATGGAACAATTTTGCCTTCCCTCCACTCCTTTGGGACTTTTGCCGTTGCAAGACTTATAAACAGGTAGGCCAAGTCTGATGCTAATTCCTTGGAATGTTCCCTTAAGACACATAGTAATATGTCATCAGGTCTTATTGCCTTATTGACATCTAATTTACTTAACTCATTCCTATACCTCTTGGTTAGTCACCATTAAGTCTTCTTTCATTTCATTCTCTACAATTGAGCTTCTTATTTCACACTTAGGATGAAACACTCCCTTGAACTGCTCACTGAATACCTCAGTTATGTCCTCTATGTCCTCTGCCGATGTTACCAGTCTCCCACTGTCATCTATTAACAGCATCTTACTATAATCAATCTTCTTTCTGCTGGCCACATAATGAAAAACTCACACGAGTTTTGGCCTGAAATGCTAATTTCTGCTTGTATTCCACTTTTGTTTCCTTACCAACTCTCTTGTTCTGCTCATGATACACTACGTGCAACTGATTATTATCATTATTCATGTTGTGTTGCCTCAAAAGTGCCTTCTTCTTCTTCCAGATTACATGCTTAATCCCTTTGTTCATGCATTTTACATCTACCTTATTCAGCCTCTTCACTTTTGGAATACATTCACACAGTGATGCTGTTATGTATTTCTTTGTCATTTTCCAAGCAGCATTTATTTTCTTACCACTCATATCCTCATTCCATGCTATAACTCTAATCTGTCTCCTAAGCTTGTCATAATTGCAAGCCTTCTACATCCACATATTTCCTTTCCTCACAGAAGTCTTCATATGGCTAGCCACAGTCTGGGTGATCACTTCATTATCTCTCTCTCGCCAACTGGATGGAACTGCGAAACCCCAATCACAGTTACATCCTCTGATGAAATGATCAGGTTCAAAACTCTCTATCCTTGTGTGCCCTCCTCTACATACTGCCTGAGATAGTAGTCTCTAAAGAACTCTGAGAAATTAATTCCATCTGCTTTACAGGATCAAAATGGAGAAACACATACTAATAGAAAAAGGGTAGAAGAAATTGTGCAGAATTTTTATAATGATCTCTATGCAACTAAGTGTCAAGTTTCAGAACCTATCATTCCAGAACCAAGCAATATACCAGATGTACTTTCAGAAGAAATAGAACATGCCCTTAAGAAAATGAGTAAAGGTAAAGCCTCAGGACTTGATCATGTAAAGGCTGAAGAAATCCATCAAGTGGACCAATTATTTTTAAAGTGTTGGCTGCCAGATTCATTTGGTACTTCAAAGAAAGAATGATTCCAGAGGAATGGAAGACCTCAAAAACCATACTTCTATTCAAAAAAAGGGAACAAAGAAGAAATAAAAAATTATCGTCCAATCTGTCTACTCTCTCTCTCACATATATAAAATCATGAACAGAGTAATACTGAGCAGAATCCAAAATACAACTTGAAGACAACTCCGGTAGAGAGCAGGCAGGATTCAGAAGAGGCTTCTCCACAATAGATCATATCTAGGTCATTTCACAACTAACAGAAAAAATGCAGAGAATACCGAATCCCTCTATGTTTTATCTTTATTGATTTTAAAAAAGCATTTGATACCATAGAACACAATGCAGTCATCAGTGCCTTACTGAAAATAAATGTAGATCCTACTTACAGCCACATGATAAAAGAAATTAACAAAAATCAGACAAATAACCCTATTTGATCAACCTATAAATATAGATATAAAGAGAGGGGTCCGTCAAGGCGATATGATCTCCCCAAATCTATTTACCAGCACTTTAGAATACATTCCGAAAAAAATAGACCTAAATGGAGGAATAAGCATAGATGATGAAAAACTACAAATCCTTATGTTTGCCGATGATCTAGTACTGATATCCCACAACCCAAAAGACCTAGAAGAAATGGGTGAAAAAATATACACAAACAGCAGTAAGATAGGCTTAGAATGAATCTAGAAAAAACAAAATGGATCAAAAACATCTACACAAGTGACAGTCACCTATGTATTGATAACATCCCTATAGAACTCATAAAAGTACTTAGGACAAACAATAAAAATGAATAACGATTTATCTGAAGAACTAGCAAAAAGAAAGAAAGCTGCATGGCTATCATTCAACAGACTAAAAGAAACACTTACTGATCCAAATCTTGTCATCTCTCTCTGAAGGCAAAACTATTTAATAGTGATATTCTACCATCACTCACATATTGATCAGAAACATGGAACATGACAAGAAAAGAAGAAACTCTCAGAATGCAATAGAATGCAGGATTTGTAACATCAGCAGAATGGAACATGTTAGAAACACAGAACTAAGAAAGAGATTAGGCGTAAAAGATGTGGTAGCTGCAATATATGAAAGCAAGATGAGATGGGCGGGTCACATAGTCAGACTCAGGGATAACAGATGGACGTATAGAATACTCATCTGGCAACCAAGAACAAAGAGAAAAACAGGAAGACCACCTACAAGATGGGAAGATCCACTAGTGAAATCTATGGATATAACATGGAAGAGAGAGGCTCAAGATCAAGATTGTTGGAGGCATCTTTGTGACCTGCACTCATGGAGAAATCCTGAGTGAAACACAGGTCAATCAAGGTAATAACAATCATCCTTCCTTTGTTCACTAATCCAAGTGATTTATACATTTCTTCATCACCACCCTCCACATTCCCTGGCCTACAATAACATGACTAAATATCTCTTCCTGTCAACTTCCATCTCACAGCACAATGCCTCAAAACTGTTGCCACTATTTTCCTCTTTCGTGTCTACCTTATGTAGACATAAAATTTCCCTGCTATCATTAGCAGCGGTCCCCCCCCCCCTCTCTTCTTGTCCTTTCTATCATGATGTCATCTTAATTTAATCCCAAATCATGGGAATAAGTGAAACTATTTCATCTCATTTATTTATTGAGACTCCTGGCATTTGTAAATAAACACTGAAATTCACTTTTAGGTTTATATCCAATCCTATAAACAAGGATTGGATATAAATCCAACCATACCTGCCCTTTCCCATTCACCTTTATCCCTACTTACTACTTATATTCACTTACGCTCTGCCTCCACGCACCTTATGATCTGTTTTATTTCTATGCTGATTATTCCCATACAAACATTCTCCCCCCCTTTGTTTCCCTTTTCTTCTTGCATTCCATTCTCTGTTCATCTCTCACACTACTACAGTTTCTATTAGTAGTCTCTTCAGTAGACTGAAGAGACTACTATTAGAATGAACACTTCAATATCTTCCATACTACTCTTCTGATCTTTCACTTCACCTCTTACTTCTTATCTCTTGCTTACATCACACATACACTGCACTTCCGTCTATCAACAGCTTCTCCAGTTCACTCACTCCAAAGCCATTCAAATGTAATCCATCATGTCTCCATATAATTGCATTCTTCCCTCAAATATATGCCATACATCCACAAACTGTACTCCTTTCTTTTCAGACTCTGCCAGCTTACCATTTGTGATTCTGGCTCTCCATCTGGAGTCATCATTGTCATACCTCAGCAACACAATGACAAGTTTTCCCAGTATACTTTTATATTTTATTTTCCTTAATAACCTCCTGATATCTGTCTTTACATTCTTATTATATCCACTTAAATGATTTGTTCCCATAACCACCACTAATTCTCTTGCTCGTTTCCTTCTCATGTCCAAAGCATGAAGTATCTTGCTCATTCTTCTTCTTAGATAGCAGACCTTATGAAGTCTCTCTCATTAACCAATCCTCTAGTAATAGAATCTCCATACACTGTCATTCTCAAATCATTCATCACCTCTTTTTTCTTTCATTCTATTATTTTGCACTCTTCCATTTTTTCCCCCTCACTAAATGTCTAATATCACTTCACATATACCTCATTTCATTTTTCATTTTGAATACTCTTTTTTCAAATCTTGTATTTCAGCAGTTTCACTCTCTGTTGTTCCTGTAGTCTTACTACCTCTTGTTCTGTCATATTTTATTTCTGTTTCCTCATTTATACTTCATTTTGCTCCAATATAACTTACCGCTTCTTCATTTTTGCATTATTTCACTCCCTCCATCTCACTAGCTTTTGTTCCATTTATTTCATTTATGCTTTCATTTGTTAAGTTTGTTTTGCATTTATTTACTCTTAGTCTAATAAAATATTGCACTTTCTACAAATCCCTACCTTCTCTCATCTCCTGTTTAGTCAAACAACAAACAAATCTTTCACATTTTGCCATGCGTATATGTCACTCATGATATGGAACCTGTTTCGAAAAGTACATCGTTAATGTCATTTGATTTTCAAGCTGTTCACCAAGATGATCTAATGAGTACTGACATTGTGTTTTGTTCAAGGCTAGATTCAGAATTTCAATAAAAAAAAGTCAGTAATAAATCCATAAGGCCGATAATTATGCAGACACACTAAGCTAATAAAAATAAACAATAGTATACTAAAATGCAAGCAATATCATTAATTATTTCACAAAATAGCGCTTATATTTTTTGGAGTCTGGTAAACACATGGAGGTTCCTCTAGCAGCCAGCCATATGTCCTGTTTTTTGTTTTTTTTTAAAAAAGGAAGATCCCATGATTATCAATAACTATTTCCCTCTTGTACACTTTCTATAAAATGCTGTCTACGCTGACCTGGAAAAGAACTAATTGCTTCAGACATCATCAGAGACTATCATTGTTTCTTATGCAAAGGAAATTCTGCCTGTGTCCTTTTAAAAAAAAAAAAAAAGAAAAAAAAAGGAGATCCCATGATTAACAGATAGATGTATATCCCTCTTGGACACTTTTTACAAAATGTTATCCACACTCATGTAGAAAAGAACTAATGTATATGCTTCAAACATAAACTAGGAAAAGACTAACTATATGTGCATTCCAAGGGCCCATTAGGATTGATTCGACTTGATTCTTGATAATTATATCTTTGATCAGGTGGATAATTTTAGCTATCCAGGAGTCAGTTTTAGCAGCTGCAGTGATATACATCAAGAGATCGAGAAGAAGGGAAAAGAGAATTGAGAAGACTAATCATGAATATTTTGCAATTTTACAACTCCAAAAATCTAGAATATTATCAGGAAAATCCAAAGAAAAACTCTATTTAAGCTATCGATGATTGACATTAACACACAACTATGAAGCATGGTAATCGACAAAGGAGATAGCAGAAAATCTATTACATTTGAAAAAAAAATCCCATGAAAAAATTTTGGACTGTCTTGAAACCAACATACTGCACTTCACATAGTGAAGTGCAGTATGTTGTAATGAGAAATTATGAATTATGAAAATATAATGAGGAATTATGAAATTTGTTTTATCAATTGTAAGAAATAAGAGAATTGAGTGGTTTGGCCATGTTTGGAGAGAAGATGATCAGATAATCAAACAAGTGCTTATAAGTTAAATTAACAAGAAAGGTCTGCAGGAAGATCTGTGAACAAGACAGAGACAGATGGAGAAATCTGATGATGGCAGCATTAATTAGACCTGAATGGCCCCTTAAGATATTTAGGAAGAGGCAACCAAATTTATTTAGCTTAGGTGGGTGTTGAAAAGCTGTTGCTGATTCCAAGGACAGTCTTTTAGATTTGTTTTTACATGTGTATAGTAGAGAGGTTTTCCACTATTTGCAATACTTGTTCACTATTTTTTTTTCTGTATTTGTCTTCTTAGTTGTGCCTATATGCATGTTTATATCATATATGTTTGGTCTGTTATTTACAGTGGTATAATCACTCAGCTAAATTACCATACTATCTTAGATAAGCTCTGCTTACCTCATTCTTAAATGCTAATGGTATCAATATTTTCGTTTCTAATCTGATTCCGCTGTCGTTTAAGCGACTGATTGTCCTCAAACTCCTGTACTTTAGTATTTTAGTTAATTTATCTCTTCTTTAATTTGACATGGTTCCATGCAGTTTTTCTTATTCTGTTGTCTATTTCCAAATTTAATTTGCCATTTGCACTAAAAACTTTGCCCAAATAGCTGAAATGTTTTACTCATTTATTTCATATGGGTCCTACCCTCCCCCCTCTTTCCTCCACTGTCCCTTAGATGGGTTGAGCCCTCCTAATGAAGGATTAAGTATGTATTTTATGACTGTAAATCCGTGTGTGTGTGTGTGTTCATGGGGCTGGTCTGCCTGTTCTGCAGGACGAAAAACCTGAGTTTCCAAGTGAAAACCCCCACCTCCGTATTTGCTATTTGAATATGCTAACTCACCTTTAGTCGAAAGAGACTAGATAAAGGTTCCTCACATCTTGGACGGAATCGAATGCAGGTCTTTCTGACCAAAAGGGCTTCATACGAGCTACAGAGGCCCTAATGTTTTACTTGTTTGGGTTCTCATTAGAATAAGAATATTTTCTGTGTTCCTACTTTATATGTAGCTGCTTTGCATACCACTCTCCTGCACTATTTTGCCACATCCTTTAAGACAAGTATGTTGACACAACTGCTGACTGTCTGCATTACTTTAAAGCATTTGTTGATATGTCAAAAAATACCTCTACCTTCTGTATTAGTGTCAAGTTTTCTTAACATTTCAAAAACCTCCTGCTCTTTACTTCTAGTCTCTAAATCACTATTCTAAACTTAAAATAAAGAACTTTTATTATTAAAAGACTAGAAGATAAATGATAAAATATACAAAGAGCCAACAAGTTTCACTAGCCACTGTCTAGCATTTTCAAGGCTGAACTGGTGTTAAAACAAATGCATTAAGTTATATTTCAAACATACACTTTAGTAACTGTTAAGCCATTACATTTGATCATTCTGTTTGAAGGCGTGCATGTGTTTGAAAGCTTCAGTCAGATTCTGGTACATGACCACGTGTTGTGTAGTTTTTTGCATATTGTAATTCTGTCGAACTGAGAGAGATGATGGGATTTTTCCATATGTCTTTAAGAATGATACCCTGATTTCTATTTAAATTATTGCCTGTGCATATTCTAAACTTATTCAGATTATTGAAAGTTGGGCCTGGCTCCCACTGAAGAGACCTCAATAAAGGTCGAAACTAGTCTGGGTAGTGGCCCTTCCCTTAATGCATAACATTAGACATATCCGCGAGGAGATGTGTTTTGCATTATAGGAGATACTGAGACAGGAGTATTGGTAGCTTGCTCCACCTTTGCAACGAGTTGCCCTGGTGTGTACCACTTTACCTCAGTCCTGAAGATACTTTCAGGCGCAAACTTTGTTTGCTCATACTTGGATAAAGGATTAAACTAAATTTATTATTTTATTCAGATTAGTATGAGATAACACTCATTGGCATGAAATATATTAATGAAATACTTATTAAATATTGTCATCCCTCGACTTTATGTCTTTTAGAAGATACGTTGGTGATCCCATAAGGGAATAAATAACATTTTTGATTATACTTTCAAACAAGACTCAAGCAAGCATAAAGTAAAAATTTTTCTATTTAGCAACAGCGCATTCAGTGGCAACCTTCCTTTGGTAGTTGGCAATCAGCACGTCTTCAACAGTTCCCCTGGTGATTTTGTGTTTGAGAAATAGGTTATTTGCACTAAAAACTTTGCCCAAATAGCTGAAATGTTTTACTCATTTGTGTTTGGTTATTTGTGTATTTATCGTTAAATATTTCCTGATACTTTGTGCAACATGTCTCCTACACACTCAGTCAAAAAATCAATTCATCTTGAAATGAAATGGCAAGTTATAAAGCAGCATGAAGCTGATAAGCCTGTCAATGTGATTGCAGATGGAATCATTCTACAGTGATGATCATTTAAAAAAAATAAGGATAAAATATCATATAGGTTGTGAAAGGATCTGTTTCTATTAAATCAACAATAGTGACAAAGCAACGACAAGGTCCTGTTGGCAATATGGAAAAGCTACTTGCATCATGGATAGAGGACTTGAACCAAAATAAATTATTATGGAGGAAAATTATTTGCCACAGCAAATATTTCATATGGATGAGACCTTGTTTGGGAAAAAAATACCCGAGTGGACATTCATCCACAAAAAGCTAAAATCTATGCCTGGTTTTAAAGCTCTTAAAGACTGTATTATGATTCTGTTAAGGGCTAATGAGGCTGGATATAAACTGAAACCATTTGTGATATGGCACAGTGAGAATCTATGAGCCTTTGAAAACATTAGGAAGCATACTCTTCCAGTTCATTATCGGAGCAAAAAGAAGTCGTGAAGAATTGATGACTCAACAATTGTTTGAGTATGCCTTAATCAACTGTTATGCGAGTGAAATGGAAAGCCATTGTGTGAAAGAAAATGTAGAATTTAAAATTTTATTAATTCAGATAATGCTCCAGGTCATCCACCTTACACCTCACATCTTCACCCCAAGAGCAAGGTCATGTTTCTCCAAATACTACTTCATTGATCCAACTGATGGATCAGGGAGTGTTTAAGGCTTATTATTATCTACAGAGAACTGTGGCTTGGGACAAAGTGACCTCTCAATGTGAGTGGGATATGGAAAAAGACATTAAAAAGATTTGTGCACGATTTTGGAAGTTTTGAAAAAAAATGAAGACCTCTGTAAATTGAGTGAAGAAATAGTGAACGTAGCAAACAATCTGAATCTCAAAGTGAATGGTGATGACATAATTCAACTCATAGAAAGTGTCCTTGAAGAGTTGACCAACGAAGAATTGGTCAAACTGGAGGAACAACATGTTGCAGAAGAGGAAGAATGAGAAAAGGAAAAAAGGAAAAGAGAAACAAGAAGAGGTAGTTAAACAATTCACTGTGAAGGGTCTTGCAGAAATGTTCTCTGCAGTGATGTTTTCAAAATGGCTGAAGATATGAACCCCAGTGTTGAATGCTACTTATTAGTAGAAAAGAAAGTACATGATGCATTTACTTGCTATAAGCAAATTTATGCTGAAAAGAAGAGGAGGAATAAGCAAAGCACTTTGGACATTTTCATCAAAAAAACAATGGTTACACAAGAAGAGCCATAGCCTGGTCCTACATATAGGGAAGGTAATGAAGATGAGATTGTGGAGGAAGATTTGGGTGATTCTCCTGAAATATATGTCTTCTGCAGTAGTTGCTTGTATACAGTTTACATCAACTAATGCATACTCCCATAATAATTTTCTTCTACCAGCTGTATGTTAGAAATACACTTTTTATTTGTCATGTAACTAATTATTGTTTATCACTTTATACTTTCATTTAATACAAGTGGTCATCCACCTTAAATTGGTGATCTTCATCCCAGTCTTCCAAAGAATGATATGTGCATGCATGCAAAATTCTTCAAAATGCTTTTTTTCTAGATTGCCTTGTGTACTATTTACATCAACTGATGTGTACTCCCATAATCAGTATGTTAGAAATACACTTTTTATTTGCCATGTAACTGATTATTGTCTATATTGATTTTTATTGGTTAGTTAGTTATTCACATGTGATGTCATTTTCGATGCTGTATGGTCACTCCTGTATCTCATTGAGTTTTGGGAGTGAAGTTCTCTGTTAGAAGAGGTGGTAGGGCTACAAATGCCCTTTCTACCAAGAGCTTGTAGGACATTCACAAACATTCATTCATTCTACCAAAGACCAGCCATCCACTTCCTCTAGACTAATACAGCCACTCAGGACTTGCTGACCATGCATTGGACATTCACTACAAAATATGCTGGAAAGAAAGTCACTTTATTACATCACAGCAAGTACAAGTATGAAAGATTATTTCTTGGATCAGCCTCAGCTATAAAAAACTTCCCAAACATCAACAAATTTGGGTCATGAGACTGCCCCAAATTTGAGAAGCTTGCATTCTAAGAACATCAGCCCAGCGGCCAAGACAATCCAATTTAGCCCTTTAGGGACAATCCAATTTGGGCCTCTAGACTCCTTTAGGACTCTAGAACTGGCTTCAGTTGCCTTTCTTCAGCCTCATTTGCTTAATGTTAGTGCCTTCATGCACATATCATTGTTTTGTGATCCCTGAAGATGGCAGTGTAGCATTGCCAAAATATAGGAGGGTATTGATTAAAGTTTTCAATTAATATTCTTGTCTACATTGTCATTTCCTGAAAAATTAAAAGCTATGTGTGTAACCAATGTATAAGTTTATCTACAAGAATCCATGTTCCTGGTGGGATTCAAACCCACAGTCTCCTGGCTGGAGACTGATATGTAACCACTCAAGGAACCAGGCTAGCCATCAACTCTATTATCTACCCTATTTAATCTCTTACCCACTGCATTACCTTCTGACATAAATATCCCTTTTCTGGCACATTAACTCTTGTGTGAAGCTATTTTCTGAACTTTCAATGATGATATACTTTGTAGTGTGAACTATATTTTATATATATATATATATATATATATATTATTATTATTATATTATTATTATATTGTAGATTCAGTGGCAAGCACTGAAGAAAACATTGATTAATTGATTCAGCCAAAGAGGCATGTGGTGAGTTTATCTGCATGGATAGAAAAATCAGAACTCCATGGTGGACACAGGATGTTAAAGCGGCAGGGAAGGAAAAGAAGAAAGCATATCGAAAGTTCCTGGTGAATAAGTCAACTTGTGATCTTAGAGAATACAGCAACAATGTAAGAAAGCTAAACACTATGTAAAACTAGATAAGCAAAAGTCATGGGAAGATTTTGGTAAGAACATAGAAACTAAATATCTGGAAGATGGAGCAAAATATTCTGGAGGCTGTTAAAAAAGCTCAGGAATAGAGGAAAGAGTGCTGTAAAAGGAATTAGAGATGATAAAGGTGACTTGAAAACTGAAGAAAAAGATATCCTTGATGTATAGAATAATTACTTCCAAAAATTGCCAAATGAAACAAGCAATAACAGCACAGTGATAAAAAAAACACTGAACAGGCATGCAATCAGGAATACATATCCATACTTGAAGTAGAAAAAGCCATCAAAAGCCTGAAATGTGGAAAGCTGGAGTAGATGATATTCGACCAAAAATGCTCAAGTATGGTATAAAAGTCTTGCAGTGGCTGCACTGCATAATCCAGAAGGCCTGAACAGGGAGATGAATTCCAAATGATAGCAGTAGAGCTCTCAGTGCCCATATAAAAAAAGGGAAATAAAACTAAATGCAAGAATTACAGAAGTATTTCCCTACTAAATGTTCCTGGTAAGATTTATGCAAGTATACTTGAGAAACAGTTGAGAAGGATTATGGAAGAAAAGCTTGGTGAAGAACAAGCTGTATTCAGGCCAAATAGAGGCTGTCAGGATCAGATTTTCACTTTACGACAAATAGTTGAGAAATCGTGAGAATATAACAAAGATCTGTATTTAAGTTTATTTAAGTATTTAAGATATGCAAAAGGCATACGACAAGGGACCAAGAGAGAAGCTGTTCAAAACGCTGCAGTTGTATGGTGTCAGTGGGACATTATATCAAGCAATACTTAGTCTTTATTTGAGTTGTAAGCAGTTAGAATTGAAGGAAGTACAGGAAGATCGTTTGACATTAAATCTTGTGTCAGACAAAGATGTACATTATCTTATCTGTTATTCATCTATATGGATCATTATGAAGGAAAGTGGCATTAAGCCTGATATCAAAATTGGAGATGTTAATCTCAGCTCTTTACTTGATGCAGATGATGTTATAATTTTAAATAAATCCAGTACAAGTCTGCAAGATTCCCTGAATAAATTGAATAACTGTTGTAATAAATTTGGTATGAAAATCAGCAATAACAAGACAGAGACAATAAAAATAGGCAGAAACATTGAAAATATCAAACTCATCGTAAATGGAGAACTTGTGGAACAAGTAAAACATTTCAGCTACTTAGGCACAGTTTTTAGTGAAGATGGTAAATTAAATATGGAAATAGACAATAGAATCAACAAAGCTGGTATTGTAGGAAGTCAATTGAATAAATTTATATGGAATAAGAGAGAAATTAGTCAAAACACTAAATTAGCTGTATACAAGATAGTGTTCAAACTAATTTTAACTTATGGATCTGAGAGATGGGTTAGAAATAAAACACTGTACCAAATTCTAGAGACAGATATGAGAATCCTGAGAAAGATTAGGGGCATGAACAGGTGGCATCAGTGGCTATATCATATTAAAAACAAGGATATTAGGAAGGAATCTGACATTATTTGCATGCAGGAATGTGTTAGCAGAGGTGATCTCAGGTGGTGTGGTCACTTAAACAGAATGGGAGAGGAAGGATTAACAAAACAAGTGTTCTCTGTCAGGTTGGCAAGAAAAAGACCCAGAGGAAGACCAAGATATAGGTAGATATAGTAAAAAGTGCCTTAGAAGACAGAAATATAAGATCTGATAATGTCGGAGTCTTGACAGATAACAGATCGATTTGGAGAAAAATTGTTGATAGTAAGTTAATAATGATGTAAGTTCTTCATGTAGCACTGTCATAATATCCTGTACACCTCTTGAGGGTAAATGTCAGGAATTTGTTGATGATGATGATTATTATATGGTATCTCCATGGACTCTGGAGACTCTTTATGAGTGACCCACTCTAAATTTTATACACAGAAAACCCATCTTACTTCTTCTTAAACCTATTCACCATCAGGGAACTCACAATTATTTCTGGTAATTCATTCCACTCATTTACCACTCTCCACACAAAAGCACACCCCTATCAACAACACTCTTACACAACTTCTACAGATGACCCCTAGTTCTCTATTTGTCATATACACCAAATTCTCCATTTACATGGTTGATTGGTTCCAGAAAAAAAATGTGTAAAAAAAATACAGTGTATATGAAAAAATAGAAGATTGGTTCCAGATGTGAAAACTCGATACAAATAAGTTATTTTCAAATGAAAATCATTGAATATAACTTAATTTAATAAAATAGAATATTTTTTTTTTTTTAAATACTTATTAAAAATATATACATATGTATCTTTCTTAAAGAAAATAGTGTATCACTAATAAAACAGAAATTCAAAAAGGCTCAAATACACTGTGCATATGGTTATGAATTACATTTTTTGGACAGACTTTCTAACAATAGCTACATTCTTTTGTGAGACTGGAATAAAATCACTTCCATCACTTGAAACACTTTGGCTTTCCTGTTCATACTGCAATGGCAAAATGTTCAGTAAAAGCAACTAAATTAGCATTAATTTCCAATAATTCTGAAGGTTGATTTTTTTTATTACAAACACTGTAATTAATCGTTGAGATTCTTGGTTTGACTAGATCTTTGTATAGTTCTTCATATCACACCATACATGAGTTCAGTTCATGTTTAAACTGTTCAGCTTGTTCAGTATTTGGATTATGTATAAGAAAATGATCTTGCAATTTACTAACCACTTGTAACCCTTGTTTAATTAATCCTGTAGTGAATAGAATCTCTTCATCATCATCATTTAATTCCTTTTTCATCGAGATTCTCAAGGACAGCTTCTATTATTTTGTCATCACTAACAGCCTTGTCAACCAGCAATTCTTCAATATCTGCAGACGAAAAATCATGAAATCCTTCTCCACCAACTGAATGTG
Organism: Typopeltis vanoorti; assembly: GCF_054136105.1. Taxonomy (NCBI): domain Eukaryota; kingdom Metazoa; phylum Arthropoda; class Arachnida; order Uropygi; family Thelyphonidae; genus Typopeltis; species Typopeltis vanoorti. The sequence goes on from NC_143560.1 coordinate 43,274,933, forward strand.
CTAATCTAATGATATGGGGATATTCAGTTGTATGCAAAAGTACAGGGTTTTTCTTTTTCACACAATTTGGCCAAGTAGCTTTCCAGCATGTATTTAAAGTTGATGGTTTCAATTCTGATAATGCCAACTTAGCAAGTTTGATGCAATCCAAAATAGAAAATTTCTTCAACACATCAATAACTGTTAGTAAATTATCCTTATCTAGTTTATCCAAAATATATTGGAATGTTTTTTCTTATGTAGTAAGTTTTGAAGGTAGCGATCACACCCTGGTCTAGTGGTGTATTAAGGATGTTGTATTAGGTGGCAGAAAACAAAATTCCACATTCAGGTGTTCTAAAATAGGATGGCCAGGAGCATTGTCTATAATCAATAAAACTTTAAAGTCCAGATTTTTTTCAATCAAATAGCGTTTAACTTCTGGTACAAAACAATGATGGAACCATTCATTAAAAATTTCTTTTGTAACCCAACCTTTTTTGTTTGCCTTCCAGTGCACTGGTAACATGTTAAAATTCATACCTTTCATTGCCTGGGGTCTTAAGGATCAATCAATGGGTAATGGTTTTAATATATGATCTCCTGAAGCATTGCTGCAAAATAATAGTCAGACAATCCTTAGCTGCTTTATATAGGTGCGCTTCCTGTAACTGACCAACTTAACTTCGAGGAATCAGCATAGCAGCTTTTTGCTTCCAGGAACCAGTGGCAAATGAATATAACCGATCATCTGTCGGCTTAACTTCAGGGAATCGTAATTACAAAAATTGAATTTTTTTTTTTTGTTGTCGCCACAATTGTCTACATTCTGTAATGTAGAGTAATCCCTGGTATTTAAAACATCGGGGGAGGGGTCTCCAAAATTCAAGTTTAAGTATATATGTACCATACTAGGAAATGATAATTATAATGGAAATACCCTTTTTAACAGAACTGAATTCAAACTGAAATTTTAAAAGTAAGCACCATTCGAACTGTTTAAATTTAAAATATGCGATGTAAAAATAAAATTGCTTCTGCTTTCTAAACCGTGTTATTTTGAAATCGTGTAAAAAATGGCCGTGTAAAAAGAGAATTAGCTGTATTGAAAAATTTCCTCTGTGTCAGTTTTATGAAAAATGCCTGTGTAGCTCAATGGAAGTAACACTTGCATCCTCTGCATTAGGCCACCTGAACATAGATTTCACTTCAAGTCTAGTTGCCAACTAGAGGAACTTTTTCTAATCCTATCTTCAACCGGTTCCCAAGTTCATTAGATAAAAAAGAGGAAATAATATATTGCAATTCTTTCTGTAATAGATCGTCTGAAGAACAAAAGGAGTGGGCCCAATGAACCAGTATTTTAATAGTTCCTGCCTTTTGACTGGGATGTGATGAGATTCAGCATTGATATAGTGGCCTGTATAAGTGTTTTGACTGGGATTGATGAGATTCAGCATTGATATAGTGGCCTGTATAAGTGTTTTGACTGGGATGTGATGAGATTCAGCATTGATATAATGGCCTGTATGAGTCTTCTTCCTATAGACTGAGAAATGTAGTTACCACCTGGTTGGCAAAGAATTAAAAGATCTAAAAAGTCTAACTGCTTATTTAATTCTACTTCTAGGGTGAACTGGATTCTTGGATGAAGTGCATTTAATTTAGAGAGACAATGTTGTAGTTCATCAGAAGAGCCATTCCAGATAGCAAAAATGTCATCTACATATCTTAACCAATGATTAGGTCTAGGAGAATTGTTGTCAAAACTACATTGCTCAAAGTGCTCCTTTTGTTCTTCAGACGATCTATTACAGAAAGAATTGCAATATATTATTTCCTCTTTTTTATCTAATGGATGTAAGAATTCCTTCATTAAAAGAGCTGAGTAGTTTTGATTTGGCTTCCTCTTCAAGTACAGAAGAAATAATGCATATTCCTACCCTTTATGTGCAATGAATTAGTGAACACATAGCAAAAGTTTTAAAACTACTAAGTATTTTTGTTGGCTTTCATCTATTTAGAAAAATCTCCACCTTTCTCACTTCTCCAAAGGACAAGCTTCACATCTCAGTTATAAAGGAAGATCTGCCTTTATTCTTATATTCAATACTTGAACCTGAACAGTATGGACTTGTGGAACATGCCATCAATACTAGAGATAGAGTTCATTGGAACAAGACAAGAGTCCTTCACAAAAGTCGGTTCCTCATGGAACGGCTTTATAAAGAAACATGATCACACCCTGGTTTACGTCTATCCCCTTTGTGGAAGATAGTACTTTATAAATCAGCTAATCTTTCCTAACTTTTAATTGTATATATATATATATATAATTTTTTTTTATGTTAAGAAATTTATTGACCTTTTTTTTAGTTATCTTACATTAGCTACTAAGGTGATTCCTTTTGGAGTTGTCCGTTATTGTTTAATTAGCTTGATACATGTATTGAAGATGCCTGTGATATTCAGGCGAAAATTATACTAATAAATAATATTTTACTGAGTTAATTCCGTTATTATAATTTTAATTATTATGTCTACTCACAGTATTTCCTTACTGAATCAAACAAAGTTTGCTCATGAAGTAACTTCACTACTGGGCTATAGAGACCAATGACTTCTCATTGATTGCCTTGGTATTCATAATGCAAACCACGTTATCCTTATGGGCATGTATAAATGCTATGCATTATGGGAGGGGGACCACTATCTAGACCAGTTTCGACCTTTATTGAGGTCTCATCAGTGGGAACCAGACCCAGAAGTGATACCAAGGTTAAAGTAATGCATAATATAGGATCTAATGACATCACATCTTCTTCATCTGCACTACAGTCCCATGTAGGGCCTTGGCCTCCCATTTTTTGGGTTTCATAATTCACTATGAGGTGGGGTCGTTACCCCCACGCTCAACCATGTGTAATTGTCTGTGAAGCGTTGTGTTCTTAAGACCGGTTTGTTTGCTTTGCAGAAGGAAAACCCCCAGAAAAATCCTACAGTCCACGCCCAAGACCGGCTAATTTGGCTATGTCTGAAAAAGATCCTTAGCTCTTCACGTCAGCGACGAGAATTGAACGCAGGACACTCCTTTCCCAGGCATATGGTTGCAGAGTGCGTAACCACTCGGCTAACCATGCAGACAAATGACTTCACATGCTAATTATAAAATACTAACTTCACATAATAATGACTTCACGTACTAAGGCAACTGATGTGAAGTCATTAGCTTCTATATACTGGTAGCCCAGTCATGAAGTTACTTTGCACGCGAAGTTTGTTTGCTTACACTTGGGGATGAAACCCAGAATATAATTTCTTGGCATCTTTAATTTATAGTATAACCAAGTGAAAAGACTTTCAACATCTGTCTCTAATCCAGAGTATTTTAATAATAAGGCGTGACACATTTTGACTATTTGTATATGGAATTTTGCATTACTTTAACTTTAGTATCACTTCTGGGTCTGGCTCCCACTGATGAGACTTCAATAAATGTCAAAAGCGGTCTGGGTAGTGACCCTTCCCATTATGCATAGAATTAATACATGTCTGTAAGGATGTGTGCATTGCATTATGGAATACTAAGGAAACTGATGTGAAGTTATTTCATGTGCAAGTTTGCTTACACTTGGATAAAGGATGAAAACCAGAATATAATTTCTTGGCATCTTTAATTAATGTAATGTATGACTCTTGATCCTCATGTACCCTCCCCACCATCCAGTCCCACTGCTGTATTCACATTGGAGGTGTTCAACATATTTTTCAATATGCCTAAAGAAGAACCATCATCATCAAATTCCTGACATCTTCCTTCACGAGGAATACAGGATATTATGATAGTACTACATGAGTTTATGTCATTGGCAATCCCCTATCGACAGTTTTACTCCAATTTAATCATCAGATCTCATATTTCAGTTTTCTAAGGCATTGCTTACCATATCAATCCTCCCAGATATCTTGGTCTTCTTCTGTATCTTTTTCCTGTCATCCTGGAAACATATACTTGTTTTGCTAAAGTTTCCTCTCTCATTCTATTTAAGTGGCCATACCTCCTTAAAGTTAGCTTGGTTCACTGATTACTGAATCAAACAATGTCAAGTTTTTCCTAATATGCTCATTTTTATATGATTTTGCCATATGCCATCTATTCATTTCCCTAATTTTTCTCAGAAATCTCTCATATATATTGTTTCCAGCCTTTGATTAAGCGTTTTATTTCTAAAACCCAATTTCCAGATCCATAAGTTAAACAATGTCTTGCATATAGTTAATTTAGTATTTTTATTAATTTCTCTTTTATGCCATATAAATTTATTCAGCTGACTCTCTTCCATACCAACTTTGCTGATTCTGTTGTCTATTTCCATATTTAATTTGTCATCTTACCAAAAATTGTACCTAAATGGCAGAAATGTTTTACTTATTATTATTATGTGACACCTTCAGGGAGTCAAAAGACTCATCAAGGGAAGGTACCTACTCTACAGCTCTCCGCCTCCACCACATCATCCACCAACTACCGGCAACCTCATTATCTACACCAATGCCATCTACAGCCTACCACTACTAATATTTTCACAGACAATCACAAACATTCGTTCCCACAGCAGGATTCGAATGTGCAGCCTTTTGGCTGAAGAGCAGATACGCTAACCACTCAGCCAACCAGGCTGGCATTTGTTTACTTGTTCTATAGATTTCTCATTTAGGATGCAAATGTTTTGCCTATTTTCATAGTATTTATTTTTTATTATCAATTTTCATACCAAATTTATTAATGCACAATATTCAGTGCAGTTAGAGAATCTTGCAGATTTGTACTGGATTTTTAGGAGTGTAATATCATCTGAATAAAGTAAAGAGCTCAGAGTAACATCTGCAATTCGAATATAAAGCCTAATGCCACTTTCCTTCATAATGTGATTCATATAGATGATGAATAACAGTGGAGGATACCAGCTCTATCCACTGTTATGCTCTAGCTACTAACTAATCTTCAAAACGTTAATTAACAATAAAGGAGTGCCACTTACTCTCTTTAGGAATAAAAAACATTAGTGGTAGGGATGGAGAGGTTTTATTTTCTATAGTATTCTTCTTTTTTCTTTTTTTTTTTTGTTATTGGAAATGCCTTGTGCTCTCTATAAATGTTCTCTAATTTGTGTGTGTATGTGCGTGCGCACACATTTTTTTAATTTATTTTATTTTTTGCAAAATGTTATTTTTTGTTCATGTTATGAATACTTCCTGCTTGATTATGAAACATGCATTATAAAATATTTTGGCTTAACCCTGAGAAACAACTGACAGACTGAAACTGATCTTTAATTCACACAGAGCTGCTATGTGAAATGCATGGATTTTATTACTAAGAGTTTCATATATCAATGTTTAAATATTGTTTTTTGATAGTTGCGAAAACTTAATTTTGTTTATTTATTTTTTGATTTTTTACATATTTCTAACATATTACATAAAACATTTTGTTTTGTTTTGTTAACATAGGAGCAAATTTAGATGATGAATTTCAGCCATGTCCAACAAGTTATGATTATAATGCACCTTTAACTGAGGCAGGAGATCCTACTCCAAAGTATTTTGCCATTCGTGATGTTGTCAGTAAGGTACAGAGTAGTTTAGCTGTGTTTTCTCTGTATGCATGTAGAAATCTGGTTACATTTAGAGTAGATTACCAGATACTACACATACCAGCCACTGAATTAGAAACCTTTATGCATATGCACATAAATGTCACTTACACAGTGAATATTCAGAAAACTTTGTCACATTCATTAACACATGTTCTAGGCAACTATTTTAAAATTTTTCCCATTACGATCAATGCGTCAACAGCATTGATCATAATGGGAAAAATTAAGGTTCTTTTGGAGTTTGATCAAGGGCTTATTGTAGGTGTCCTTCTGGCTGGATCCATGATTTTGAAAACAGCAGAGCTGACTGGTTTCTTAAAAGGTGAAATATCCTGGGTGTTGAATCACTAGAAAAATAACCCACATTACTTGTCTAAGAGGTGTAACTGTGGTCCTAAGAATGAGATCAACATTATGTGAGAAGGCTTGTATGGACATACAGAACTTCCTGTGTTTAGCAATTGACTGAAGCATTTAATGAAGGCTGTTTCCACCCATATCTCACTGAACTATGCACAGGAAATTGAAAAGGATTGGTATTGCCAGTTGCATGCCTATATGGAAACCACTGATTTCTGCAAACTTTCTAATTCAGTGGCTAGTGCGTGTTACTCTTGACTCTATTCATTAGCATTCGGTTGCTCAAATCAATTATCACTAGTTTCTTAACTTAAACAAGTTATATGTCGCCGAATTGAAGCCTTTGGCTCTTTATATATCTAATAATTTATTAGGACACCTCATGGCAAAACTCGTAGAAGGGTTGTAAGTTCTGTTCGCTACAAACTTGATATTAACTAGGTCTGCCTACTCACTGATGAGGCCTCAAAAAAGGCTGAAACCGGTCTGGGTAGTGACCTTCTCTCATAATGTCGAACAATAATACAGCTCCTAGGAGCTAAGTTCACATTATGGGTAAATATCAAGAATAGTGATCAGAGCTTGCTCCACCTTTGACACGAGTTGCCTCAGCTTGCACTACCTTTAGGGTCAGTTGCTGCAGTATCCAGGTATTTGCTTACGCTTGGAATCGCCGAACTTTATATATATAGTTTCTACTATATTCGGCATGAAACTCTTTGAGTTTCTTATTCGGCTAAGAAACTATATGGGATGTAATATCCCTTAACTTAAACAAATTATTATTGCTATTATCAACAGACCTTCATACTCATCATGGGAGGTCCCACTCTCATATGCACAGCTCATCATACTTGACTTAAATGCATTCCAATCACCCACCACTTTCCATGCAAAAAATCTACTCCTCATCCCCTTGCTCTTAGTTTAAACTTTTCTGTTATATTTTCATACTACTTTTGATATATATTGCTTAGCATTTTGCACCAAGAACAGTTAGCTATGCTTCATTTCTTAGAGCTGCTCTTTTGATAATAGTAGTATCCTGAATTAATGTAAATATTGAAGAAGAAATAATGTTCTTGTTCTCATCCTTGTTTTCTCTGGGCACAAGTAAACAAAAGTTCGAATGTGACCAATCTTAATGACTTTAACTACTTTTGTGTAGAGGCAGTTGACTTCAAGTTGTCCTAGTTGTCAAGCGCAGTGACATGTATAAGATGAGCTCCTGATTGGGATAAGTTTTCTAGGAATAATTAAATATATATGCATAATTGTTCGAGTAAGAGAAGCTGTAAACGTTGTGCGCTACCGGTTTTATTAGTGTGGGGGATTTTTTTTGCCAAAACTTAATTACGAAATCATTATTATTAGACTTAGTAACCTGCAAAAAATGGCAGCGACATTGTCATTCCATGACTTTAATTTAGATTTCTGTTGTTTCGTTAAGTGTGAGGTCTGTTATATGTATTCTTTCGATTACATAAATGATTTGTGGATATTTGGTGAGGATGGAAGGAAGGTGTGTGTGTGCAAAGTGTGACCTGAATGAGGAATTGATGAATGCAAATATGAAATTGATGACAGAAAGTGTTAATAGCGAAATTGTCACAGGGAAAATGAGTTCATGTTTGAAAGAGAAGGATGGTGAGAAAGAGAGGCGAAAAAATTTTAAAAAATCAGTAAAAAAGAAAAAGAGCGATTTTAAAACCATAACAGATGTTAAAAGGGACAAAAGTGAGGTGATTGTGGCAGAAGGAAATGAAATTGAGAGAACGAATGAAACTAGAAATGGCGTGACGCAGAAATCGAAAGTAAAAAAAAATCAAAAGAATGGATGATAGCGAAAAAAGAATGAATGATAGTGAAAGTTTGACGCATGTTCAGAAACAAAGAAAGATGAATGAGTGTAAAAATGGGAAGAATGATAGCAAAAGTTGGATGCATGTTGGACCGAAAGTACAGAAAGAAAGAAGGATGAATGAGAGTGAAAGTGAGAAGAGAGTTTCGAGAGTTAGAAAGATTGAATGATAGAGAGAATGTGTCACGAGATTCGGAAGTTGAAATGGATTGGATGAGACAAGAAATGAAATGGATGCGGAATGAAATTAAGAAAATTCGGGTAAAAACTATTAAAATAAATAATGATGGAATGAAAGAGTTAACGAAAGATGAGCGAGTGGCATTGTATGGCGATGCCATTATTAAAGGTGTGCTGGAGGATAAAATGCACAAAGTATGTTTTCCAGGTGCTAAAATGAGTAAAGTGATTGAGGCATTGGATATGAGGCGGGAGCGAGCAAAAGAGTTAATAATATTAATTGGTACAAATGATTTGAGAGAGAACAAAGAGTGTGTCAGAATGGATATCAGGAGGCTGCTTAGAAGGATAAAAAAGAACAGTGTGACAGGAAGGGTAGTTAGCGTGTTGCCTAGGCATGACTGTGGTGAAATGAGGCAGAGAGCAAGGATTATGAATGATATGCTGGCTGAAATGTGTGAGGACTCTGGAGTACAGTTTGTTAATGTGTGGAGTGAGTTTGAGGGAGCTGTATGGGAGCGATGGACTGCATTTGAGTGGTTATGGTGTGAGTCGCTTGGAGAGACTGCTGCTGGAAGGTAGAGAAGTGAATAGAGAGAATGAATCAGATTGAGTGGGAAGTGATGTGGAAGAGTGGGAGAGTAAGACAGGAGAGATTGAAGAGGTGGATATGAATGGGGAAGTGAGTGGTATGAGTATAGAAAATGAGAGAATGGGTGTGCAAGAGGAGCAGGGAAACGGGGAGGCTCAGGGTGGACAGGGGTACACAGCTTGAGAAAGGTGGATGCTCCAAGAGGAGGTGAGACAGCATGTATAGGCAGGAAAGAAATGGGATGACCAGGGATCAAGAGGAAGCAGATGGAATTGAAAAGGGTTTTAAAATGAAGAAGCAGAAAGGGAAATGGCCCCAGTTGAGCATAGAGAGATCACATCGAGTGAGTGGTATCAGTAGAACTAGCTGTAGATTCAGAAATGAGAGATCAAAAATGCACTTGCATGAAAATCTCTGAAGAGTGCTTGGAACATTTTAACAAGAATAAAACTGATTTTGTGCGTCGATTTATTACTATGGATGAGACTTGGATTCACCATTACACACCAGAATCCAAACAGCAGTCAAAATAGTGGACAGACGCCAGTTGTTCAGTGCCAAAGAAGACAAAGTCAGTTCCATCAGCAGGAAAGGTCATGGCATCAGTGTTTTGGGATGCTAAAGGCATTTTATTTATTAATTATCTTGAAAAGGGTGAAACAATAACCAGGCAATATTATTCCGATCTTTTAACCAGACTAGACGAAAAAATTCGTGAGAAAAGACCCGGTTTGCAGAAGAAGAAAATCATCTTTCATCAGGACAATGCATCTGCCCACAAAGGTGTTTTGGCAATAGGAAAATTAAGGGATCTGTACTATGAATTATTGGAACATCCACCCTATTCCTCAGATTTGGCTCCCTCTGACTTCTGTGTCTTCCAAAACCTAAAACTTTTCCTTGCTTGTCAGTGTTTTTCTTTGGATCAAGAGATGATTGCAGCAGAGGGGTATTTTGCAGATTTTACTGAGAACCACTACAGGGACGGGATAATGGCACTAGAGCATCACTGGAATAAATGTATTAGTGTTAAGGGAGATTATGTTGAAAAATAAAAATAATTTTGAAATTAAATTTGATTTTTCATTGTTAGGCTGAGCGCTTTTCAGACCACCCTCGTATCATTAGAACAAATGGCTCTGGCTCTGTGGGCAAGTGTTTTTAAAATGCCATATTGTTGAATTGGATGATGATGTGATTGTTTATGTAGATATCTTCCTCTGTGTGTGTGTGTGTGTGTGTGTGTGTGTGTGTGTGTGTGTGTGTGTGTGTGTGTGTGTGTGTGTGTGTGTGTGTGTGTTGGCTTTCTGTAAATGGAAGAAGATAGTGATCCATCTGAAAGGCAGGTAACTAATGTATCAAGAAAAGGTAAATAGTTATTAGATTCTTTTTCTAATGTGTAGTGGATTTTGGAGTGTTGGCTGTTTAGGTTGGTGACAAATGCATCCAAAGTGTCTTCTCCATGGGGCCAAATGGCAAACACATCATCAGCATAGCATAACCACACTAGGGGCTTGTATTTAGCTGTGGTAAGTACTTTGTTTTCAAAGTGTTCCATGTAAAAGTTTGCTAAAGGGGGGAGGAGGAGAATTCTTAGGAGTACCGTTAATCTGTTTGTAGAATTTATACTGAAGAATCCAAGAATGCTCTCAGTCTGGAGCATAACTTTGCTGTTACACCAAACAAATTCCAAAATTAGAAATCATGGTGAAGGTAGAATTGGATATCTGCAATCTTCCACCTGCAATGACTAATAATGTACATTTAGATTTAGAAAGCAGTGGCATACTCAGGATTTAATCTTGGGGGGGGGGGGGGAGTTGAATAGACGATTTGAGAATACACACTATGCATTGCACACGAGCTATGACTGAGCATCTGCAGTGATCGCCAATACATGATACCTGTGATCTCCTCTGGCCTGGCACAGACAAACAAAGTAGCACCCGAGCACTACTTCGTTCACCTTGCGTTCAAAGTGGCCAGGATTCCCAAGCGCTATAGGATACTCCCATCTTATGTGACCACTAATTCATAAGTAGCATAGAAATAGAAGACATGACACAACAAAAATTTAAAAATAATAATAATAATTTTAATTAGGAAAAGATTTTTGGAAATTTTCTAGTGTTTTTTTCCTTTTTCTTTTTTTTTTGGGGGGGGGGGGGGGGGAAGGCCCCTTGTCCCCCTCCCTGGGTGCACCAATGATAGAAAGCATCCTAAACAAGGCTAAACTCCAAAAAGTAATATACCACATAAAGAAATAGCTGCCTTAAAAATGTTTTATAAGAATAAAAATATTGTTATTACAAAAGCTGATAAGGAAAATGCAATAGTTATCATGGATCAAGAGGATTAAAAAAAATGCAAGATCTCCTATGTGACAGTTCTACATACCAAATTATAGATCAAGACCCCGTTGTCTCAAAGGGATAAAAAAAGTCTGCAGATTATTGAAAAAAGTGACTTCCTGGCCAAAAGAAATCATCAAAAAAATAAAACCGATTCATGTTAAACCATCCCGCATTTATGGATTACCAAAAATCCACAAATCTAATATCTCTCTCTCTCTATGCCTTATATTCAGTAGCACAGATAGTCCCACTTATAAAATTGTCCAACAGCTATTCAAGGCAACTCCTCTATTAAAAAATTTAGTCCATTTCAAAAAATAAATGAACTGTAACTAACTAGTTAAAAATCATATCCTTAAAAATTCAGACATAATGGTTAGTTTTCATATCACCTCTTTATTTACCAATGTGCCAATAATAGACACTCTTGATTTGATCGATTCTAAATTTTCCCCTGATATCTTTGAATTATTCAAATTTACTATGTATGCAAGTTACATTATATGTGGATGAAAAATTTACAAACAGATTAATGTACTGCTATGGGTTCCCCCGCCCTTTAGCAAACTTTTGCATGGAACACTTTGAAAACAAAGTACTTACCACGGCTACATCAAGCCCCCTAGTGTGGTTATGCTATGTTGATGGTGTTTGCCATTTGGCCCCATGGACAAGATGCTTTGGATGCATTTGTCACCAACCTAAACAGCCAACACCCCAAAATCCACTTCACAGTAGAAAAAAAGAATCTAATAACTGCTTCCCTTTTCTTGACACATTAATCACCCACCTTTCAGATGGATCTCTATCTTTTTCCATGTGCAGAAAGCCAACACACACACACACACACACACACAGGAAGATATCTACATAAACAATCACATCATCGTTTATTATTACTATTATTATTATATTACATGACACCTCCAGGGAGCCCAAAGACTCATCGAGGGAGGGTACCTACTCTACAACTCTGTCTCCACCAATCACTTATTCCACCAACTAAATGAACCATAACTACATCAACGTCATCTGTCTCCCACCGCCACTAGTATTTTCAATGACAATCACAAAACATCCATGCCCATGGCAGGATTCAAACCTGCAGCCTTTTGGCTGGAGAGCAGATACGCTGATCAATTGGCCAACCAGGCAGAATTTTAAAAACACTTACACACAGAACCAGAGCCATTTGTTCTAATGATACAGTTCTGTCCACAGAACTCAAATATAATAAATTTATTTACTCCTTTATCCAAGTGTGAGCAAACAAAGTTTGCACCTGAAAATATCATTAGGACTGGGATAAGGTAGTACAACACCGGGTAAAGTACAACACCTATAGGTAAAGATGACCTCGCCATTGCTTCTGCCTGGTATCCCCACTTCTGGGCCTGGCTCCCACTGAAGAGACCTCAATAAAGGTTGAAACTAGTCTGGGTAGTGGCCCTTCCCTTAATGCATAACAATAGACATATCTGCAAGGAGATGTGTTTTGCATTATAGGAGATACTGAGATAGGAGTGTTGGTAGCTCGCTCCACCTTTGCAACGAGTTGCCCTGGTGTTGTACCACCTTATTCCAGTCCTGAAGATACTTTCAGGCACAAACTTTGTTTGCTCACACTTGGATAAAGGATTAAACTAATTTTATTATACACAGGAACACAACAATACCATTTCTATTCCCTATGTCAGAGATACATCAGAAAAGATAGCCAAAATAATAATGAAACATGACCTTTGCTTCCCATTCAAACTTCATGTTAAATTAGCAATTCTGATCCGCTTTCCTAAGGTAAACTTCACTCTCTAGCACACTCTAGAGTTTATGAAGTTCCCTGTGACTGTGACTTAGCCCACTATGGGCATACAGGAAGATCTGTTAACATCTGCCTGGAAGATCATAAAAAATACATTTGCTTTATTAAGTCAGGACTGGCAGACCATGCTTTGGACATTCCTTCATACAGGATTAGATGGAAAAAAACTAATGTGCTGTTTAAAAGTTGCTACAGATCTGAAGGTGCAAAGAATTCTTCATGGCTATGAAGAATTCTCTGCACCTGAACAAATATGGTTGTATTAATTTACCAAAAATTTGGGAGACTGTTATCTTATCTTAAGAACAACTCCCACATAGCTGTAATTTTTATTTTATTTTTTTACAACATTAGAGAATGCCAAAATAGGACTTTAGGTCTTTTGTCCGGTACAGTTGTATTGTTTCACTTACTCACTGTCGCATATATACATGCTGTATTGTGCTCTGATGATGCTGATTTGAAATTCAGCAAAATATAAACAAGTTAATAAAACCTCTTTTTATAGAATAGTTTGGTGTTGTTAATACCATTAAAAATAAGTCATGAATAACTGTCAACACATAAGTTTATCTGTTAGATTCAAAGTTTTTTTTTTTTTTTTGGTGTGTATGTGGGAGGAAAGTACAATAAACAACTGCTATCATCTTGTTGCACTAAATCCTAATAAAGCCCAAATCCTACTCTGTCTGAAAGTGTGTGAAAGTGTCTGAAAGTGTTTTCTAACCTTTAAAATGGGCTGTTAAACCCATTTCAATATACTATTTCTTTTTTGTGAACCACTAAACCTATATTCTCTGAAATTGAATAATAATTTTTATCCAGTACTACATTTTTATAAGTGATATTGTCTATTAATATGAAATTATTATTAATTACCTATACATAACTAGTTTTTGAGAATGAACAAAAGAAAATCAGTATGGAAAATATATTTATTTAACGTGATATGATGTAAGATAGTAAACTAATTATAAACAATGTGTGTAATAAAATCCTTACGCGTGATATGTAGTTAAAAATTTAAAAAAAAAGCATATTGTGATTGTTGAACTTATTTAGTTGAACAAAGTGTTGTAATATTATTATTATTATTATTATTCAGGCCTCCATGGAGTCAAAAGACTCATCGTGAGAGGTCCCCCCCCCCCCCCTAAGAAACACAAAGTCTATCCTACCACTCCTTAAACTCATTGACTGTTCTCGCTCTCACCACTCCATCAGGCAATGCATTCCATGGTTCAACCACCCTCTTGCTCACAGTTTCCTTTCATAACTTCCAGGGATGGCCTCTTGTCATCACTCCTTCGTGCTGTTCAACCAAGCAAAAGAACTTCCCAGTGTCAACCCTGTAACCACCTCTCAACAGTTTAAAAGTCTCAATCACATCACCTCTCCTTCTTCTATCCACCAAACTCTGCAGTCCACATTCCCTCAGCCGATCTTCATAACTAACATTGTACAGTCCTGAAACCATCTTTGTTATCCACCTTTGTACCCTTTCCACAGTTAATTTATCCCCTTCAAATCCTGGGGACCAAATCTGAGAACAACAATCTAAGTGTGGTCTGATCAGAGACTTATACAACGGAATGATAACCCTTTTATCTCTGCAGGTCAGTGTCCTTCTCATTATTGCAGCAATCCTCTGTGTTATCTTCACCACCTTTGCAATATGTCCCCTAAATTAAAAATTTCTATCAATCATCAACCCCAGATCTCTTGTCTCCCCTACTTCCCCCAGTATAACTCCTCCCATAGAGTATGCAGCATCCTATCGATGTTTCCCAAACCTCAAGACCTTACATTTTGCTGCATTAAACTGACACCCCCATTCATTTGCCCATCTATCTAGCTTATTCAAATCCTCTTGCAGGGATACCACATCTGCACTATTACTAATAATCCTTCCCAGCTTCACATCATCTGCAAAGAACTGAATATTCCCTTGCAATCCACTGACAATGTTTATTATTATTATTATTATTATTAACATCTGACTTCTATAGAATCAGAGATCATCGTGGGAGGTACAGATAATCACACACAAAGCATATCCAACTGGGCCTTAAAGTGATTCCATGTATCTACATCCACAACACATTCAGGCAATACATTCCACTCACCAACCATTCTCCATGTTTAAAAAAAAAAAAAAAAAAAAAAAAAAAAAAAAAAAAAAAAAAAAAACATTTTTTCACTCATTTGCTCACACCCTCCTTGTACAGTTTCCAGGATTGGCCTCTTGTTCTATTCCCACTGAAACATTTTCCATGAAACATTTCTTCCATGTTAACCTGGAACAATCCCTGACTAACTTATATATCTCAATCATATCTTCCTCTTCCTCCTGTTTACAAGGCTTTGAAAACTGTATTCTTTCAATCTATCCTCATATCCCCACATCCCAAACACCAGTTATCACCTTACTCAGTCTTCTTACTCAGGACACTTTCTAGTATACCCTCATCACTATGAAAACCAAGAGACCAAATTTGTGTACAGTAATCTATATGAGCCTGATCAAGGTCTTATACAGTTAACCAGAACCTCTTTATTTCTGCACGTTAAGGTCCTCCACATCCGATTACTTCATACCTTGTGCAATGTGGCGGCCCCTGAATTTGAGATCCTTATCCACCACCACTCTCAGATCTCTCATTTCCTTTATCTCCTTCAAAGTTTCCCTACATCTGAGAGTGTATACTATGCATCACATCACTGCTTACCAAATTGCAAAATCTTACACTTCTCAACATTGAAATGATAGTTCCGCTTACCTATCTCCTTACTTACCTACTTTCCACTTACTTACCTGCCACTCATACAATCTGTTGGAGTCCTCCTCTAAGGCCATAATATCTGCTTGACTCTACATTGTTCTCTCCAATTTTGCATCACCTGCAAACAGTTTCACATCACCAGTTAAGCCCATCTCCATATCATTAATATACAAATTGATAAACAGTGACCCAATACAGACCCCTGTGGCACACCACTACTGACTCCTCTTTCGGAATGCTGCATCTCCATATACAACTTTCTGGTATCTGTTTGACAGCCACTTACTGATCTAACTCATTAGTCTGTTATCCAATTTGTTTCAGTTTCTTTAACAGCTTGTCATGTGGCAGTCTATCAAAAGATATTGCAAAAATCTAAGTATACCATTGTATATGCATCTCTCTTGTCCAATACATTTATCACCTTGTTATAGTACATAAATAAGTTGATAAAACATGATCTCCCTTTAACAGTGTGCTGACAGTCACAGAGAACATTGCTGTTATTAACCCATTTCTGTATCCTAGTTCTCACTAATCTCTCTCTCTCCAATACCTTAACTACAACTCCAGATATATGGATTAGCCTATAATTTGTACCCAGAGCCTTATTACCACCTTTATGCAGTGGAACAGTTTATCTTCTTTCCACACTCTTGGAACTTCTGCTGTTGTAAGACTCATATTAAATAGGTATGCCAATTCCCTTAAGACACATGGTGATATGTCATCAAATCCTGTCGCCTTGTGACATTAAGCTTATTTATTTCCTCATATACTTCCTGCTCACTTACAATTAAGCTACCCTCTCCTGTTTCCTCTACATTTGAGTTTTTCATGATTTCACCTTGAAGAGGATGAAACACCCTTATAAATTGTTGATTTCTGCTCATAGAGTTTTGCTGTTCCCACCATAGATTGCCAATTATTCATCTCCATTTACAGAAAACTCACACACTGGTAGATACCTTCTTCAACAGTAACCCTCCCTCTCCCAAGTATGGGATTATTAAAACTATATAACAGGACAAAATTAATTAGTTTTGATAGCAGTGACCTCTCCATTGAACTTGATCACATTCTCAAAACCTTCTTAGCTAGTGTCTATGAAGATATCCAGAAAATATTAAACCCTCCCCCCCCACCCCCTCCAGAATAGAGACTACATAAAACTATCACCATTCCATATATCCAGGCCACATCTGAAAAACTTGCTAAAATCTTAAAAAATACAACTTTGCAACCACTTACAGACCTTATAAGAAATTGGAGACCTGCCAGGTATAGTACACCCCAGATACGAGACCCTTTGACACTTTAGTGCATGTCAAAAGAAGGAGAATCCATTCCAATAATAGGGTAATCAATCTGTATTGTGGAATGAGTGTTTATTATTACACGTCGAAAAATTAACTTCTCTTTTATGATCATGGTAGTTTTTAAAGTGGTAACTATTTTGCTTGTATAACAGTTGGAAAATTTTGCATGTTGGTAACCAATTCATACATCGCCTTATTTCTTTCTCCCCTTCAACATGAATTGACTCTTCTTGGCAGTCTGCCAACGATATCTCTTAGTTCTGTGGTCAGGCTATACCAACTCCCTTGAGGTTGTAAACTATCTGATGGTAGAAACCAGGTTATATGTATTAACCTTTTGAATTAATTTGAACAAATGATTGCAAATTTAATTGCTGACCACCATATGTAATTTAAATTTATAAAAAAAAGATGCTTTTTTTTTCTTTTCTAATTTTGTTATACTGTATCATCATGAAGTTCCTAATATGTATCCTCAAAGGAGTATAGGATACAATATCACTACATGAAAAGGTTCACATTATTATTAACTTTCTGAACAATTTCCTGCCAATTTGGTCTATTATCCATCAGTACTCCAATAATGTTAGCTCTTATATTTTAGTATGCCAAAGCACTTCTAATTGTGTAAATTCACTTACTTCTTATCCTTTCTTGAGATCTTTTTTTTTCCTTGTATTATTTTCATGTTATATTCAGTATAGAAAAATTTTACAAATATGAAGATAAAAAGATGTTAGCCAGTAATATATAAATACTTGTATATAAAAAGTACAATTTTTGGGAATGAAATTCATGAGTTGACATTGGCGTACTTATGTTGTGGAGAAGTACTAATCTAGGAGTTAGTTGAATGCATGCAGTATATCTGAATATCCAGTTTTCCAAATCTTCAAATATTACATGAATTATAGTATAATTATTTCTATGAGTATGTGTGTGTGTGTGGGGGGGGGAGATACATGCACACAATATTACATATGTTCATTTTGGTTTGTTTCCAAAATAATTTTAAACTTTTTAAATTTCTTTTAGTATTTGCCTTTGCCTCCTGTGCCTCCTCCTATACCAAGTCCAAAAATGGAAATTGGACCTGTTTCAATGAAAAAAGTAAGTTTTGTTTTGTTACAATAAGAACCTACTGTATTATGACAGCAAACTCACTTTCTTTAAAGTATGCTGCCAAAACCTCTTGATAGACTGTTTCCACTACATCAAGGAAAATATGAGTTATCTTTTGCCTTAGACCCTGTTGTTGTATAGTGGCACTTACTAAGGAAAGGTGGAAGGGATGCTGAGAAATCTTAGGAAACAAAAAAAAAAAAGGACCATTTTTCATTTTATGTACTCTTCTTCCATATGAAAATATGTGCTAGAATACCATTTTTTTTTCACTAGTACAAGAAAATATGAATCTTTTTGCTGAATTTTATCTCACCCAGTTTCTCTTTAATTTTGCCAACAGTCTCCCTCTGAAGTATTAAGTGCTGATATACACCACCAGAGACTAAAGACAAAGTTAATTCAGTTTGTTGTAACTTTTAATCATGTGTTTTTTGCAGACTTCTTAGAAGGAAAATGTATTTTTTACTGTAATAACAAATTGCATATGCTAAAATAAATGGTTTCAGCATATATATGCATGAATAACATTTTATTGTTGTACAATTTACACAACACTACTATGCTATATAGGTTGTAATATTTAATGTATGGGAAAATGTGTGTGTGTGTGTGTGTGTGTGTGTGTGTGTGTGTGTGTGTGTGTGTGTGTGTGTGTGTGTGTGTGTGTGTGTGTGTGTGTGACTCCAATCCATCAACTGCCAGTGGGATGAAAAGTTTTTTTTGTTACTTAAATATAAAGAGCTAATAAGCTTCATTTCGGCGATATAAACATTATTTAAATTAAGGGGATATTAAATCCCACATTGTTTTAAAACCGAATAAGAAACTCAAAGATTGGAATCAGAGAGTTTCTTGCCGAATATAGTAAACTATAAAGTATCGGCGACCACTAGCGTGAGCTAATGCAAGTGACCCTAGTATGTAGTACAATACCGGACAACTCGTAGCAAAGGTGGTGAAGTTCTGATCGCTATTCTTAGGTATTTCCCATAATGTAAAAACACATTTCCTAGGAAATGTATGCTGTTATTACATTATGGTGGAAGGTCACTACCCAGACCGGTTTCAGCCTTTTTTGAGGCTTCATCAGTGAGTAGCTAGACCAATTAATACCAAAGTGGTCGCCGATACTTTATAGTTTACTATATTCAGCAAGAAATTCTCTGATTCCAATCTTTGAGTTTCTTATTCGGTTTTAAAACAATGTGGGATTTAATATCCCTTAATTTAAATAATAGTTTTTTTTGTAATTTTTTATTTTATTTTTTGTATTTTTATTAATTTTTATATGATATGTATAAAGTTCATTTAGTTATCTCAAATAGCATAGGATGTTTAGGCATTTTTTATATATAAATGAAGAAGCATTTTATTATTACAGATCTCCATGGTGTTAACAGATTCATCATAGTAGGGTGCACTGAAGTGGTATTGTATTTGTCATATTACATATTATGGTCATGCTTATCAGCTACACATTTCATTCCTCTGCCTATTTCAATAAAAAAAAAATCACCTTTGGAGATCCATACACACACACACACACACCAACTTAAAATGTATCTTAATTCCCTGTTTCTCCTAATAACTAATACTAAAGCAATAACCATGATATTGCTATAGTTATTCATCTTGGGGCACATGCTGGAGTTTTCTCATTGCTGCAAAAATTAGGTGATCTATATACACAGTGCCTAAGTATTATTTGTACTTTTAAAGATGCATTCTTAATAATAAAAATTTGTATTTGTAAAAATAAATAAATAAATCCCTTTTATAAAGCAAGGAAAAAGGTCATTTTTTTTTTAGTGAGTAATTTCTGCAAGCGAATCAGTTAATCTTATCATTGGTAAATATTTGTAAAGTGCAATGTCTGCATGATGCACACCTTACCAAAGGCAAATGGACTTTGGTTTAAAAGTCATAGTGGTGGGAAATTGTGTTAAAAATGCTATGAAAACAAGGGTCAAAAGTGCAGATTAGGTCACAAGATTGAAGCTGTGGATGGAACAGAGAATCTGCTTGAAAATGTCTGTGACAATGTAATGGCAGATAGGATTGAAACAGGGGTAAAAGTCACATGATTGAGAGAGAGAGAGAGAGAGAGAGAGAGAGCAAAGGTGTTGATTGAAAGAATAGTCGTATGAGAGATGTAAAGAATTAGAGTTGGCTGTAATGAAGGAGATAGCTTGGTTATGCCGAGTGATATGCAAGATATGGGAGCTGCAATGAATGTAGAAATGTCAGCTGATATCAGACAGAAAGAAATGTGAGTAAAGAGAAATGAATGCTTGATTAAAAGAGAGAGAGAGAGAGAGAGAAGGAAAAATCAAGGAGCAAATCTTGAATGGCAGTTCTATCATAAGAGGTACGATTGGCAAGCGAGTGACAAAATTGTGCTTCCCAGATGCAAAAATTAATAATGTTAGTGAGGGTATTAGAGTGCAAAAGGGTAAAGTGAAATAGTCGATTGTTTCAGCTGGAATGAATGATTTGAAAGGAGGAAATTATGGCATAAGGGAGGACATGAAAGAATTACTGGAAGTAGCAAAAGAAAAGAGTGAGAAAGTTAAGATAGTGATGACAGAGTAGAGCTAAGAAGGAAAGCCATAATAGTGAATGCCTCAATGCATAGGTTATGCAGGAGATTTAATGTGAAGTATGTGGATACACATACACAAAAGAAAGCAAAGAAAAAAACAAACAAGAAATCTAAAGATAAATATGTGCAATGTAAGAATGCTTTTGAAGGAAACCATAGAAGAAGAAACAGAGAAGAAGAAGACTTTCTGAAGTAAGAAGGACTGAAAACTGAGTTACCGAGAAAGACAGATATACTTCATGCAGTAGGAGAAAAAGGAGGACAAGGAGGAGTGGGACTAATGATAAAAAAGAAATAGAAGGACAAGATAATAGATATTACACCACTAAATGGACTAGTAATGGGAGATTTTAACTGTAAAATTGAAACAAAGGACAATAATAAAACAAGTATAGAAGA
Organism: Typopeltis vanoorti; assembly: GCF_054136105.1. Lineage (NCBI taxonomy): Eukaryota > Metazoa > Arthropoda > Arachnida > Uropygi > Thelyphonidae > Typopeltis > Typopeltis vanoorti. The sequence continues at coordinate 43,295,969 of NC_143560.1, forward strand.
GTTTGGTAAGTTTAAAGAAAGACAAAATAATGAAATCAATAGAAGAATCAGTTAAGATAATAGAGCCTTTAATATACTGAAAGAACATATAATAGGAGAACAGGGGCAATTCTCCATGCTTGCTGTGCAAGTTCATTACTTGAGAAAGAAGTAATATTTATTTGTTAATAAATGCATGCATTTATAAGCATTCCATTTAGGCTTTTATTTTTCTAGACAGAAGATGTGTTAAGCTTGCACTACAATAATTGAGCTTTGTGTTGTGTATCGAAGGCCGATGCTTGCTCATCTAATCAAAGCTACCTTGACTTGCTCGGTTGTTGGAGCTTCCAGGTCCTCGCTGCAGCTCTGTGATTTCCTGCGCACACATAGCCATTTCCGCTCCCTTCACGTCGTCTTAAACACAGGCCATATGCAGTGAAAGTAGCTCTAGCCAGTGAGCTTCAGCCAGCCTGTACAAGTGTGCTTGTTGCTTGCGAAAATTAAGTTACAACCAACTTTTTATGACAATGTTATTGACCAGTTCATAAAGAAGAACCGTAGGGTAGAATTTGTATTCAAGTAGCTAAATTGAAAAAGATAGAATATCATTTGTAAAATAAATGTTATATTTGTATGATTAAATGCACATAAATTTTTAAATATATAGTTTTAAATGGTCAGTAATTCATTATTCTGCTAATCAGACTTCACTCACACCTCTCACTCCCTGAATGATAACAAGAGCAAGCATGAATTTCAAGACCAGCATTTGCCCCTGTAGGAGAACTACTTTCTTCTTTTTCAGCTGCTCCCATTCCTATATGGGGTTGCTGTTTCTGATGAGTCTTCTCCACTGGTTTCTATTGTAGACTGCATCTTTGTCCAGGTTTTTTCCCTTCAGATCTTCCTCTAAATTATCTTTCCACCTCTTCTTTGGTTTTCTTCTTCTTCCTCCTTGTATTTCCATCATCACAATACTTTGTCCATCATATTTTTCATTTCACCTCATTACATTTCCATACCATCTTAATTACACAGTCAGCAAAGCATTCTCATTTCTGTAGTACTAATCTTGCTTTCATTGGACTTCTTCATAGGCAGTGTCTCTAATCCATATAACATTGTAGATCTCACTACTGTTCTGTATATTTTTCCTTTCAATTTCACTGTAACTTTTCTGTCACACAAAATTCTTGGCATTTCTTTTGAATTCTTCCATCCTGCCTGAATTTTGTTATTGACTTTCCTTTTCACTTCATCTTTACTATTCACTACTGAACCCAGATATTTGAATTTATCTACTTTCTTGATGACCTCTCCATTCAGCACCACATCTTCTTCAGTGTTGACATTTTGACCACATACCAGATACTCAGTTTTTCTTCTGCTAACTCTCAGTCTCCTCTTTCTTTTAATACTCTGTTCCATCTTATCAGCATTTGTTCCACTTCCTCTCTTGTTTCCACACACACAGCACAATATCATCTGCATATAGCATACTCCAAGGTGCTTTCTTTCTGACTTGCTCTGTCAAAGTATCTGTTGCTACATTAAAGAGATAAGGACTGAGTGCTGATCCCTGATGTAAACAAACTGTTATCTCAAAACTCTGTTATTCCCAAACAGCTTTTAACTGTTGCTTACATATTTCTGTACATTTCTTGTATCAATCTAACATATTTTTCTGGTACTTTCTTTTCTCTTAAACTCCTCCATATCTCTTTTCTAGGTACTGTGCTATATGCCTTCTCTAGATCTATAAAAATGACATGTGGTGGCCTTTGTCCTTCCATGCATTTTTTGATCATCTGCCTCAGAATAAATACTGCATCCATAATTCCTCTTTGAGGCATAAAACCAAACTGTTCTTTTGCAATATTAACTTCTTCTCTCAACTTTCCATCTATGATTCTTTCAAATAACTTCACCGTATGAGATATAAGTTTAATTCCTCTATAATTACTACAGTTCTGTATATCTCACTTTCCCTTATATACAGGTACCACCACACTCTGTCTCTATTCCTCAGGAATTACCTCTTGACTATAGATCTCCTTCAACAGATTCCATATTAATTCAATGCCTTCATCTCCTAATGCTTTCCAGACCTCACCAGTATTTCATCTGGTCCAACAGCCTTCCATTGGTCATTTCTCACCACTTCCCCTCTGTCAATTTCCCTAGTTATTCCTTCATTTGGTAGTCCCTCTTCCTCAGACAGCCTCCCCTCTTGATCATTTATCAATTTCTCAAAATATTCCTTCCACCTGATCTGAATACCTTCTAATTTTCTTATTATAATTTCATCTGCTCTTAATCTGTTTCACTTTGGAGATATCTTTCATTGCTCTTCTCCGATATTTAGCCAACCTATTAACTTTCTTCTGTCCTTCAGTCATTTCTAATTCATCATACAAATTTTTATATGCCTTTGCTTTTGCTTGCATCACTGCTTTTCTTGCTTCTTTCTTCTTTTCTCTATATAGTTCATGATCTTCATCCTTCTAAGAGTCATCATAACTTTCTATGCTTCTTTCTTCATTTGTATTGTTGCTTATATTTTCTTCCCACCATTAGCTTTCCTTGTTTTCTCTTGTCTTTCCCTATGTTTCTCCTTGTATCTCCTTGCCACATTTTCTGATTGTGTCTGCACTGTGTTGCCACCATTGCTGGACATCACTGAAATCTCTTTTTATCTCCTTAAGTAACATCTCTTTAAATCTGTTCTTCACTACTTCCTCCTTTAGTCTAAACCACGTTATCCTTTGTACTCCTTGTGTTCTTGTTATTTTCACTCTTTTGAGATGCAAGTCCATGCAAAGTAGTCGATACTGTGAAATAATGTGGTCTCCAGAAATTACCTCACAGTTTCTCACTTCCTGAAATGTGTGATGCCAGTGTTTACATATGGTAGCAAAGCATAGAGCATAACAGAGAAGCAGTGTGAAGATTATTATTATTATTATGGGTATCTCCATGGAGTCAGTAGACTCATCGCGGGAGACCCAAACTAGCAAAACAATATCTGTCATATCTCTTCTTGAATTCATTTACAGACGAAGAGCTCACAACTAAGTCAGGCAATGAATTCCACTCATTCACCACCCTCCAGGCAAAAAACCTTGTTCTGACACCTTTGTTAACCACACTCTTCTTTAATTTCCAGAGATGACCTCTTGTTCTTCCATCACTATCACACAGCTGAAACATTTCCCCTGCATCAATCCTATAAAAACCTTTTAGTAATTTGAATGTTTCTATCATATCCCCTCTTCTTCGCCTATCAACCAATCTCTGCAATCCACAAGATCTAAGGATAACACAGAAAAAACTGAAAAGAAGAATGCTGAAAATTACTAAAAAGGATAAAATTAAGAATGAAGAAATAAGAAGACAAACAGTAGTAAGAGATATAATAGAAATGATAAAAAAATTCCAAATGGAGATAGGCTGGTCATATCATGTATGGAGAATGAGAGACAAAAAGTGGGCAAGATTGATAACAGAATGGCAACCAAGAGAGGGGAAAAGGAAAAGGGGTAGACAGAGATAAAGATGAATAGATGATATGATATCCAGACATGGAGAGGAGTGAAATGGTGGTCAGAGACAAAAGAGAAAAAAAATGGGAAAAGTTGGGGAAAGCCGGTGTCCTGCAGTGGACAAAGAAAGACTAAGAAGATGTGGATGTGTGGAGTAAGTTTGATGGGCAAAACGACTTATACAAGAAGGTGGTTTGCATCTGAATGGATTTAGTGTTTCAGATTCAAAAAAGTGTTGTTGATTGAACTGAACGTGGAAGTACAAATTTTACTTTTTTTATCTTTATTTTACTTTTTTTTTAGTGGAAGTTTTTTTACTTGTCTATGCTACCAATTATATATTTGGTTTAATCCTTTATTCAAATGTAAGCAAACAAAGTTTGTGCCTGAAGTATTTTCAGGACTGGGGGTAACTCGTGATAAAGGTAGTATAAGTTCTGATCACTTGCCTTAGTATCTCATAATGCAAAGCACATCTCCTTGTGGATATGTATACTGCTATGCATTAAGGAAAAGGTCACTGCCCAGACCAGTTTCGGCCTTTATTGAGGTCTCATCAGTGGGAGCCAGACCCAGAGATGGTGATACTAAGGTGGAAGTAATGCAGAAGTCATATCACCATATACCAGTTGCCAAAAGGTGTCAACACCTTATTATTAAAATTCTCTGGATTAGAAATAGTTGACCTGTATAAAGAGAGAAGCTAGTTCGTATCAAACTAACACAATGGTGTAGAATGTAACAACATCATTAGAAATATTAACACAGAGATAGAAGTGGAAAGGCAGAAACAAGTAGAAAAAAGAAATTTTAAAATAAGAATACAACAGCAGCACTTAGCAGATTGCCCTTCAACTGCATTCTTCAATAGACAATTCACTAAATTCCACAAAGAAAGGACTATCATTCAAATCTGCATTGATGGTGAAGACGTCCACCACTCAAGAAATACTTGACTCCTTTCAAAAACACTATAAAAATCTGTTTGAAGACAATAGTATTGTTGTAAATTATAACTCTTGGAACATTAATGGCTTTCCTGTTCATATTCAAGATGGGCTTGACAGACCCATTACAGCATCTGGAGTTACCACAGCTTATAAAGAATGCCAGACAAGAAAATCTCCAGGACCTGATGGTCTAGGAATAGAACTTTACTGCAAAGCCTGAATTTTATTCTTCCCATTCTAGTTATACTGTTTAATTCTTTTCTCTCATGAGGACACATACCAAGTGAATTTGTAGCAAGCCATACGTCCTCATTCCAAAACCTAATAGTGATCACATCTTAATCAGCAGCTGAAAATCAATTTCTCTAGATAATACTGACTACAAGATATTTTTCAGCATTATCAATAACATTATCAATAATATGAGATACATAATTAAAAGCACACAGGTGTGTGGAATTCCAGGCCGAGCAGTAGAATTTAATATGTTTCTGCTAATCTATGTGATCTAATCCACATAGTTAATATAATCATCGGCAGTGCTATCAGTAGACCTTACTCAAGCATTTGATAATGTCCGGCATCCCTTTCTGTTCCACATCCTCCAGCAAATTGGTGTAGGTAAAAAACTGCTACCCACTTCCTAGTTAATGGGTTCCTGTCAGACCCAGTCAAAATTAAAAAGGAGTCAAGCAAGGCTGCCCTCTTAGTACATTGCTCTTTGCATTGGTTCTTGAACCTTTCTTACAGGAAGTCGACAATACACATGCTGTATGAGGAATAACAGTTCCTTCAACTATGAAGGAAAATAAGGTATTAGCATATGCCGATGACATAGTGGGCACTTTGGAACAAGTATAGGTGGCGCCTGTGAATAAGTTATATTAAACTTGTGCTCCCACATTTTATTGTAATTGCAAGTGTTTTTTTTGTGCAAAATAAGCAGTAATTGGAAAACTAACAGAGGGTACTAAGAAGCCGATTTTCAGCACAATTGTAAGCACCCCATAGCCCATTAAATCAGCTCTTTTTTTACAACTGAAAAACAGCCACATGAAAGCGCTATGCCTACCGTGCGAAGTAAAGATGGTGGCAACAAAGGCCAACAACGGAAGAGTACTTTGAGTCTGTCAGCATAGCATCGCTGATCACCAACAAAATTAATGACATTATGAAGTGCCGCAGCTGTGAAACTGAAGTTAAAGAAAGGAAAAGAGGTATATTGTGCGATTTCTGTTGCAACTGGCTACATACTTGCTGTGCAAAAATAAATGAATTGCTGTACAAGCTTTTTTTTAACCAGCCCTACTTCTGTACGATGTGCCTCCCTTCCATAAAACAGCTACTAAACCTAGGTAAAAGAGTTGAAAACCTTGAACAACAGTTTAATACTATGATTGATACTTTCTCCTCCAAAATTGGAAAGTTGGAAACTAAGCTCAAGATACTCGACCAGCGTCCGATTGCAAGTGCACCCATGCCTGCTAACGAACTTCGTGAACTAATCACATCAACAGTACACGAATCGCTCGGGGCTGAAAATAGGAGACTCAATGACGTTATCCTGAACTTTCCGATGGAAAACGGTAAATCCTTAAAAGAAAACGTTGGCAAACTAGCAGAAGAATACAATTTTGATCCCAGAAATATCGTCAAATGCCATCATTTCATACCCATAAACAAAAGAAAGGACGGAATGAACGTTCCACGTCTCGTGAAAGTGACCTGCGACACACCAATAAACATATCCAAATTTATAATGGCGATGAAAACAAGCTAAAGGACACTTGTCTCCAGTCGCTCATACATGTTCGACCTGATTTAACCTTTGCCCAAAGAGAACAAAGACGCCAACTTTGAAGACAACTAGAAGAAAAACGCCAACATGGAGACAACAGTTGGATGATAGGCTACAAACAAACCAAACTAGTACAAAAACCTGCATGTTTCCTATGCAGGCACTGCATAGGAAACATGCAAGACTCTTGCAGTCAAATCCATGCCTTACAGAACCTTGCATATCCACTTCACCAACATCCGTGGCCTCAATTCCAACCTTAATAGTGTCCACTACCATCTGCAGTCCACCAAACCCCACTTACTCTTTTTGCCAGAAACTCAAATCTCACCTTCCCCCAGCACTATTCCTCTCAACCTTCCTAACTACACACTATTTAACTCCTTTCGACCCAAGGGTGGCATCTGTGCATATATCTGCTCTGACATACCCTGACAGAGATCACCTAACCTAGAATCGCCCAACTTTGACCTTCTTTGGCTGAAGATATCTCCACCCCCACTCAGTCAAATTCATCTGCTGTCTCTATTGCTCTCCTAATACCACCAATCACTCTGAGCTCTTTCATTTCCTCTCCTTAAAAGTTGATTTTCTCCAGTCCCACTCTCCTAACAACGAATTCATCCTCCTGGGTGATTTTGGCTTTCCTCTTCCAGTTATACAGATCCTGCAGGCAGAGATACTGAAACATTTGCCATCACTAACGACCTTATACAAATTGTTCAAAAACTGACCAGAATATCAGATAACCCAAACAACCCCCCAAACACTCTAGATCTTTTCCTTACTAATGACCCCACCAAATATACAATGAATGATGAATGTAGTGAGCCCCTGGGTAATTCTGACCACAACCTAGTGCTCATATCCTCCCCCATGCAACAACGCTTACACAGTCACTCCAACATAAGAGAGTTTGGCATTATAACAGTGCCAAATGGGACAGTCTCCAAGATTACTATGCATCATTCCCATGGTTCGACTATTGTTTCCTGTCTTCCAGTCCAAACATATGCACCGAACGTATCACCAAAGTAATCCTCATTGGCATGAAAACATACATTCCCCACACTACTCAGAACTGCCATCCTCCTAACTAAACCCTGGTTCTCCAAAAGATGTGCCAAGGCTGTACAAATGAAAAATCAGGCATACCACAACTGGCTCAAATCAAGAACACCCATCCTCTTTCAGTGCCTATACTGAAGCCCAAAACAGATGCAAGAAAATTATCAATGCTTCTAAAACAGAATTTGAATGGGCCAAAAGCAGGAAGCTTGCAGCCTGTCCGAATGGCAGCCATGCCTTTTGGTCTCTTGCCAACAAGGCAATTGTCCGTAACTTTTGCCCTACACTATTCCCACCTCTATCATACCCAGATGGCTCAATTGCATCATCACCCATAGAAAAAACTAACCTCCTCCTAGCTTCACACTTTGCCTCCAGTGCACACATAACTGACAATGGCAAATGCCCTCCAGTCACTCCAACTGCCCAACATACAATGCCCCCTGTATCCTTTTGCTAAAAAGATATCATAAACCTGTTATCTATATTAGACACAAAAAAAGTCTCCTGGTCCTGACGGCATTCCTCCAATTGTCCTGAAGGTCTGTGCACCAGAACTGACTCCTATCCTATGCCATCTGTACATGCTCTCTTACTTCACTGGTATATATATCCCAAAGCCTGGAAACTGGCCTATATTCAATCCATTTCTAAAAAGGGTGAACAAATCACTGCCATCTAACTTCCACCCGATCTCACTCACTTCAGTCCTATCTAAAGTGATGGAGAAAAACCATCAACTCTCAACTCCTAATCTACCTTGAAGGTACCTGGCTACTAAGCGACCACTAGTATGGATTCTGTCAAAGCCGATCAACAGGAGATCTACTCTCATACATTACCCATCACTGGACAGATGTCATGGAGAAATTCAGAGAATCCCAAGTAGTTGCACTTGATATCTCTAAAGCCTTTGACCGAGTCTGGCACAAAGGCTTACTTAGCAAACTCCCATCATTAGGACTATCTCAGGACTTCTGCAGATGGCTCCCTATCCAACTAATGCTGGGATCCCACAAGGTTCAGTTCTCTCACCGACCCTCTTCCTTCTATATATCAATGACCTACTTTAGCTGACCTCTAATCCAATACACAGTTTTGCTGATGATAGCACATTACACTTCTCCCTTTCATTTGATAAACCCTACTCTACACAACTCACTTCAACCCACAGAACATCAACCACCACTTCCCTTAATTCCGACCTCCAAGCCATCCTCCAATGGGACTCAGATAACCTCGTCAACTTCAATGCTAGTAAAACCCAGTTCTGTCTTATTTCTCACAAAAAAAAAAGAACCATTTCCCCCCCACAGCATTGTTTTTGATAATACTCAAATTCCCAGACAAGATGAGATTTCTCTTCTCAGAATTACCCTGACATGAAGCCTCTCCTGGCATAAACACATCACAACCATTGCATCCTCAGCTTCCATAAAAACTAGGTTTTTTTCTCTTTCGCTCAAGACGCTACTTCACCTCTAAACAGCTGTTAACATTATACAAATCACAAATCCACCCAGCTATCGAATACTGCTCACACATTTGGAGTGGGGGCTCCTAAAAGCTCCCTCAAAATGTTTGATTCGATACAGAAGAGAGGCGATTAGACTGATAAATGACCCATCTCTCACCAACTTGCTCCCCCCACTTTCATATAGATGCTTGGTCTCTGCAATTTGTATATTCTCTAAATATTTCCATGGGAAATGTTCATCTGAAACAGCATCAATAATTCCCCCACTATGTACTAAGCCCATTGGAACAAGTACAGCTGCCCCCCCCACATCCTTTCACAGTACACCTTGAAACCCACAGAACAAGTTTCTTTTCCTCCTCCTTTATCCCTGCTACTGCGGTACTGTGGAACAGTCTTCCCCCTGACGTATTTCCCAAGGAATACAACATACAGGCTTTTAAATCAAATGTAAACAACTTTCTCCTTTCCCAACCCACCACCCATATACAGCAATAACATACTATATGTTGACCAGCCAACCTCTAGTATATGGGCAAAAAAAAAAACTTTCAAGGATAATGATTCCGTATATATCTTTTTTTGGTATTTTGGAAAAATTCAGAAAGATCAGTGGATTAACTACTAATGCAGACAAGACAAAATTAAAAGTTTTTGGAAAGTGTGATCTTGGATGCATTCCTTTTGGAGACTAAACCCTAAGAGAGAGAACCCCTCACTATACTTGGAATTCCCTTCTCTACTTACCCAGTATTACCAATTCAATAATTTATATACAAGAACTTTAACCTTAGAAGCCTGGAAAATTGGCCACTTTCCTTTTCTTCTAAAGCCATGGTACTCAAAACCATAATCTTTCCTGCTCAGTTGTACATAATAAATATTACAGACATCACAGAAGCTGAAGAAAAACATTATATAGTAAGATAACTAATATTTAAGGAATTGACAGCATATACTAGAAATATAGATTAAATAAACTTTAATATATACTTTCCGATATTTCGGCGAACGTCACATTGCCATCTTCTTGGGAACTTACTACAAGACACGTGCACACAAGTACTAATAACAGCAAATGAGACTGAAGCTAGGAAGCTAGCATTTCCTAAAGTCCTGATGGTGCCCCCTGGTGGGCTATATTCATAGTTCTTGGCCTTTGGGCTGAAGTTCTTCTGATAAAAGTTTCCCAAATTTGGGGCAGTTTCATGCATCCAAATTTGTTGAGGTTTGGCATGTTCCTAAGGGCCGAGGCTGATTCCATGAATAGTCTTTCATACTTGAACTTGCTGCGGTGTATTACTGTGGCTTTCTTCCATCTTATTCTGTGGCGAGTATCCAGAGCGTGGTCTGCAAGCCCAGAGTGGCTGTACTGGTAAAATCGGATGTAATCCTTGTGTTCTGAGATTCTGATATTTGCTGTCCTGCCTGTTTGGCCAAAGTAGGACAGTTTACAGCTGCAAGGGACCTGGTATACACCAGGTAGGTCTAGGGGAAGTGGTTGGTCTTTAGTGGAGTGGATAAGGGATGCCAGTTTTCTATGTGGTCTGTAACAAGTGGTCAAGTCATGTTTTTTTAAGATTTTATTGATTTTTTCTGAGGTGCCTCTGATGTAGGGAATCGTGATAGATTTAGAGTAATCTTTTTTGTGAAGGGGAGGGGATGGTGGGTTGTGGATAACTGGGTTAAGTATTTTTTGGATTTTTTGGAGGGGGTAGCCGTTGGCTGAGAAAGTGTCACGGATGTGATTTAGTTCAGTGGTTAGGGCTTGATCATTAGAACAGATTATTTTTGCCCTGTTGAATAATGTTTTAATAACTCCATATTGTTGTGAGGGGGGGGGATTGTTGGTGAATGTATCTGCCTGTATGGGTGGGTTTTCTATAAACTGAGAAAACCAAGGTTCCATCAGGTTGGCGGGTGACTAGTGTGTTTAGGAAGGGGAGGTTATTGTTTTCCTCTTTTTCCAGGGTGAATTTGATTCTAGGGTGTTGGTTGTTCAAGTGTGTTAGGAAGGAGAGGAGTGAATCCGGGCCATGTGGCCAAATAGCGAAAACATCATCAACGTAGCGAAGCCATATGGTAGGTTTTTGTGGGGCTGAGTTTAAGGCTTTCTCTTCAAACATCTCCATGAAGAAGTTGGCCAAGGGTGGGGAAAGTGGTGAACCCATGGCTGTCCCCTCTATCTGTTTGTAGAATTTTTCCTGCCAAACGAAATAGCCTGAGTTCATTGTAAACTGAAATAGGGCTGAGATATCAGGAGGAAATTTAGCTTGGATTAGCTCTAAGGTTTCTTTGAGGGGGACATTCGTGAATAGGGAGGAGACATCAAAACTGACCATTATGTCATTATGTTGGAGTGTAAGGTTTTCTATACTGGCTTTGAAGTGGGTTGAGTTTTTTATGTGTGATGGTGTATTGCCAGTATAGTGTGAGAGCGCTTTGGCTAAATGCTTGGCTAGTTTGTAAGTGGGGGAATCAATGCCATCCACTATGGGTGTCAACACCCATAGTGGATGGCCATATAGGTTGCCAAATGGGTTGCCAAAAGGTGTCAACACCTTATTATTAAAATTCTGTCTATTAGAGATAGTTGATGAAGTTTTTTTTTATTTGGCTATGCTACCAATTATATATTTGGTTTAATCCTTTATCCAAATGTAAGCAAACAAAATTTGTGCCCGAAATATTTTCAGGACTGGGACAACTTGTGGTAAAGATGGTATAAGTTCTGATCAATTGCCTTCGTATCCCATAATGCAAAGGACATCTTCTTGTGGACATGTGTACTGCTATATATGTCCACATTTCAACCTTTATTGAGGTCTTGGCAGTGGGAACCATTCCCAGAGGTGGTGATACCAAGGTGGAAGTAATGCAGAAGTCATATCACCATATACCAGGTGCCAAATGGTATCAGTCCGCACAGTTAGCCTAGTGGCTATGCGCTTTACAACCATATGCCTGTGGAAGGAGTGTCCTAGGTTCGATTCCCGTCAAAGACATGAGGAGCTTAAGGATCTTCCTCAGCCATAGCCAAGTTAGCCGGTCTTGGACGTGGACAGCAGGGTTTTTTCCCCCAGTTTATCTGGGGTTTTTCATCCTGCAAGCAGACAAACTGACCCCGTGAACACACACAGATTACAGTCATGAATATCGCCCTTAGGGGATGCAGCAGAGGAGTAGGGAACCAACTGCATTAATACGCCAGTAACCCCTTGTTAGGAGGGGGACTCAACCTGTCCCGGGACTGAAGAGAAGGATAAGATAGATAGATAGGAAATGGTGTCAACTCCTTATTATTAAAATTCTCTGGATTAGAGATAGTTGATGGAAGTTTTTTTTTTTTTTTTCACTTGGCTATGCTACCAGTTATATATTTGGTTTAATTCTCTATCCAAGTGTAAGCAAACAAAGTTTGCGCCTGAAGTATTTTCAGGACTGGGGCAACTCATGGTAAAGGTGGTATAAGTTCTGATCATTTGCCTTAGTATCCCATAATTCAAAGCATATCTCCTTCTGGACGTATATACTAATATGCATTAAGGGAAAGGTCACTATCCAGACCGGTTTCGACTTTTATTGAGGTGCTGTTTAAGTAAAGACCTCTATAAAAATTAGGCCATCTCCCAGACCACTCCCTGCAAGTGACCGAAGGACTGTCCAACTCAGCAGTGGCCTCACTCAGTGACAGGCTCACCCCCACCACCAAGCAGAGTCAAAATCTCAGTGGTGGTCCCACTCAGAGACAGGCAAAAACCTACCTCCAAGCTGAATCTCTCACATTTCAGGGAAAGCAACCACTTCTGCGCAAAAGCACATCAGTGGGAGTCAGACCCAGAGGTGGTGATACTAAGGTGGAAGTAATACAGAAGTCATATCACCATATACCAGTTGCCAAAAAAGATCAACATCTTATTATTAAAATTCTCTGGATTAGAGATAGTTGATGGAAGTTTTTTCACTTGGCTATGCTACTAATTATATATTGGCTTTTATCCTTTATTCAAGTGTAAGCAAACAAGCTGTAAGTAAGCTGTGCATTATGGGAGATGCTAAGGCAAGTGATGAGAACTTATACCACCTTTACCACAAGTTACCCCAGTCCTGAAAATACTTCAGGCACAAACTTTGTTTGCTTACACTTGGATAAAGGATTAAACCAAATATATAATTGGTAGCATAGCCAAGTGAAAAAACTTCCATCAACTATCTCTAATCCAGAGAATTTTAATAATAAGGTGTTGACACCTTTTGGCAACTGGTATATGGTGATATGACTTCTGCATTACTTCCACCTTAGTATCACCACCTCTGGGTCCTGCTCCCAGTGATGTGCTTTTGTGCAGAAGTGGTTGCTTTCCTTGAAATTGGACGCCTGGGTGGTGGATAGCAATGCTGTTGCTACTACCCAGGTTATGAATGGCAGTGCTGTAGCCCATAAAGCCAACTGAGGCACGGCTGTTGCTGTTACCCCTCAGATGAAATATGAGCGACTCTGCTCGGTGGTGGGGTGAGCCTGCCACGGGGTAGAGCCAATGCTGAGAGTTCTTCTCAGTAACAGGGTGAGCCTGTTACTGAGGGGAACAACACTGAGTTTTTGATCCTGCAGATCACTCATTGTTGGGTGATCCGGGGATCTCACGAGTTTTTGGAGAGGTAACCCTGCATGTAAAACATGCACAGAAGTGGTTGCTTTCTCTGAGATGTGAGAGACTCTGCTTGAGGGTAGATTTTTGCCTGTCTCTGAGTGGGACCAGGTCTTAACTTTTTTCTTTTGAGGAAAGCCCATTCTTTTCCCCATTCAATCATATTCTGTTTTACTGCTTGTTTGAATTTTAACTGCATATCCCAGTTCCAGGTAACATTATTCCAATTTGAATAGAGGGTCTAGAATTTGTTGAAAAGATCAATGGAAAATTTTGTTGAAGTGTCCATGGTCCAGAACTGATCTCTACTTGTTCCATGCAGTGGAATTTAGGTAGAACTGGATTATGATCTGACATGTTGATGTCAAGATGTTTTATCTGAATTATCCTATTTATAAGGGAAGGATAGATATAAATTTCATCAAGATGGATACCAATACCTTGATTCACATATGTGTAAGCCTGGAGATTAGGATTGTGAACACTCCATATGTCTACTAGTTGAGCATTGTCAAAACATGTTTTTAACTGTGCATATCCCACTTTTCCACTCTTGGGGGGGGGGGGTCCTACTATTTTGTCTAATGTGGGGGTTTCCAATACAATTCCAGTCTCCAGCTGCTATGATGTAGTGGGCACTGTATAAATATGGCTCCAATTCCTGGAAGAATTTTCATCTAACTGTTCCATTGGATGGAGCATAAACATTATTACACATCCAAGGTATTTCAAGTCTATCAAGATTCTCTCTTCTGCATCCCTTTGGATATTACAAAATGACCTAAGGAGGGGGACAAGAATAAAAACTCTTACTCCAATCCTGTTAAATCTTCCAAACTTCAAATAAGAAAGATGTGGATATCTATCTGTTAAAGTTTTTATATCTGTAGAAGTATGTTTCTTGGAGAAACAAAAACCTGATATTATGGCATAGCATAAGTTTCCATATAGTTTCTTGTTTAATTTGCCTGTGGAATCCTCAGGCAAATTAAACGTACATTTAATGAGGCAATGCAAACAGGTGACACTGTGATTAATGAAGTGTCACCGGTAGGTCTTTAACTTCTAGATTTTGGATGAACCTGATGAAGTCTTCAATCTGTAGGGAGCAATTGTGTAGCCTGCTTCTTGTAAACTGTTTTCCAGTTGCATTCTATTATTTTAATTTATGCCTATTATTCTTGATTTGGAAGCTAGTTATTTTCTTTTCATGGATATGCTAATTTTACTGTAAAAACTTTGAATCAGTAAACTTTTGGATGAACTTTTTTCTTTAATTGCATCTTTTGCTTTTTCTTTATTAGCATGAGATGGTTCTTCATCCATAAACTCTTCTGAACCTGAAATGTTATCATTTGCCAATCCACAATCTTCTCCATCTTTACATTTTTTACTTCTTTTTCTTTTAAATGTAGTTCCTTTTTTTTAATTTTTTTTGTTTATCCTCAATTTATTTTATTAATTCATCTTTCCTTTTTGAAGATCTTTTCTACATATTAAGTTCTTTCAGTTGTCTTGCTTTTCTGTTTCTTCTCCAGTTCATGTTTTTGCATTTCATCTTGTATCTGTTTGATTGTTATACTAGATTCATTATTGGTAATTTCAACTGATGTTGTTCCATCCATATTTGACTGGCTAATTTATAGCTGATTTGGTCATGCACTTTTTGTGATTTTACCAGGTGTAGTTTGTTTATAAGCACTGTCTTTACTGGACTAAATTGGAAAATCCAAGAACTCTTCATTATATACAGTGTTCTAATTGGCTCTACCAGTGCTCCCACTCTTTCAGCAACAGTTCTAAAAGGACAGGTGTTAATGCGGTGTTCAGAACTTTCACATTTCTGACAGGATTTGAGACACTGATTAGCAATATGTCTGATCTCCATGCAGCTACTGCCCCAAAACATGTAGATTTGGGGCAGTTACCACCAAAGTGATCGTATGAACCACAAGGCAGGCAGTGCCTTTGTACTCCTGGATAGTTTATCATACCTCGGGCGGTACCAATGTTGACAAAATTTGGTACAGGCATCTTCATATCCGTTGTGAAGGTGACATCACCAAAAACCAATTTGGATCTTCATCTGATAAACCCTTTTATATGTAAGTAATCTTACCCCATTTCGAGAATATCTGTATAAGAATTTCATTACTCTTCTCTATATATTCCATTGGAAATCTTTTGGTTTTTACCTGGCTCCCGACCATTACAGGAATAACTGCTGCTTTTGAAAGTAAAACCATGTAGTAGTAGTTTGGCCCTTGTTTCCACATCTTTATCTGTTAAAGATGTGGAATTAAATATTTACCTCTGCTACAATTAAATATTTACCTCTGCCATATAGAGTGAAAGAATAAATCTTATTAGCACAAACTATCTATTTTAAAACCTTAGTCACCTATCTTGCTTCTTCACATCCTGGAATTTTGCTTCCTAGAGTTCACACCTTGCAGGAATTGGTACCATTATCTCAGGTGGGGAAAAGACTAAAATCTCTGTGTTTGATTGTAAGAGAGTAAAAAAAAACCTTTTTAGTCATAGGACTGAGAATTAAATAATCCTGTGATATAGAAATAACTCTACACCACCAGCAAATGCTCTATTTGAGCTACTATAGAATGGTGGCTGTGATACTGCCAAAAGTAATCCGGTAATGCAGATATTAGCTGCACTACCAACAATCTTTATATCTACTTAAAAAAAAAAAAAAAACTAGTGCTAGTGGGGGCGAAACCACCACTAACACCAGTAAACTAAAATCAAAGTGAAAAAAAAAAAACAAAAGAAAACTAAAGTATTTATCTTGCTAAAACCTGAGATGTCACCAGTTTTTTTTTTGTTTTTTTTTTTGGCTAGATGGATGGATGTATAGATGGAGTGTTATTGAACTATAACCTATGGTCTTGGCAGGGTAACGGCAATAGCCAAGCCTCAGTTAAAACTTCATTGGCTGCAGCATTGCCATCCATTACCCTCTGGCATCATTATCTTATTTGATGACATCAGTCCTTATAAGGACTGGCTTAAAGGGGCGAAGCAAGAATGCTTTTCATCTTCCCCGTTATCTGTAGAGGACAGCGTAGAGATAAGGTGTTATTGAGCTATTAAAGCCCTGATCATGGCAAGAGGGTAACAGCAATAGCCGAGCCTCAGTTAGAACTTCATTGGCTACAGCATTGGCATCCATTACCCTCCAAGGGTTGGAATCATTATTCGCCAAAACCGGTGACATGAGTCCTTAATGTCCTTATAAGGACTGGCTTAAAGGGGCGAAGCAAGAATGCTTTTCATCTTCCCTGTTATCTGTAGAGGACAGTGTAGGGATAAAGTGTTATTGAGCTATAAAAGCTCTGATCATGGCAGGAGGGTAACAGCAATAGCCAAGCCTCAGTTAGAACTTCATTGGCTACAGCATTGCCATCCATTACCCTCCCAGGGTTTCATTCATTCACCACAACCGACCACCGATGACATCAGTGGGAGCTAGACATAGGAGTCATATTTCCATATACAAGTATCCAAAAGATGTCACACCTTATTACTAATATACTCTGGATTGGAGATAGATGTTGAAAGTTTTTCCACTTGGTTATACTATAAATTAAAGATGCTAAGAAGTTATATTCTTGGCATTATATTTGACCTCAATAAAGGTCGAAACATGTCTGGGTAGTGACCCTTCCCATAATGCACAGCATTATACATGTCCGTAAGGATATGTGCTTTGCATTATAGGATAAGGCAAGTGATGTGAAGTCATTAGCCTCTATATACAAGTTGCCCAGTCATGAAGTTACTTCATATGCAAACTTTGTTTGCTTACACTTGGATAAAGGATTAAACCAAGAATATAATTTCTTGGCATCTTTAATTTATAGTATACGAAGCAGGAAAAACTCTCAACATCTTCTTCTTCTATTAACCAAACTCTGCAGTCCACATGTCAGTCTGTCCTCATAGCTGACATTACTACAGTTCTAATATAATTTTTTTGTTATACACCTTTGCACTCTCTCCAAGGTTAATTTATCCCCTTCAAATCCTGGCTACCAAATATGAGCCCAATAATCCAGATGTAGTCTGATCAGTGATTTATACAACAAAACCACAACTCTTCTATCTCTGCTGGCCAGCATTCTTCTTAGTATTACAGCAACCCTCTGGGTTACCTTCACCACCTTTGTGATATATTCCCTAAACTTAAAGTTTCCATCATTCATCACCCCCCAAGGTCCCTTGCCTCTTCCTCTAGTACAGTTCCTCCAACACAGGATACAGCTTCCCATTGATGGATCCCAAACTTCAAGATCTTATATTTAGTAGCGTTAAATTGAAATCTCCATTCATTTGCCCATCTGTCCAGCTTATTCAATACTCATCTCCCAAGTCAAGACTACATGGTTACTCTCTCTCTCTCTCCAAATGGGGGGCAGGGATGACATATCAGTTACAATCAGCTCCTCTGATGTCATGACCTAATCCAAAACACTTGATTCTCTCTTATTTCTTCTACTACATGTTGCTGGAGTTCCATTCCTTGGTATTACATTCTATTTCCTCTTCCCAGTTATGCTGTTGTAGTTAAAACCTCCCATAATGATCACTCATTTTGCACATTCCAAACTCAACTGTCTAAACATTTCCTGATTCTCAAACTGTGTATTCCCAGGCCAATAGCAACATCCCACTAAATGTCCTGTCCTGCCTGCTCCCACACCTTACACTCTCAAAGCCATTATTGCCATACCCCTTTAGCTCCTCCGCTCTGAGATGACATAGCTCATCACTTGTTATAAAGCAATACTCCACCACCACATTTGTTCTTCCTATCTTGCCAAAATACACTATACCCCTTCTATTTCTATTCTTGTTAGTATATTATCTTCCATCAACCATGTTTCATTGATTCCTATAATCTTTGGATAGGCTGAGGCTATCAATGCCACCAATTCACCTCCTTTATTCCCAGTATATCCTGTCATTCATATAAAGAAATATTAATGAATTGTTAGTATTTCTATACTTTTTATTATTCCTTCCAGACTCCATTTGACTATGCATAACACCATACATTCCTTCATCTTCCAAGTGTCTATTCTCACAAGAGGTTACCCCTTCTTCCATCCACTTTGGCAACTCTAGTTTCGCTGCACTAATACTCTCACTTTCCCTGAGAAGAACATTCTCTCATGATGCCTATGTCCTTTCTCATTCAAATGCAGTCCATCCCTCATACTGCTCTCTTCTAACCTCATATCTACATCATCTCATCACTGTCATACCTGGGCAACACACTGACTACCTATCACAGTATCACAGTATTATCTTTTATCCTTCTCAACAACCTTTGATATCCAATCTTACATTCTATTTGTTCCCAGTCAAGTCATTTGTCCCTACTACCACAATCCACACTTTTTTTTTCCATGTTGCTCCACTTATGAAAGGTTATTTGCAAGCCTATATTATGTTTAGTACCATGAGTAGGCTAAGGATTTTTTACCAATTTTCATAAAACAAATATACATATATATATGTGTGTGTGTGTTTAAGTTTTTTGTATTTTTAATTAATTTTTTACCTAATTCGGAAACCTTGTTCTAGGGAGACCAAACATGGAACTGTTTCAAGCCACTTCAGACCTCCAATAAGCAGGGCATTTGTTTCACACTGGGCAATGAAATTTATCTCCCATCCCCAAAGACAATCACAAACATTCATGCCCATGATGGGAATTGAACCTATGGCCTGTTGGTTGGAGAGTGGGTCTGCTAACTGCTTGGCCAACCAAACTGGTTTATTTTGCTCCCTTACTCTCATATCCAATGCCTCAATCACTCTATTCATTTTACCTCCTGGAAAACAAACCTTGTGCAACTTCTCATTTACTACACCTCTAATATTCAAATCCCCAAGCAATGTCACTCGCAGATCTTTCATTACCTTTTTCATACTGACATAATTTATTTTCGTCTTCTTCACTCATCCATACATATCTCCAGTTCTCTTCATTTCACCTCATCTTCACCAACTCAGCTTTCAAAATCTTACATCATTTTTTCCCTATCATTCACTCTCGCTATTTTATCACCAGTCACACATGTCTGTTTGCCATAAACTCTGCTTGTCACTTTACTGTTAATTGCATCCTGTTTTACAATGTCATTATCACCTGCTTTATCATTTCTTTTCCTTGTTATCACTTCTGCACACTTTCTGAACATTTGCACAATCTTCTTCAACTGCCATTTCAATTACAACAGCATGTTCCCTAGTCATATTTAAACCATTTAAACTCATATTTAAACAAGCCTTGTGGTCCACCAGAATATTGCACTTCCTACATATCCACACATGCTCTTTTTTTCTTATTCAGCCTCTGTACATAAATATCCATGACATCTTCCCATGCATACCAGATTTATGGCACCATACCATTTTTGACAAATCTGTGCCATTTACTTTACTTGTCTTCCATGTCACCTAGGCAACAGTTCGCCTTTCACACTATCTTATATCAGTGTACCAACAAGAACAATAAATTTATTACAGCTATGGTTTGGCTGCATCTTGATAACTGTGTACAGATGATTTGGTTACCTTTGTTTATTGGAGATCATGAGATGGTATAGAGGATTCAGAATCAGGTGACCAAGCTGGTGACAGGTCCGTGAAATTCTCCCTATGAGACTAGGTTGAAAATATGTGTGTGTGTGTTGTGAAGTTTTATTGATAGGAAGAAAAGGGGGGAGGGCATGTTAGAAAGGTAAGTTAATAAACGGGTTCTATAAGATCGGCAAAAAGAAGTTTTCAATACATGATGAATAAATTGAAAACTTGATTTCCTGCCTTGGGATTGTATGAATGTGAGGTTAGTAAGGGTGTGTAGACTAGATTTTTTTGCTTGGAGAATGGTGAGTGAGTGGAATGGATTACCAGAGTAGTCATTCACTGTGGAATGGATTACTCATTCACTGTCAGGGCAAACACAATTGGTTGTGTTTGCCCTGGCAGTGAATGAGTTTAAGGAGAGATAGATAGATTTTGTGTTTAAAGGCTAGTGTGGGTCTCCCATAATGAGTCTTCTGATATGAAGGAGATATCTATATAAAAAAAAAATGTATGTAGTATGTAATTGTTCTTTTTTCAAACAGCTATTCTATGACATTTTTAAAAAAAAATTTCTTTTTCTTATAATAGGTTACTGATATTTGGCACATAATGACCAGATGTGAGTCATTAACGTCTGTGTACCCATTGTCTTTTGAGGACATCAGTCATGTAAGTGAAATTAAATTAAAAGTCTGACTTTATGATTTAAAAAAAAAAAATGAAAGAATAATTTAAAGAAAATTCATGGAATGAATTTTCTTTAAATTATTCTTTTATATTTGTTTATTTTGTGTTGTAAATAATTTCTGATACATAATTGTTTTATATTCCATCCTTCCTATCTTACATATAGACCCACACCAGAGGCGTAGCTAGAGGGGGGGGGGGCAAAGATCCACCCCGGGTGGCACTTTGAACATTTTTGAACTTTTGTAGTTAGTTCTAAAATACAGTCTCGAGAACTCAGTTCCAACTATTGTAATACTAAGCGAATTTTCCTCACAGTTGCTGTAAGTGTTGCTAGTTATGAGAGGAGTTTTTCTAAATAAAATTGATTAAGAATTACCTACATTACTATGAAATAGACTTCGACAATGTCATCGATGATTTTGCTTCAGGGACTGCCCCGGGTGGCAAAAGCTCTAGCTATACTATTGACCACCCCCATACCAATCAGTTCAAAACCTAATGAATGAAATAGGGTGGTTAATCTTTATTCTTATTATGTCCTATGTCTGTATATTGCATGTGTTCTTTGGGTCATTTTGCTTGCTTTTGCAGGATGGAAAACCTGAATTTTAAGGAGAAAAATCTCTACCACCTCCATATGAGACCAGCTACCTCACTTCAGATGGAAAGTCCTGATAAAAGGTTCTTCACATACTAAACATCAAGATTCGAACCTAGGTCTTTCCAATCAGAGGGCATTGTTAAAATCAACTGAGCTACAGTGGCTCTTGTTTTTAATTATAGTAATTAAAATTTAACTATGATTTAATTAAAAATTCGCAGAATATACATAAACAGCTATATTTGTGGGAAGATAACCATTTGGTATTATGCATCAGCATTTTATTTATATTCCTCATATATAAATATATGATCCTGATATATGATCTTATGATATTTATATATATATATATATCATAATATATATATATATATATATAGATATAAATATACACATAAGATATATATATATATATAAACTCCATCGCCAGATGGCTAAGTATCAGTAAGCAGCTATGAAATAGTCTCCCGATTTAGACATTTTTTTAAGGTGGTTAATTGCAAATTAGTAAATAAATTTTAGTTGTGTCATGTACCTTATCAACTATTATCAGTTGATAAGCCTTATCAACTATTATCAGTGACACAACTATTAACTGTGTGCCTCTAATAGTGTTCTAACAGTGTATGAAAAATATATAGAAACCTGAAGACTGCCAACAGCTGCCATAACCTTCTTTGTTCTACTTACAAGGTAAGTAGAACAACCAGCTACAGAATTAACTTATTGCTAATCTTAGGAAATGACCATACACTGCAAAGTATGCAAGGAAATAGCCTTTGATAAAAGACTATTATAAAGGCTATTTCCTTGCATACTTTGCAGTAACTAACTGTAACAGCAACTATAATTTTTACTGTGCAGGACTGAGTGACAGTTCAGTACAAGAATTATCAAAAGACAGAAAGCAGAACTGGAAATGTATTTCATACAAATTTAGGGAGCAACCAAGCTCACAGCAGTCAAGTCCTTTGTCCCAAAGTGGTATACATTCTAGTGCTGACCAGCATTTGCAGGCAAATGAGTCACTCATCCCTGACATCAGTGCAGCAATGTCCATTGCTAATTTAACAAGTGTGATCTGCGACTTGATTACAAGAATATGGGAGACAGGATCATGGCCTAGAGCAGGGGTCGGGAACCGGCGGCTCCAGAGCCACATGTGGCTCTTGGCTGAACAAAGTGCGGCTCTTGGCTGAACAAAGTGCGGCTCTTTTATATTGAATTAAAAGATACATAATTAATACAAACAACTAAATATTGTTTTTTGATACGGCCTGTTCGTGGTGCTAGATACTATGCATGTGATGTGTGTTATGCATGAAATTTTATGACATGAACAACTGACAGCTACATTACATTTGAAATAACACTAAACATTAACCCTGCCTAAGATAACTAGCACCACGGCGAGAATTTGAACTAATTGATCAGCTGTACTGTCAAACACCATGGTTTTTAGATACATATGGATTTTAACTGTCAAAATAAATATTCTGTTAGTTAACTTATTTATTGTGATACTGAAGTGGTGTTTAATTTAGTGTTCAGGTAATGTTATGCACAAATTAATTTTTATTATGTTGAATTTGTGTTTTTACTTGCAGGTAAATTTGTGATAATAACCTTCTTAATATGAGTTCAAGAAAAAGAAAAATAATTGAACAAAACAGAGGATTCTATAAAATATGGATAGAGAAATTTGCATTTAAAGAAGTAAATGGAAATCCGCAATGTTTAATTTGCCATTTACCACTTCAAAATAACAAATCAAGTAATATCGAATGACATTTTTGAGGAAAACATTTAGACTTCAGTAAAAAATATCCTGAGGGTGATAATAGGATAAAAGCTATTGAAGAATTACAAAAGAAAAAATTACTTCAGCAAAGAAATTTATCAACTTGGACAAAATCTTTGTCGAATACTACTGAAGCAAGTTTTTTGTTATCCCTTGAAATAGCAAAAGCAGAAAAACCTTTTACCGATGGTGAATTTCTAAAAAAATTGCATGTACAATGTCTCTGAAATTCTATTTAAGAATATGAAAAATAAGGACGAGATACGTAAAAAAATTAAAGATTTACCTCTTTTGGGTAGAACTGTCAAGGAATGGATTGTAACAATTTCTGCAGAAGTTCAAATATGCAAATTATGGATATTAATTCTGCCAATTTGATATCTATCGTGATTGATGAATCAAATGATATTTCCAATATGGCACAATGCTACATGATGGTTAAATATATCACATCTTCCGTTATTCGAGAAGAATTTCTTGATCTGCTAACACATAAAGGACACACTACAGGTCAAGATATTTAAGAAAACCTTCTAACAAGTTTACAGAATAAAAATATAAATAGTAATAATATAGTATGCATTGCGACCGATGGTGCGCCTTCTATGATTGCAAAAAATAAAGAGTTTGTTAAATTATTCTCCACTCATATTCCACATGGAGTTATTTCATTTCATTGCATTTTGCATCAAGAAGCTTTAGTTGCAAATTCTTTGGGATTATTACCACTACTAAAAAGAGTGATGGATTTGTTGTGCCAATGGTCAATTTCATCTGATTTCAGGCATTGAATCACAGACTTTTTGACACATTTTTAGAGGAACTAGGTAGTCAACATAAAGATTTAGTGACATTTACATCTGTTCGATGGTTATCAAGAGGAAAACATTAAAACGTTTTTTTCAGTGCTTAAAAGAAGTAATAGTTTTCTTAACCACTAAAAATTATAATGTAAATCATGTGGAACTTCTCAGCAATCCCAATTGGATACAAAATTTTTGTTTTTTGCTTGATGTGACAGAACATTTTAATAAGCTAAATTTGAAGTTGCAAGGGAAGGAAAACACAGCCTCACAATTACTAGAGGAAGTCCTTACCTTTGAACAGAAACTAAGAGTGTTTTTCAAAGATGTTACTGAAGGAAAATTTATATATTTTGAAAATCTAAAAATTATAGATTTAATTTAAATGAAGAAAAGCTTGATTGCAAAATATTCGCCAAAATGATTACTGTAATTTTAGATTCATTTACAAGCAGATTTCAGGATTTTAAAAAACATCAGGAGATGATTATATTACATCTGTTAAATTGCAATTTAAAATTAATAGATATTGAAGCTTTTCCCAGAATATCAATTGCAGACCTACAAATGGAGCTTCTGGAAATTCAGAATAAAAGCATCTGGGTACAAAAACTTCAGGAAACGGTAGCACAATTTGAAGAAAATGAGAAAACTATGGAAGAAACACCACAGGAAATTATATTTAAATGTTGGAATTCTTTCTCAACTAATTATTCAAATACCAGGCTACTTACTTTTGAGGTTTTGACTCTTTTCGGTTCAACGTACAATTGCAAACAATTATTCTCTTCAATGAATTACATTAAAAATAAGTATAGGAACAAATTGACAGATGAAAGTTGAATTACTATTAAAGTGCATGACATACAATCCAGATTTAAGTAAATTGGCTGAGAATATTCAAAATCAAAAGTTTCATTAGTGAATTTTAAATCAAAACAATCAAATATCTATTAACATAATATTGTATTTTTGTTCAGACTAATTCTTTTTTGCAATACAAATTCTGACTTTTTTGCAATATTATACTTACTTAAACATGTTTTGTGATTAAAAACTTAATCAAACTTAATGTTGTTTTATTTATTGAACATATAAAAAATTTATATGCAAACATAAAAGTGGTATTTGATATTTGGAAGTACTGAATTAAAAACAAATTTACCTAAGTTGAACTAACTGCAACTTTGAGTCACTAGGAAAAATCAAATTGAAGTTGCGGCTCCCAAAATTTTGTTTTTATTAACTTTTTTGGTGGAATGGCTCTTTGGTTCAAAAAGGTTCCTGACCCCTGTCCTAGAGACTGGAAGAAGTCAATTTTCATACCACTACATAAGAAAGGTGATATGAAAGCGTGCAAGAACTATAGAACTATTAGGTTAATATCTCATGCAAGCACAATTTTATTGAAGATCATGCCAAATAGGATTGAGGCCAAAGGTTGAGGTAGAGATGCCCGAGGAACAAGTAGGTTTACGGAAAGGTAAGGGCACCAGAGATCAGATCCTTTGCCTTGGACAGATTATAGAAAAATATAAAGAATTCAGACTCCCTCTGGTAATGTGTTTCTTAGACTACTCTAAAGCCTTTGACTGTATTGAGCATGTAAGACTGTGGGAAGTAATGAAAAAGAATGGATTTTCCTCAACACACTATCAGGTTCATAGTCAACTTGTACAGGGAGCAAGAAGCCATGGTAAGAACAGGTGTTGGATTGACTGATTGTCTTAAAGTTGGAAAAGGAGTTAGGCAAGGATGTTTACTTTCTTCTGACTTTTTTAATTACTAAATAACTTAAGGAATTCACAACGTACGCTAGAATATAAATTAAATTCAACTTTAATATATATTTCCAATATTTCGGCAACATCACGTTGCCATCTTCAAAAGAACTTAAGATAAAAGACATGTGCATGCAGCCACTAAACACAGTAAATGAGGACGAAGCGAGGAAGCTATTGTTTCTCCTAAAAGTCCTGATGGTGCTCCCTAGCGGGCTATGTAGGTATTCTTGGCCATTGGGCTGAAGATCTCCTGATGTATGTCTCCCAAATTTGGGGCAGTCAAATGCAACCATATTTGTTGAGATTTGGCATGTTTCTTAGGGCTGAGGCTGATTCCACGAAAGTTTTTCAAATTTGAACTTGCTACGGTGTATTACTGGATGTAAACTGGATGTAGTCCTTGTGTTCTGAAATTCTGATATTCGCTGTCCTGCCTGTTTGGCCAAAGTAGGACAGCTTACAGCTGCAAGGGACCTGGTATACACCAGGTCAGTCTAGGGGAAGTGGTTGGTCTTTAGTGGAGCAGATAAGGGATGCCAATTTTCTGTATGTCTGTAACAAGAGGTCAAGTCATGTTCTTTTAAGATTTTGGTAATTTTTTCCGAGGTGCCTTGGATGTAGGGAACGATGCTGGATTTAGAGTAATCCTTGTTGTGAAGGGAGGAGGGGATTGTGGCTTACTGGTTTCAATACTTTTTGGATTTTTTTTGGGGGGGGGGTTTAGCCATTATCTGAGAAAGTGTTGAGGATGTGATTAAGTTCAGTGGTTAGGGTATACCAGGTCCCTTGTACGGTTTCACCAGTACAGTCACTCTGGTCCTGCAGACCATGCTCTGGATACATGCCACAGAATACGGTGGAAGAAAGCCACAGTAATACACCGTAGCAAGTTTGAAAGACTATTCATGGAATCAGCCTCAGCCCTAAGAAACATGCCAAACCTCAACAAATTTGGTTGCATTTGACTGCCCAAAATTTGGGAGATGTAAATCAGGATACCTTCAGCCCAATGGTCAAGAATACCTACATAGCCCACTAGGGAGCACCATCAGGACTTTTAGGAGAAACAATAGCGTCCTCGCTTCATCCTCATTTACTGTGTTTAGTACCTGCGTGCACGTGTCTTTATCTTAAGTTCCTTTGAAGATGGCAACGTGACGTTGCCAAAATATTGGAAATATATATTAAAGTTGAATTTAATTTATATTCTAGTGTACGTTTTGATTCCTTAAGTTATTTAGTAATCATGTATAACCAATGTATAAGCCTTCCTATCAGAATTACTATCATCCATGGAGATTCCATCGCACGCAAGGCCCACCAATACGGTAAAATGAAGCTGAAGTTATCAAGACAACTGAATTGTCTGACCTTCCTAAAACGCTACCAGGATATTCAGGTAATTCCCAAATTGTGTGAAATTTAAGCACCGTTTCTTTTCATAAAAGGCTCTCCGAATCTATAACTTTTTGAAGCCAAACAGATATAGTGCTTGTGTATTATTTCTTTTTGCACTTTTGTGATAAAATATTTTAAACCTGCTTTTCTGCAGAAGTAAAAAAATAAGTAAAAGTGTCTTTCTAATACTTATGTACTGGTTATCAGTCTGTAGGTCACAGTAATCGTTGATGTAAATTATAAATAGTACTGGCCCAAGCACAGAAGTCGTTGAAGATTTTTGTAGTCCATTATATTCTTAGCAAGCACCTCCAAACCCATAATTCAAATGCATCTATCTTCCTTCTTTCACTCTTTCTCAGGGTCCAACTTTCACATCCATACAGAACCACAGGGAATACCATTGCTTTCTTGATTCTGATTTTTATTGCAAGGCTAATATCTTTATCTTTAAAGATCTTGCTTAAATTTGTCATTGCTTTCTTTCTGAGTAATAATCTTCTAACTTCTTCAGTACGATACCCATCTTTATCAATTCGGGATCCTCGGAGCACAAAATTGTTAACTACTTCCATTTTCTCCCCATCTACTTCAAAATCATTAAGTTCCCATGTTGCCATAACTTTTGTCTTTTAAGTTAAGTTTAAGGCCATATTTAGCACTTTCTTCTTTAACTTTCATAATAAGTTCCTCCAAGTCTTCTTTGCATTCTGCTTGCAAGGTGGTATCATCTGCATACCTTAAATTATTGATATTTCTTCCACCAATTTTAATTCCAACTGAAGGCCCTGCCATTCTTAAAATGTATTCACTGTATGAGTTAAACAGGGATGGAGATAAAATACATCCTTGTCACACTCCTTTATCTAATGTGAAATACTCAGTTTCTCCAAGATCTGTTCAGACAGTAGCTTTTTGTTCATAGTAAAGATTCCTTAGAAGGATAATGAAATGCTCTGGTACTCCCATTGTTCTTAACACATTCCACAGTTTCACATGATTACAGAGTCAAAAGCCTTACTATAGTCAAGGAAGTAAAGATAGACATTCTTTTGATATTGTGCTCTTTCTATTATCCATCTCACATTGGCGATCTGATCTCTTGTTCCTCTGCCTTTTCGAAATCCTGCCTGTTCATCTGGCATTTCTCTCTTCATGAATGGTTGTCTTTTCTTAATGATCTTAAGTAATTACTTTCATGAGATATCAGTGCTGTAGTTCTGTAATTTTTGCACTCTGTTGCATCGCTTTTCTTCAATAAAGGTATAAAAACTGATTTTTTCCATTCCCTAGGACAGGGGTGTTCAACCCGTCAATCGCAGAGCGATTTTTGGTCGATCTCTTGTGTATTCCTCCTTACTTACAAATTTAATTAAAACTGAAAACATAATATTTTATTTATCATTATTTTGTATTATTTTTAATTTGCTTTAAGTGTATTGCTATTGTTTATTTATTTTTTGTTAAAATTGTCAAATCAGTAATTTGCTTATAAATCCGGGTAAATGAATTAATTTGGATCAGTGGAAGTCAAACAGCGATCCGAGTGAATACGATTATAAGCAAAGTGTCAAAACTCGACTGTAGCTTAAATATTAAATATTCCAAAGCACATTACATCAATTTTTTACTTAGGTTAAGTCCCATGTGAATATTGTAAAAAAATAAACTTTGTTTCGGTATAGTTTGTATTAGATGTTTTTGTAAATAGCTCTTTTGAAGCTAACTGTATATACTGCTTTAATAAGAATATGTTAGAGTGTTAAAAACAAAGGCAATGTTTTTGTCGCCGAAGCTGTACATGTCGGCATTAGAAAGATTGTTATTGAAACTTGTATGCATGAGAAAGGCTTGCAGGCTCTAAGTGTAAACATCTCCGAAGTCAGTCAGAAAGAGTTCAGACAACTTTCTGATGGCCGGCAACTTACAATCAAAAGAAAGCGGAGGAGAACAAAAGGAATGCCAAACTTGAAACTTAAGATGAAAGACTCATACTGATTCTTTGGGGGTTGCCAAACTTCATGCGAGGTCTCAGAGGCAACTTTTATCACTCCACAATTGAGTGATAAAAGATGGTTGTGACACTTATCATTTTTAGTAGATTTCTGTACGAAATTAAGCAATTTAAATTTAGAGTTACAAGGTAGAGATAAAAATTTAATTCATATGTTAAGTTCAATAAAAACTTTTCAACAATACTTACTTTATATTAAAGAAAAATATAAATGACTGCGAATTTAGACATCTCCCATATTTATTAAAATTTTTTGAACAGAATCAAGAAATGCTTCACTGTGATTTAAAAGAATTTATTCGCGAAATAGAATTAGTTGAGGAAGAAATAAATTCAAGATTTAAAGATTTTAATAAAACTGAAATGATTGTATCTTTTATCAATAATCCATTTCAAGAAAACTTGAACATCACAGAAATTTCAAATAAAATTAGTGGGCTGTTTGATATAAACCAAGCTGAAGTAGAACTTGAGATAATAAACATTCAGAATAGTTTACATTTAAAATCAATAAACAATGAAGTCATTTGGAAGTATGCACATGAAAATTAACTGATATTGCGCGAAAAATTCTGTTGTGTTTCGGATCGACATACTTGTCAGAATCCACTTTTTCAAATATGACCGTCATAAAAAATTAAAAAACCAAATTACAAATGATCATTTGGATGTTTATTTGTAATTTGCGATTGGCCACTTCTTCATATCAACTTGACTATAAAAATATTGCAAGGTCCAAACAATGCCAAATTTTACATTAACTTTTTTTTTTTTTTTAATCAAACCAGCATTTCCTGCAATTTGTGAGTTTGTAATCAACTTTGGTTTTCCAAAATGGAGAAATAAATATTTTATTCCAATATATTTGTTTTTTTTTTGTTGTATTAAAATGTTTGTTGTATTAAAATAATTAAAAGTGATAAATAAATTTTTAAATACACAAATAAAGTTTGTAGTTGTTTATTTGTGCATAATCAGATATCAAGTTGGGGGACATGATCTATATAAGACAGTAGATCGCCGAATAACTTATATATAAGAGAGTAGATCGGCGAATAACTTTTTATAGAAAAGTAGTTCACGTAGTAAAAAAGGTTGAACACCACTTCCCTATGCCATCTAGTTGTGATCTAATAGATATATTGCTTGTGTATTATTTCTTTTTGCGCTTTAGTGATAAAATATTTTTAGCCTGCTTTTCTGCAGAAGTAAGTATCTTTTCTAATACTTATATCAGTCTCTAGGAAAAGTAGCTTCCTGTAAATATATAGTTGTCTAAATGGAAGGATATTTAATACAATATATTTAGCATTCACTGTAGTGCCTCTATATTTAATTATTATTATTATTATTATTACCCCAAGACCTCATGGAGTCAAGGACTTATCTGGGATGTCCTTTTATCACACACACATCTCATCACACCATGTTTTAAACACACTCAAACTCTTTGCAGACACCACACTGTCAGGCAAGGCATTCCAATCATTCACAACTCTGCACGAAGAAAACCTGCCTCTCACTCCCCTACTCACACCCTCTTTATACAGTTTCCATTGATGACCTCTGGTTCTCCCATTATTATTCTGATCTCCCACTATTCTCTGTAGAACTTCTCCACCATTGATCTTATAACACCCTCTTACCAACTTGTAGGTCTCTATCATATCTCCCCTCTTCCTCCTCTCAACCAGAATCTGAAAATTACATCTTTTCAATCTTTCCTCATACTCAACATTCCAGAGGTCAAAAACTACCTTAATCAGTCGCCTTTGGACCCTTTCCAACATCTCTTCATCCTTCTGAAAACTTGGTGACCAAATCTGGGCACAATAGTCCATGTGTAGCCTAATAAAAGCCTTATACAATGGAACAAGAATCTTCCTACTTCTACACATTGTGTCCTCCGCATTATTCCCAGAAGCCTTTGTGTTGGCTTCACAATTTTGGCTATGTGTCACCCAAATTTCAGATCCTTATCCACTATCACTCCCAGAACTCTTATTTCCTCCACCTCTAACAATATATCCTCATCAAGCATAAATTCTGTATCCCATCTTTGTTTTCCAAATTTTAAAACCTTACATTTTGCAACATTGAACTCGCATCCCCATTTCCATGCCCAAGCACTCAATCTATTCAAGTCTTCTTATAAGGCCACATCTTATTTACTCCTCGTAGTATGTCCCAACACTGCATCATCTGCAAATAACTGAATATCTCCAACCAAATCGTCACCAATATCATTAATATACAAGTTAAACAGTAATTGCCCTAAAAGAGACCCCTGCGGCACTCCACTAGTGATTTTCCTTTTCCTGGATATCGCTCCCCCATACACAACTTGTTGATACCTATCAGATAGCCAGTCTCCAATCCAATCCCATCTGCTCTAGTTTGACCGTCAACTTATCATGTGGTACTCTATCAAAAGCCTTTGCAAAATCCAAGTATATTACTGTGTATCCTTCTCCTCTGTCCAAAGAAGCAGTCACTTTATTGTAATAAGTAAGTAGATTACCGAAACATATCTTCCCTTTAACAAATCCATGCTCTCCATCAAAGATAATACCATTGTTGTCAACCCAACTCTGGATCCTAGTTCTCACAAGCTTCTCCAACAACTCAACCACAGCATCTAACACACAGATAGGCCTATAGTTTGATGCTTGAGTTCAATCACCTCCTTTATGAAGTGGAACAGTCTGGCCCTCCTTCCACTCCTTAGGAACTTGACCAAGTGCAAGACTCGTATTAAAAAAAATATGTCAAGGCGGGTGTCAACTATCTAGCACATTCCTTCAAAATACACGGTGATATATTATCAAATCCCACAGCCTTATTTACATCTAGTTTACTCAACTCCCCAAACACCTCTTGCTCACTTACAGTCGGTCTCTTCTCCCCGTCATCAACTGCTCTCAATCTCTCCATGAAGTCACATTCACAAGATTGAAAGATCTTTATGAACTGCTCATTAAGTATCTCCACCACACATTCTGCAACAGCTGTCTGTATACCATTTCCTCCAATCAATGTCATCCTTCCATAATCATTCTTTCTTTTGCTGGCTACATATCAAAACAACTCCCTAGGATTCTTTTTGGCTGCATTAGCTAACTGCTGTTCATACCTCTCTTTAGCTACTCTCACCAACCAAGTCACCCTGCTTTGATTGGTCTTTGTAGACCTCGTGAAATTGGTTACTTCCACTTCTCTTATGCTGCCTCCACAATGCCCTTTTTCTCTGTATCCATGCTTAATCTCTTTATTCATCCATCTCACACCTACCTTATTTAACCTTCTCACCCTTGGAATACATTTAGACATTGCATCCACTAGATAGTTTTTGAAAATCCCACAATCTGCATTGATCTCTTTTCCAGCTAACTCCTCATTCCATGCTACACCTGCAAGCTGTCTCCTGGGCTCTTCATAATCACTCCCCCTTGTAGTTACACATATACCCTTTTCTCACAGAGGTCCTCACACTGCTGGCAACCACCCAGGTAATCATCTCATGGTCACTTTCACCAATTGGTGGATGATTTGACACCTCATTTATAATTACATCCTCTGATGAGATGACCAAATTCAAGACCCTTAATCCTCGTGTGACCTCTGTTACATGCTGTCTGAGGTAGTTATCCCTCAAAAACTCAAGATACTAATTTTCTTTACTCCCAGTTGCTATCTCTTCATTCCAGTCTATTTTGCCATAATTAAAATTGCCCATAATGATCACCCTTTTCTTATTTGCTTGGCTAATTGACTATACATTTCACTATCACAACCATCCACATTACCAGGTCTATAACAACATCCCACCAAGTATTTGATTTTATTTACCTCTATCTCACACCATACTGCCTCAAAACCACTGGCCGTATTTCCCTCTTGCATCTCTATTTTGCATGGACATAACCCTTTCTCTATCATCAATAGCATTCCCCCTCCCTTTTTACCCCTTCTATCCTCACGAAACATATCATACCCTTCCATCTCTATTCCTGTCAGGATGTCTTCCCTCATCTAACCATGTCTCACTTATTCCGACAATCTTTGGGTGAACAGATGCAATTAGTGCAACCATTTCATCCGCCTTGTTTCTTATACTTCTAGCATTGGTATACAAACACAACAGCTGATTTCTGGATCTACAGCTAGTTCCACTGATACCACTCACTTGATGTGATCTCTCCATGCTGGACTGGGGCTATTTCCCTTTCTGTTTCTTCATTTTAGAACCCTTTTCAATTCCATCTGTTTCCTCTTGATCCCTGGTCATCCCATTTCTTTCCTGCCTACACATGCTCTCACCTCCTCTTGGAGCATCTACCTTTCTCAGGCTGTGTACCCCTGTCCACCCTGAGCCTCCCCGCGTCCCTGCTCCTCTTGCACACCCATTCTCTCATTTTCTATACTCATACCACTCACTTCCCCATTCATATCCACCTCTTCAATCCCTCCTGTCTTACTCTCCTGCTCTTCCACATCACTCCGCTCTTGATCTGATTCATTCTCTCTATTCACTTCTGTACCTTCCAGCAGCAGTCTCTCCAAGCGACTCACACCATAACCACTCAAATGCAGTCCATCGCTCCCATACAGCTCAATTCGTCCCTAAACTCATTCCACACATTAACAAACTGTACTCCCATCTCCTCACACATTTCAGTCAGCATATCATTCATAATCCTTGCTCTCTGCCTCATTTCACTACAGTCATACCTAGGCAACACGCTGACTACCCTTCCTGTCACACTCTTCGCTTTTATCTTTCCAAGCAGCCTCCTGATATTCATTCTGACATGCTCTTTGTTCTCTCTCAAATCATTTGTGCCAATTAATATTATTAACTCTTTTGCTCGCTCCCGCCTCACATCCAATGCCTCAATCACTCTACTCATTTTACCGCCTGAAAAACATACCTTGTGCATTCTATCCTCTAGCACACCTTTAATATTGGAGTCGCTATATAACGCCACTCGCTCATCTTTCGTTAAATTTGGTTAAAGCACGTATTAATTTATTTGTAAAAAGATTAGTAGTGTCATTGTGGTGTGATATGTTCCTCCCAGCTTAGTATACTGTACTGTATAACAGTTTGTATCCAGGTGAAATATAATGTTCTTAACATTGTCAGAGCTAAAAATTTCTTTAAGAAGACTCGAGGTAGCATAAATCTTACTTTGTTGCGTACTTCTATAATATATGGTTTCCAGCTTAAGTTGCTGTCTATTTTTAATCCTAGGTAGGTTATAGTATTCACATTTTCTATCCCCATACAGTTATAATTTTACTTACTTTTATAATTCCAGTTATGTAGGAATATAGGAATGGAAAATTTGGTTTTACTATTAGGTGTATTTTCGAGTTTAACAATTATAAATTTTGTTTTTCCAGCATTGAGAGTTAGTTTGTTCACATGAAACCAATTTGTCACCATTTGCAAATCTCTCATAGACAGGCTTATACGTTGGTTATGCATTTCTAAATCACTTAGAGAATTGAACAACGTAGATTCGAATATAAATTAAATTATACTTTAATAAATATTTCCGATATTTCGGCAACGTCACGTTGCCATTTTCAAAAGAAACTTACAAAAAGGCACATGCACGCAGGCACTACAACACAGTAACTGAGAATGAAGATATGAAGCTATCGTTCTCCTAGAAGTCCTGATGGTGCCCTCTAGCGGGCTAAGTAGGTGTTCTTGGCCGTTGGTCTGCTGATGTATGCCTCCCAAATTTGGGGCAGTCGCATACAACCAAATTTGTTGAGGTTTGGAGAGTTTCTTAGGGATGAGGGTGATTCCATAAATAGTCTTTTGAATTTGTATTTGCTACGGTGTATTACTGTAGCTTTCTTCCACCGTATTCTGTGGTGTGTATCCAGAGCATGGTCTGCAAGACCAGAATGGCTGTACTTGTGAAACTTGTAGTCCTTGTGTTCAGAAATTCTGATATTCGCTGTCCTGCCTGTTTGGCCAAAGTACGACAGTTTACAACTGCAAGGGACCTGGTATACACCAGGTAGGTCTAGGGGAAGTGGTTGGTCTTTGGTGGAACGGATAAGGAATGGGAATGGATTTTAGAGTAATCTTTGTTGTGGAGGGGGGGAGGGGGGCTGTGGTTTGTAGGTTTTAATATTTTTTGAATTTTTTTTTTGGGGGGGGGGGTAGCCATTGGCTGAGAAAGTGTTGAGGATGTGATTTAGTTTAGTGTTTAGGGCCATGTCGTTAGAACAGATTAGTTTAGCCCTGTTGTATAGTGTTTTCACCACTCCATATTGTTGTGAGGGGGGGGTGATTGTTGGTGAATATATCTACCTGTATGGGTGGGTTTTCTGTAAACTGAGAAAACCAAGGTTCCATCAGGCTGGCAGGTGACTAGTGGGTTTGGGAAAAGGAGGCTGTTGTTTTCCTCTTTTTCCAGGGTGAACTTAATTCTGGTTGTTTGGTTGATTAAGTGTGTTAAGAAGGAGTGTATCAGAGCCATGTGGTCAAATAGCAAGCACATCATCAACGTAGCAAAGCCATATGGTTGGGTTTTGTGGGGCTGAGGCTAAGGCTTTTTCTTCAAAGGTCTTTGAAGAAAAAATTTTCCCTGCCAAACAAAATAGCCTAAGTTCATTGTGAACTGAAACAGGGCTGAGATATCGGGAGAAAATTTAGCTTGGATTAGCTCTAAAGTTTCCTTGAGTGAAACATTTGTGAATAAGGAGGAGACATCAAAGCTGACCATTATGTCAGTATGTTGGAGTGTAAGGTTTTCTATGCTGGCTTTGAAATGGGCTGAGTTTTTTATGTGTGATGGTGTGTTGCCAGTATAGAGGGTGTGAGCTCTTTGGCCAAATGTTTAGCTAGTTTGTATGTGGGGGAATCAATGCCATCCACTATTGGACGTAATGGCACATTTTCTTTATGTATTTTTGGGAGTAGAATTTCTGAACACAAGGACTACATCCGGTTTCACGAGTACAGCCATTCTGGTCTTGCAGACCATGCTCTGGATACACATCACAGAATACGGTGGAAGAAAGCTACAGTAATACACCGTAGCAAATACAAATTCAAAAGACTATTTATGGAATCAGCCTCAGCCCTAAGAAACTCTCCAAACCTCAACAAATTTGGTTGTATGCGACTGCCCCAAATTTGGGGGGCATACATCAGCAGACTTTCAGCCCAACAACCAACGGCCAAGAACACCTACTTAGCCCGCTAGAGAGCACCATCAGGACTTCTAGGAGAACGATAGCTTCATATCTTCATTCTCAGTTACTGTGTTGTAGTGCCTGCATGCACGTGCCTTTAAGTTCCTTTAAGTTACTTTTGAAAATGGCACGTGCCATTTTCAAAAGTAAGTTCCTTTTGAAAATGGCAATGTGACGTTGCCGAAATATCGGAAAGATTTATTAAAGTATAATTTAATTTATATTCGAATCTATGTTGTTCAATTCCCTAAGTGATTTAGAAATTCCAAATCTCTGTTCACCATATTTTTAATTTCATTTACAGAATTTGCATTGAAATGAATGCAGTATCATCAAAGGTGTTTACTTTACTTGATAACTGTAGGTCACAGAAGTTGTTGATGTAAATTATAAATAGTACTGGCCCAAGCACAGAATCTTGGTGAACACCACATTTTACCTGATGAAATTGCTATAACTTTTGTTGATTTTTACTGCTTGTGATCTAGACATTAAATAACTCCTAAACCAGTCATGTTCACAGTTTCTAATTCCTATATTCTTGAGTTTTTTTAATAAAATATCATCATGGGATATTGTGTCAAAAGCTTTCTTCAGGTCTAGAAATACTGCTAAAGTTAGTTTGTGTTGGTCTTGTGATGAATAAATCAAGTTTGTGAAGTTCAGGAGCATGCTCAGTGTTTTTTTCCCTAAAAAAGTTACTACCATACTTAAATATAAAGAGCCAACAGGCTTCATTTCGGCGATATAAACATTATTCAAATTAAGGGGATATTAAATCCCACATTGTTTTAAAACCAAATAAGAAACTCAAGGATTGGAATCAGAGAGTTTCATGCCGAATATAGTAAACTATAAAAGTATCGGCGGCCACTAGCGTGAGCTAATGCAAGTAGTCCTAGTACGTAGTACAATCTCAGTGAACTCGTTGCAAAGGTGAGGAAAGTTCTGATCGCTAATCTTGGTATTTTCCATAATGTAAAAACGCATTTCCTAGGAAATGTATGCTGTTATTACATTATGGTGGGAGGTCACTACCCACACTGATTTCAGCCTTTTTGATTCTTCATCAGTAAGTAGCTAGACCAAATAGATACCAAAGGGTATAGCAAAAAGAACTTATATACTCTGCTATTGGAATTGTCAAACAGGTGCAACCATTAAGTTACTTAAATATAAAGAGCCAATAGGCTTCATTTCAGTGATATAAACATTATTCAAATTAAGGGGATATTAAATCCCACATTGTTTTAAAACCAAATAAGAAACTCAAGGATTGGAATCAGAGAGTTTCATGCCGAATATAGTAAACTATAAAAGTATCGGCGGCCACTAGCGTGAGCTAATGCAAGTAGTCCTAGTACGTAGTACAATCTCAGGCAACTCGTTGCAAAGATGGGGAAAGTTCTGATCGCTAATCTTGGTATTTTCCATAATGCAAAAACACATTTCCTAGGAAATGTATGCTGTTATTACATTATGGTGGGAGGTCACTACCCAGACCAGTTTCAGCCTTTTTGAGGCTTCATCAGTGAGTAGCTAGGCCAAATAGATACCAAAGGGTATAGCGAAAAGAATGATATTTATAGCGATACTTTTATAGTTTACTATATTCGGCATGAAACTCTGATTCCGATCCTTGAGTTTCTTATTCGGTTTTAAAACAATGTGGGATTTAATATCCCCTTAATTTGAATAATGTTACTACCATATTCATTCTTCCTTTTGATTTATAGATAATGTGCATGCGCCAACTATGGTAGAGTTAGGTTAGGTTAGGTAAGTACAGACAGAGGATGGAAGATTCTTTAAAAGCACGTGCATTGCTAGTAGCCGTGGTCGATTATTCCGTACATCCTGTTTTAAAATATTTCATAAAGTAAATTATTATTTGTTTATATTTTTTGTTATTAGATCTGAATTACCCATGGAAGACAGAATACTTCTTGGAGAAAATCCTACACAGTGCAGTTCAAGCTTGAAGTGGTAGAAGTAGCAAAGGAAAAAAGGGAATCGTGAAGCTGATAGATTGTTCAGTATTGGAGAAAGTAGTGTTCGTGAATGGCGAAAGGCTGAAACAGTCCTGAAATGTTTACATACGAGGAAACATGCTATGAGATTTAGAAGGTGCTTGTGGCCAACCATAGAAAAATTCTGTTTGATTGGGTTGTTAGTGAAAGAGCTAAAGGTATGAGAATATCTACTGTCCGTGTGTTGCAGGAATTGAAAAGAATTGCACAAAACGATAATATAAAGGATTTCAAGGCCTACCCATCTTGGGTTTTTGGATTTATGAAGAGAAACAATTTAAGTGTGTGCTCGTCCACTAGTGTTGGACAAAATTTGCTGTGCAACTGGGAAGCAAAAGTAGCTAAATTTCTTTTGTTTTTGAGAGAAAACTTGTATGGGTTTGATACTTGTCACTTTGGGAATATGGATGAGGTTCCCATAAGTTTTGACATGCCTAGTTCTAGATTGTGAATCTGAAGGGAGCAAAAGGGGTTTCAGTTGCTACAGCAGGGCACGAAAGGTCTAACTTTACTGTGGTTCTCTGCGTAACTGCAGATGGTTCCAAACTGCCACCAATGGTGTTTTTCAAAAGAAAGACTGTTCCAAAAGGTTGTGATTCCAAAGATATTATTGTTACTGCTAATGATAAAGGTTGGATAAATTCCGAGGTTATGAAATTTTGGTTGGAGAATGTGTGATGAAAGAGATAAATGACATTTTTCAACCCAAAATCTTTGTT
The DNA here is from genome assembly GCF_054136105.1 of Typopeltis vanoorti. NCBI lineage: Eukaryota > Metazoa > Arthropoda > Arachnida > Uropygi > Thelyphonidae > Typopeltis > Typopeltis vanoorti. The sequence goes on from NC_143560.1 coordinate 43,335,111, forward strand.
AGTGTTGGATTCGTGTGGGGCACACACACAACAGCAGAAGTTAAAACAATTGTAAGTATTCCAAATTGGCCGTCATTCCAGGTCATTTAACAAAAAATCTCCATCCCCTTGATCTTGCAGTAAATAAACCATTCAAAGACAATCTGTGGGCTAAGTGGGAAGACTGGATGATGAATGGCATCCATGAATATAACAAAACAGGGCACATGAAAAGAACATCATATAAAGATATAGTTACATGGATTGTAGAAAGTTGGGCTGCTGTAAGTGAAAATTGTGTTAGAAGTGGTTTATTAAAGCACCAGGGAATGCAGTGGTGTCCAGTAACAATGATTATGAAGCTGAAGAAATACCAAACGAAATTTTTAATGCAATTGATTCTTTCAATATTGAGTCTGATGAAGAATTTTTTGGATTTGAATAGTGTAATGTTCAATAAATATTAAGTAATACTTCTACCTTAGTTCTGTTATTACATTTGATTTACCTCTCATGCCTTTCTAATGTATACCGCGCATGTTCATTTTTAACGAATTTAGACTTTTTTGTATAGATAATGCACATGTTATCTATCGAAAAATGCGGTAATCTATTTTTTTTACTAATTTCTCCACTATTTTCGACAGCGTTCTTAAATTTTGCTGAAAACACACCATTCATCATCGATAGATTGAAGATAGATATCAAAGGAGCTATCAGACATTCCTAGCACTCCCGCACAATTCTGACATTAATACTATCTTGGCCTGGAGCAGAAAAGTTTTAAAGTTTCATTATAATGTTTTTAATTTCTTTCTCACAAGTAGAAAAAATGTACTTTGAACTCTAATTTCTTTTAAGTCCTCAACTTACAGATGGAATATTAGGACTATTTACAAGTTTTTCATTGGTGGTTACAGAGTAATTATTAAATCTGTCTGCTAACATTCTTTCACTGTTTAAATCTATTATTATTATTATTATTATTATTATTATTATTACGATTACGGGTATCTCCATGGAGTCAGTAGACTCATCGCGGGAGACCCAAACTAGCAAAACAATATCTGTCATATCTCTTCTTGAATTCATTTACAGACGAAGAGCTCACAACTAAGTCAGGCAATGAATTCCACTCATTCACCACCCTCCAGGCAAAAAACCTTGTTCTAACATCCTTGTTAACCACACTCTTCTTTAATTTCCAGGGATGACCTCTTGTTCTTATATCACTATCACACAGCTGAAACATTTCCCCTGCATTCAATCCTATAAAAACCTTTCAGTAATTTATATCATATCCCCTCTTCTCCACCTATCAATCAACCTCTGCAATCCACAAGTTCTCAATCTATCAATGCAGGGAGCATTTTTTACATCACTTACCAACTTAGTCACTCTTCTCTGAACCCTCTCCGCAGCCTCCTCATCTCCAAGGAATCCAGGTGACCAGACCTGAGCACAGTAATCCAAATGTGGAAGTATCAATGCTTTATAAAGGGGAATAATAACCTCTTTATCTCTGGATGTCAGTGTGTTCCTCAACAACCAAGTAATCCTATGTGCAATCTTGGACACCTTAGCAATGTGTCCTCCGAACTTCATCTCCCTATCTATCACCACTCCTAAGTCCCTATCCTCATCAATCTTTTGGAGTACTCTTTCATCAATGTAATACACAGCTGGTAATCTTTTAATCCCAAAATGCATGAATTTACACTTTTCCACATTGAACTGACATCCATTACCTTTTGCCCATTCTACCAGCTTATTTAAATTATCCAGCAAACTTTCAACATCAGCTTGATTTTTTATTGCACTACCCAACTTTGCATCATCAGCAAACAACTGAATATCTCTCTATCACACAGGTTTCAGATTCCTATTTGTATATATCATTTATATACAAATTAAACAACAATGGCCCAAGCACAGAGCCCTGAGGCACACCACTGGTCACTGCCTCATCCTGGACTCTGCTCCTCCATACACCACCTTCTGGTATCTCTTCTCCCTGAGCCATTCTCTTATCCATATCACCAATTTAGTATCCATTCCCATCTGCTCCAATTTGCATAACAGTGTTCCATGGGGTATCCTGTCAAAAGCCTTAGCAAAATCCAGAAGTACCACTGTGTAGCCAGTTCCTTTGTCCAACTCAGATGTCATTCTATTATGAAAAGTTAATAGATTTGCTAAGGCAGGATCTACCTTTAACAAAACCATGTTGGCCTCTATAGAGTATCATATCCTGATCCACCCATTCTTGAATTTTGTCTTTAACCAACTTTTCCAATACTTTTACCACTACTCCTGAGATGGTGATTGGTCTGTAATTAACAACTGCAGTTTTAGAGCCACCTTTATGCAAAGGAACCACTTTGCCTAACTTCCACTCCCTAGAGACCATACCAGAGTTCAAACTTAAGTTAAATATCCAAGTAAGAGGGGTTGACAATTCCTTTGCACATTAACGCAACACCCGAGCTGATATTCCATCTAAACCTATAGCAGTGTTTGCATTTAAATTTTGCAGTATATTAAATACCTCTGATTTCTTAGCTTCAATTTTCCTATTAGTTATTGCTACAGGTACAGAGATATCCTCACTTGAGTGATAGACTTTTGAAAAGTGATCACTCAGTAACTTGACTATTACATCTGATTTTGTCACCTCAATACCATCAGCACACCCACTAAAGTTATCCTTCCGAAGTCATCTTCCATTTACTTGCCACATAGCGGAAGAACTCTTTGGGATTACCCTTGATCTCTTTGGCTAAGGTCTTCTCATAATCTGATTTAGCTTTTCTTACTATGCTGGTAACCTTCCTAGCTTGAGCCTTGTACTGCTCATGGGTGTACCAATCGCCTTTCTCCTTGTAAATTCTCCATATCATTTTCTTTTTTTTTGCAGGTCAAGCTTGATACTACTGCTTATCCATCTAATGCCTGTCTTGTTTGACTTCCTGACCATGGGGACACAATCTGATATTGCTTTCCTCAGATACCCGCTGATTTCATCCCATGCACTGCTAACATCTTTCCCCTGCGATATGTTCTGTCATGGGATGGCTGCAATCTCACTCCAAAGCTTGTTATAATTGCCTAACTGTAGTTCTGTATATACCCCTTCTTAACAGAAAAATCCACAGATTTTGCAACCTCCCAAGTCAATACCACATGATCGCTTTCACCAATTGGAGGTAACGAGGACACCTTACTTATGCTTATATCCTCTGAACCAATAACCAGGTCCAACACTCTGACACCACGTGTCCCTTCAGTTATGTGCTGTTTCAAGTAATTATCTCGTAGAAGATGTATGAACTCCATTTCCTTTTTGTTACGTGATATTTCCTCCTTCCAATTTGTATCACCATAATTAAAATCCTCCATAATAATCACTAAACATGCACTCATTGCACTAATTTGCTGATGCATGAATTCAATATCTCCCCCTATACTCCCTGGCCTATAGCAGCATCCAGCTGTATATTTGGTTGCATTGGTCACTATTTCACACCAGACCACCTCATGTGATTATGATTGCTTGCTATATGATTGCTCTCCTCATTACTAAATCTTGGAAGTGTTGGTTCTCAGATATTTTTGCCCAGTATATTGTTTACTAATTTCCATTGTTTTTTGGCACCACCTTCACATTTCAAAAATTCATTACAGTAATACTCGTGTTTTTCCTTCTTTCCTTTTTCGACTTACTTGGTTCCTATAATATCTGAAGCTATTCTCATAGCTTCATTGTGAGGGTATTTTTTGTGTTTTTTATTTTTTTTTAATCTCTTAGTTTTTTACATTGTTTTATGTCTTGCATTATCCATGGCTTCGCTAGTTTGCACCTGTTTCCTTGGAGTATGACAGTGCCATGTTGTATTTCAGTATCTAATATGTTAATGAATTTGCAGTAAGCATCATCAACATTGGTTTCAGATTGCATTTGCTCCCAGGGTATGATACTTAATTTATGTTTTAGCACACTGTAGTTTATTCTAGGATAATGGATGCTGACATCTTTTGTGTCTGTAGATGCTGACTGTAGATGGATTCTTATGGCTATCAGAAAGTGATCTGTGATTAGCTGTTTTAACATTGCTGTCTTGGTTTTAGTCAGACTTTGTGTTCTTACAAACACATGATCCAAACACAAAGCACAGCCATTAAAATCCTCTTTGGGATATTTACATGTTGCTCAAAGCCATACATGGCTAATAAATACATGAAATTGAGAGAATAACGGCTGTCACTTAGCAGATCAGTATTTATGTCACCAATTATGATAACATTATCATGATCGATGTCATGTAGTATGGTGTCCAGTTCTTATGTAAAGTCATAAGGCATAAAAGAATGAGATCTATAAACAGCCATTATCTAGTAATTGTAATTCTCTATAAATATTAACATTCTTGGCTGTTTCCATTTTTGTACTGCTAATGTGTACTGCTTTATACAAAAAATGGAAGTGAAAAGCATATGCCATCTTCTCAGGCAAACTTCAATATAATGAGTAGTTTGAGGAATATTCAGTTCTTTGGCAGATGATGCAAAGTTTTTGCCATAAAGAATGACACAATATTAATATCATTGTACTGACCAGAAAATTTTCAATAGGCTTAGAGTTTGGAGTTTGGCAGACAAATGAGATTTCACTCTTGCTGATAATTAAGTTCTACACATTCAAATACGGAGGTGGAATGCCAGATACACCATTTGTAAAGCTATGTGAAAGAAGTGGAGGGGACACTGATGGATCAGGAGCTGTTGGGAAAGCCAGTTTGAGAGTTCTGATAATTGCCATGATGAAAATGATTGATAGAGACAAACGAGGCTATTGTTCTGTTGATCAAACTAAATTTGGGATACACTGCACAGATTTGATCACCTGGTTTTGAAGAGGATGAGGAACATTCTGAACAGGATGAAAGATGATTGATTAATAAATATATCAAGACGTTCAAATGTTGATGGTGATGTCAGATTGATTAAATGTGATTGCAAAGCATAGGAGACAGAAGGTAATGAGTTGAGAGAAATTACTTGCATTTCTGACAACGTTCTTGTGTTACCCTCTTATAGAAAATATAAGAGGGAAAGACAAGAACATTGCCTTCCCTGAGTTGTATAAAAGATTGATGAGTAAGGAACTGAGAAGTAATTTTTTTTTTTACTCAAGAAGTGCAGAGGATATTGAGTGAATGAAATACACTGTATTGGATATAACTAGAACAGAGACAGGTAGCAAATAAGTTTAAGGCACTATATAATGGCCATAGTGATAGTTAATGAATACATACTTCTTATAGTGAGAGTCTTCTTAGTATGGAAGTGTGATGATAATAGTAATAATCTTATAAGGAGCATAAATTGCTATTCCTTAGTGATGTTCAAGAAAATCTAGTCACCTGCAAGAATATGAACATCAGATAAGTAATTTTTTGGTAAAATTAAACGGTTTGAAATGTACATATTGTCAATATTCTTTTAATATACTACATGCAAACATGTATATATGTTTTTCAAGTACTAGTTATAAGTGCCTATGTTCTACATAATTTAGGATCATGCATTAATCCTATGAAAAGATATAAAACTGAACATATATAAAAATCTGATAAGTGTAGTGGAATTTTTTCAACCTATCTTAGGTCAAATTTGTTATATGTGTGATAAATTAAAACGAATACTGTGATTATTATATAATAATTAAAATTTGTCACAATTTTAGGCACAATTCATTTGCTTATTTTGATTGTAATTATTTGTATAAGCATCTTATATTTTGATATAAAAATAGCATTTTATAGTAGCTGGTTGTTTTTGACAGATCCCGATTAATATTTTATTGTTATTGTTACTCTTAGCCATATGGATTTGTTATGTATGCAACCAGAGTATCTTTCCTCCCTTCTGACCCAGCAGTGTTAAATATTCCTGGACTCAGAGATAGAGGTTATGTGTTTGTGGATAAGGTAAGTTTGTGTGTGTGTTTGTGTCTATATATGCATAATAAATAATAAACAGTACAGATGATGCAAAGTTGGGATGAACCATAAAGAGTAGTGATGATGTTGTGGCCTTACAAGAAAACTTGAATAAATTGTGTGATTGGACACGGAAATGGGGATTCGAGTTCAATGTTGCAAAATGTAAGGTTTTAAAATTTGGAAAACAAAGATGGGATGCAGAATTTATGCTTGGTGAGAATATATTGTTGGAGGTAGAGGAAATAAGAGATCTCGAGGTGAGTGTGGATAAGGATCTAAAATTTAGGGGACACATCGCCAAAATTGTGAAGATAACACAAAGGCTTCTGGGAATGATGCAGAGGACACTGACGTGTAGAAGTAGGGAGATTCTTGTTCTCTTGAGGCTTTGATTGGGCCACACAGGGACTATTGTGTCCAGATTTGGTCATTGGGTTTTCAGAAAGATGAAGAGATGCTGGAAACGGTCCAAAGGTGACTAACTAAGGTAGTTTTTGACCTCTGGAATGTCGAGTATGAGGAAAGATTGAGAAGATGTAACTTGCAGAGTCTGGTGGACAGGAGGAAGAGGGGAGATATGATGGAGACCTACAAGTTGGTAAGAGGTTGTTATAGGATCAATGCTGGAGAAGTTCTACAGAGAATAGTGAGAGATCAGGGGAGAACCAGAGGTAATCCCTGGAAACTGTATAAAGAGTGTGTGAGTAGAGGAGTGAGAGGCAGGTTTTTTCATGCAGAGTTGTGAATGATTGGAATGCCTTGCCTGAGTGTGTGGTGTCTGCAAGAAGTTTGAGTGTGTTTAAGACATGATATGATGAGATGTGTGTGTGTGTGATAAAAGGACCTTCCAGATGAGTCTTTTACTCCATGAGGTCTTGGGGTAATAATAATAATAATAATAACAATAAATACCATAGCAAACTCACATTAACTATAAGAACAGTTTTTGTATTAGACAGTCAAATTGGAATGTGGTCATCCCAATTTGACTGTTTGCTATAGTGAATTTTCCTTAGAACAGCTCCCACAAAATAGGCAAATTGGCCATAAGAATACAATTTACAGACATAATATGCTGGCTTCATAGCCTTAGTTGCTTTGGTCATAAATCCAAATCATCCAACCAGCCCAGAATAGTATTGTGTCTATGGGTTTAGTAAGGGGTTTTTCAGTAGTTTAAGGCTTTTCATAACTGTTTGAATGTTTGTGATAGTCTTTAGGTGGGAGATAAATTTCATCACCTGGTGTGAGACCATCGCTCCATTTATTGGAGACCTGAAGTGGCTTAAAAAGTTCCATATTTGATTTCGAGAGCAGGGTTTCTGGACTATGTAAACAGTAAGTTAATATTAAGACATATATAAAGTCAATAAAATAGAAAAAATCTTTAGCCGATGTATGGTACAAATGTGCTTATAAAGTTACAAATAAAACCTTTCATGGTGGGAGCCGTATATAAAAAAAAAATAAATAAATAAAAAATTGTGTGTTTGCTGTATTAATCAACAGTGTATGCATTATAGTCTGTAATGTCTACTATATACATTGACATCAACAGTATGTAATAGATATTTGCCACTATAGCTGAGAGATTTCATCATGTGTCACATGCATGGAAAGGGGGAACTATGTTTATATCCTATCTTTGATGGGAGGAATTTTTGAACCATTTAGTATTATTTCTATTATCATTGCATACATATGCACTTTAAGGTGTCCAAGGATCCTCCCTAATTTAGATGGCACCAAAGCACCTGCTATACCTGCCCTACCTCTCTCTTTGAACACATAGTCTGAAGCTCTCACAGTCCACTATAACTTATCCCACTTCTTTGCAATATGATGTGGTCATCCAAATCTAAACCTTCACATGTTTATTGACTATACCTTCCTATACAAAATCCTTACTAACTTCTTCCTTTCTATTTACCTGTCTCCCTTACTTCACGTATTAACATCTGAATTTTATTACCTGGATTTGAATGCTGTCTCTAGGACCCCTTTATAAGTGGTTTTCAACTGTAAGTGTTCTACAGGAGATGAAAAACCTGAGTTTCTCCTTAAAACTCGGTTTTTTTTTTCATCCTTTAAAACAGATAAGCTAGCCAGAAGAACACACACACACACACACAACGTAATCCACTGTCCTTATAGCCGTAGTTGCTTTGACTGTAATTACAAATAACAGTTTATTTTTTATCATGCTTGGAGGTTTCCTCATTCCTGTGAAAGCATTCAGTCACAGTAACTATTTCAGCAGATTACTAGCCAATACTAGCAAATTACTAGCCAATTTTTTCAGTCCAAAATCTATATTCTTGCACTCGTCAGTTGAACTGACATCATTCCCCCTTGCCATTGTCCATAATACCAGTTCGCTGAATCATCCTACAAGGATTTTGTATCAGAAATGTTCCTTTATCCCAATTTTCCTAATTTTCTAGCATAGACAAGAAATTGGACGTTACTGTTCACATTATTTCCAGTGTTTTTATTATTATTATTTAACAAGTTGAATAGCATTGACCCAGGGATAAAACCCTGTGGGACTTCACTGTTACCTTCATCCTCATAGAAATAGCCCTTCCCATACATTATTTTCTGATACTTGTCAATCAGCCATTCTCCTATTCACCACAAGCCTGTTCTATCTATTTCATCTTATATAACAACTTTCTTTTTAATATTCTGTCAAATTTCTTTGTGAAGCCCAGTAATAACATAGCATATCCAGCACTTGTTAAACTAAGACCTACCCTCAATCTATCTCATATTTCAGTCCATTCATATTTCCAGTGTTTTTATTATTATTATTTAACAAGTTGAACAGCATTGACCCAGGGATAAAACCCTGTGGGACTTCACTGTTACCTTCATCCTCATAGAAATAGCCCTTCCCATACATTATTTTCTGATACTTGTCAATCAGCCATTCTCCTATTCACCACAAGCCTGTTCTATCTATTTCATCTTATATAACAACTTTCTTTTTAATATTCTGTCAAATTTCTTTGTGAAGCCCAGTAATAACATAGCATATCCAGCACTTGTTAAACTAAGACCTACCCTCAATCTATCTCATATTTCAGTCCATTCATTTCTGAATATGGACTCTCTAACCATTATAAATGGTTAGAGCCTCATGTTGGAAGGAAGTGAGATCACATCGAAGAAAGAAAATGGAATTTATACACTACTGAGAGATGACTACATGAGGCAGCATGTAATGAAGGGGACTCGAGGTGCAAAAGTATTGAACCTGGTCATAGGATCAGAAGAACTATCCATAACCAAGGTGGCCACATTGCTTCCAATTGAGGGAAAGCAACCATACTGTCTTGACATGGAAGATTGTAAAAAATAAGGAATATTCTGACAAGAAGAGGTATATGTGGAACTACAAGACAAGTGATTACGAAAATCTTAGTAGAAAGCTCAAGGCTGTGCCATAGTATAAAACCCTGCAAAGGAAGGATATTAGTAGTGCATGGGAGATAGTTAAGGAGCATCTAGAAGTAACTATATTAAATTGTATATCTAAGGTAAGGAGTGTTAATCAGGTAGGAGTTAGATGGATGAGTAATATCATTAAGCATGAGCTTCATAAAAAATAAATGCTGTGGAGGATATATAAGGAGAAAGGTAACCAGCAAACACATGAACAGTATAAGGATCAGAGAAGAAAAGTGATCAGTATGGTAAGGCAGGCAAAATCAGATTACGAGAAGAAACTAGTTGTGCAGGCCATAGGAAATCCCAAAGAGTTCTTTTGTTATGTGGCAAATAAGAGGAAGAATGACTTTGGAAGAATAACCTTAATGAGTGCTGATGGTGATGAGTTAACAGAAGAAGATAAAGTAGTTGTGTTCTTAGTAACCACTTTGCAAGGGTATATCATTCAAGTGAGAATAATGCTGTAACATATGTGACAGAGACTGATGTGAGAACAGAGGTGGATGAATTGAAGGTTCTTGGGATATTGCAGAGTCTCAATGTAAATACATCTGTGGGATTAGATGGTTTATCAGCTCGTGTTTTGCAAGAGCCTTCCTAGCTCAGTCAGAAAGGCCCAGGTTCGATTCCCATCCAAGATGTGAGGAACCTTTATTTGGTCTCTTTCAACTAAAGGTGAGCTAGTGCTGGTCTCATACGGAGTTAGGTTTTTTTCACCTGGAAACTCTGGTTTTTCATCTCCCAGAACAGGCAAACTAGTCCTCTGAACACACACTTATGCAATCATTAAAAAAAAAAAAAAAATCATCCCCTCCCGCAAATGCCAGACTCTGCAGCAAGCCAGTTGGGATTTCCCACAGTAGCATAAATCATAGCGGACCCTGCACCAAGTGGGATAAGATCAGCTCACATTTTGCAAGAATGTGCAAGGGAGCTGGCAGTGCCTCCAACTAGGCTCTTTAATTTACCTACATTCTGGTAGGCTTGAGGGAGTACAAAGAGGGCAAAAGCATTCCCTTGCATAAGTAAGGTTCTAAGACTTCAGTTACAAATTATAGACCAGTCAGTATTTCAGAGTAGTGGTAAAAGTACTGTAAAAATTGGTAAAAAGAGAATTCAAAGTTGAGTCGATAAGAATATGATTGTCTATGAGGGGTGGCATTGCTTTGTGAAGAGTTGGTCGTACCTTTGTAATTTATTAACTTTCTATAACAGACTGGTGACTGAGTTGGATAAAGAAAATGGCTATACAATGATTTTGCAAAGGCAGTTGACCAAATACTTCATGGAATTCTGTTATACAAATTAGAACAAATGGGGATGGATATGACACTTCTTGTGTGGATAAGAGGATAGCTGCTTGACAGATATCAAAAAATAGCATATGGAGGAGGAGGAGGAGAATCCAAGAGAAAGCAGGTGACTAGTGGTATGGTGCAAGGGTCTGTGCTAGGACCACTACTGTTTATTTTGTACATAGATGATATAGGAAATAATCTGAAAGGAAATATTCATTTGTTTGCTGATAATGCAAAATTAAAATGTAAATTTATACATTTTGGGATAAATCGATCACAAGCTGCATACCACATTGATGGAACTGTATGCCAGGAAATAGATGAATTTAGGGATTTATATATATAGAGAGAGAGAGATGAAGTTTAGAGGGCATAATTATAAGGTTGCTGATAAGATTACTAGGCTATCGAAGAACACACTAATAATAATAATAATAATTATTATTATTATCAACAGACGTCCATGAAGTCAAGAGACTCATCGTGGGAAGTTCCACTCTCACATGCACAGCTCATCATACCTCAACTTAAATGCATGCACTGTCCCTGCACTCATCACACTCACAGGTAATACTTCTAATGACCTATAACTCTTCAAGCAAAAAAATCTACTCCTCACCCCCTTCTCACACCCACGTTATACTGCTTCCGGGGATAGTATCTCATTCTCCACCTGTCTCCAGAAATTCTAAGAAAAATTTCATCCACACTACTCTAGTAATTACCTCTTACCAACTTATACATCTCGATTGTATCCCTTCTCTTCCTTCTATTCACTAGGCTCTGTAATTTGCATTCTCTCAATCTCTCCTCATATTCCATGTGTTGAGGCTTAAGTGCTGTGAGGACATCATGTTGGAGGTTTAATGGAATATTTACAGCACTAGGAAAGAATTAAAACTAATTTTAATGCTTCCAATATTTATAATTTAAGCTCTGCCGTAAACTTGCTATCCTTATCCGTTCTTTCAAAGATCAGCAATATTGATTGGGTGGCAGCAGATTCTCATGAGAAGAATGAAAATGCATTTATTGAACTATTGCAGGACAACTTCCTCAAGCAGCATGTGACAGAAGGAACTCAAGGTCAAAGAGTGTTAGAATTTATTATAGTTAATTATATATATAGTTATTATATATATATATATATTATATATATATTAATTATATATATATATATTATTATAGAATTAATTAACTATTCTGCCTCTAGTTGGTGACAGTGATCATGCAGTACTCACTTGGGAAGTGACTAAGTTTATAAATGTTTCATAAAGAAACGTTCAGAAAAGGTTACATGTTGAACTGCAAAGCAGGAAATTATAAGCAACTGAGGAGTATACTGAGTTCATTGGAATGGAATCAGTTGATGGATGGGAAGAATATCAACAGTGCATGGGAAGCATTTAAACAATGCTTAAATTATGCAATATCAGAATTCTCCACCCCCCAAGAGTTCAAAGAATAACTAGAGTAAGAGTGAAATGGATGGGCAATCTAATTAAGCAAGAGATTCTTAAGAAAATGATGATGTGTGAAAGGAATATCATGTTCATAAGGATGATGTCAGTTATGATAATTATAAGCAGCAGGCCAGAAGAGTCACAAGTGTTGTATGGAAAGCCAAGTCTGAATATGAAAAGAAACTGGCTCTGCAAGTTAAAAACAACCCACAAAAATTCTATCAATATGCTGCAAGTAAAAGAAAGAATTAATATGAAAGAATAACTCTTCAAAATGCAGAAAGTGTGAAGGTTACAGATGCAGAAGAGGTTGTTCAACTAATGAGTGCCCATTTTGTTAAAAGCTATCAACCTGGTATATGCGAAATTGAGTTCACTGCTACCTCTTCACTGGATGAAGAAACTCAGGTGTATGAGGATGTGGTACTAGAGCTGTTCCACGAACTGAATAAGAATTCAGCAATAGGGACTGATGGAATATCAGCATATGTGCTAAAAGAGTGTTTAGCTGATCTGGCATTAACTTTGACCAGGTTGTTTGATATGAGTCCCAGAACAGAGAAGATTTCTCAGGAATGGAAAGAATTTATGGCAATTCCATTGCACAGGGGTGGTGCAAAGACCAATGTATCCAGCTATCGACCGATTAATATCTCAGGAGTGGTGGTGGTGAAGATTTTGGAAAAATTGGTTAGTGCTCGCATTCAGAAATGGGTTGACAGTGAATCTCTACTTTGCAATGAGCAACGTGGGTTTACTAAGGGAAAGTCATGTTTTAGCAACTTGCTCACATTTTATAACAATGTTACTAGTGAACTAGACAAGGGGTATGGATACATCATGTTTTTTTGGATTTTGCTAAGGCTTTTGACTTATACAGCATGCTAGACTGTTGCATAAATTATAATTTATGCAACAGTCTAGCAGGGATTATAGAATATTAGCGTGGATAAGAGGATGGCTAACTGACAGATATCAAAAAGTGGTATGTGGGGAATGTGAGTGTACAAGACCAGTGGTGTATAACAAGGATCAGTGCTTGGTCCACTGTTATTCAATCTGTACATTAATGATATTGGGAAGAATTTGGCAAGCTACATACAGCTATTTGCTGATGATGTTGCAAGGGTAATCAGGAATGCTGCTGATATGCAGTACTTGCAGAATGATTTGAATAGGCTGGAATTGTGGACATCGGAAAATTGATGTCAGTTCAATGTCAGCAAATGTAAAGTCATTCATTTTAGCATGATGAGATATCCATGTAGCAAAGATTGCAAATACAACTTGAAAATAATTGCAATGCTAGAGTAAGAGAGAATGAATCAGATCAAGCAGGAAGTGATGTGGAGGAGCAGGAGAGATTGAAGACGTGGTTATGAATGATGAAGTGAGTGGTATGAGTATAGAAAATAAGAGAATGGGTGTGCAAGAGGAGCAGTGAAACGGGGAGGCTCAGGGTGGACAGGGGTAGATAGCATGAGAAAGGTGAATGCTGTGAGAGGAGGTGAGAGCATGTGTAGACAGGAAAGAAATGGGATGACCTGGGATCAAGGGGAAACAGTTGGAATTGAAAAGGGTTTTAAAAAGAAAGGGAAATGGTCCCAGTCAAGCATGGAGAGATCACATCAAGTGAGTGGTAACAGTGGAACCTGCTGTAGATCCAGAAATGAGCTGTTGGGTTTGTACACAAATGCTAGAGTAAGAGAGAATGAATCAGATCAAGCAGGAAGTGATGTGGAGGAGCAGGAGAGATTGAAGACGTGGTTATGAATGATGAAGTGAGTGGTATGAGTATAGAAAATAAGAGAATGGGTGTGCAAGAGGAGCAGTGAAACGGGGAGGCTCAGGGTGGACAGGGGTAGATAGCATGAGAAAGGTGAATGCTGTGAGAGGAGGTGAGAGCATGTGTAGACAGGAAAGAAATGGGATGACCTGGGATCAAGGGGAAACAGTTGGAATTGAAAAGGGTTTTAAAAAGAAAGGGAAATGGTCCCAGTCAAGCATGGAGAGATCACATCAAGTGAGTGATAACAGTGGAACCTGCTGTAGATCCAGAAATGAGCTGTTGGGTTTGTACACAAATGCTAGAAGAATAAGAAACAATGCAGATGAAACGGTTGCATTAATTGCATCTGTTCACCCAAAGATTGTTGGAATAAGTGAGACATGGTTGGAAGAGGATGACATGGTGACAGGAATAGAGATGGAAGGGTATGATGTGTTTCTTGAGGATAGAAGGGGTACAAAGGGAGGGAGAGTGCTATTGATGATAGAGAAAGAATTATGTCCATGCAAAGTAGAGATGCAAGACGGAAATAGTGCCAGTGGTTTTGAGGCAGTATGGTGTTGAGATAGAGGTGAATGGAATCAAATACTTGGTTGGATGTTGTTATAGACCAGTTAATGTGGATGGTGGTGATAATGAAATATATAATGAAATTAATCAAGCAAATAAGAAAAGGGTGATCATTATGGACGATTTTAATTATAACAAAATAGACTGGAATGAAGAGATAGCAACTGGGAGTAAAGAAAATGAGTTTCTTGAGTTTTTGAGGGATAACTACCTCAGACAGTATGTAACAGAGGACACGTGAGGATTGAGAGTCTTGGATTTGGTCATCTCATGAGAGGATGTAATTATAAATGAGGTGTCAAATCATCCACTAATTGGTGAGAGTAACCATGAGGTGATTACCTGGGTGGTTGCCAGCAGTGTGAGGACCTCTGTGAGAAAAGGGTATATGTGGAACTTCAAGGGGGGGGGGGGGGATTATGAAGAGCTCAGGAGACAGCTTGCGGGTGTAGCATGGAATGAGAAGTTAGCTGGAAAAGAGATCGATGCAGCTTGTGGGATTTTCAAAAACTATCTAGTAGATGCAATGTCTAAGTGTATTCCATGGGTGAGAAGGTTAAATAAGGTAGGTGTGAGATGGATGAATAAAGAGATTAAGCATGCGATACAGAGAAAGAGGGCATTGTGGAGGCAACATAAGAGAAGTGGAAATAACCAATTCCATGAGGTCTACAAAGACCAGGCAAGGAGGGTGACTTGTTTGGTGAGGTAGCTAAAGAAAGGTATGAACAGCAGTTAGCTAATGAAGCCAGAAAGAATCCTAAGGAATTTTTTCGATATGTAGCCAGCAAAAGAAAGAATGATTATGGAAGGATGACATTGATAGGAGAAAATGGTATAAGACAGCTGTTGCAGAATGTGTAGTGGAGATACTTAATGAGCAATTCATAAAGGTCTTTCAGTCTTATGAATATGACTTCATGGAGAGATTGAGAGCAGTAGATGATGGGGAAGAGAGACTGACTGTAAGTGAGCAAGAGGTGTATGGAGAGTTCAGTAATATAGATATTAATAAGGCTGTGGGACTTGATAATATATTGCAGCATATTCTGAAGGAATGTTCCAGGGAGTTGACACTTGTCTTGACATATTTTTTTAATACGAGTCTTGCACTTGGTCAAGTTCCTAAAGAGTGGAAGGAAGGCAAGATTGTGCCACTTCATAAAGGAGGTGATCGAACTCAAGCATCAAACTATAGGCCTATCTCTGTGTCAGGTGTTGGGTTAAGTTGTTGGAGAAGCTTGTGAGAACTAGAATCCAGAGTTTGGTTGTCAACATGGATTTGCTAAAGGGAGATCATGTTTTTGTAATCTACTTACTTATTATAATAAAGTGACTGCTTCCTTGGACAGAGGAGAAGGATACACAGTAATATACTTAGATTTCGCAAAGGCTTTTGATAGAGTACCTCATGATAAATTGATAGTCAAACTAGAGCAGATGGGGGTTGGATATTAGATTAGTGCATTGGATTGGAGACTGGCTATCTGATAGGTATCAACAAGTTGTGTATGGGGGAGCGATATCCAGGAAAGTCACTAGTGGAGTGCTTCAGGGATCTGTTTTGGGACCATTACTGTTTAACTTGTATATTAATGATATAGGTGAAGATTTGGATGGAGATGTTCAGTTATTTGCAGATGATGCAAAGTTGAAACGAACCATGAAGGGTAGTGAAGATGTTGTGGCCTTGCAAGAAGGGGGCATTGTGGATAAATTGAGTGATTGGGCACGGAAATGGGGATGTGAGTTCAATGTTGCAAAATGTAAGGTTTTAAAATTCGGAAAACAAAGATGGGATGCAGAATTTATGCTTGGTGAGGATATATTGTTGGAGGTGATAGAAATAAGAGATCTGGGGGTGATAGTGGATAAGGATCTGAAATTTGGGTGACACATAGCCAAAATTGTGAAGCCAACACAAAGGCTTCTGGGAATAATGCGGAGGACACGATGTGTAGAAGTAGGAAGATTCTTGTTCCATTGTATAAGGCTTTGATTAGACCACACATGGACTATTGTGTCCGGATTTGGTCACCGGGTTTTCAGAAGGACGAGGAGATGTTGGAAAGGGTCCAAAGGGGACTGACTAAGGTAGTTTCTGACCTCTGGAGTGTCGAGTATGAGGAAAGATTGAGAAGATGTAATTTGCAGAGTCTGGTGGAGAGAAGGAAGAGGGGAGATATGATAGAGACCTACAAGTTGGTAAGGGGTTGTTATAGGATCAATGCTGGAAAAGTTCTACAGAAAATAGTGGGAGATCGGGGAAGAACCAGAGGTAATTCCTGGAAACTGTATAAAGAGGGTGTGAGTAGGGGAGTGAGAGGCAGGTTTTTTCGTGCAGAGTTGTAAATCATTGGAATGCCTTGCCTGAGAGTGTGATGTCTGCAAGGAGTTTGAGTGTGTTTAAGACAGTGTATGATGAGCTGCGTGTGTGATAAAAGGACCTCCCAGATGAGTCTTTGACTCCATGAGGTCTTGGGGTAATAATAATAATAATAATAATGAGTCATTTTGTCTCTTTACAAGGCCTTGATAAGACCTCACTAGGACTATTGTCTGCAGCTCTGGTCTCTTGGTTTTCATTATAATGCTGATATTTTGGAGAGAGTGCAAAGGGGAGTGTTAAAAATGATATCAGGATTGTGTAATACTGATTATGAAGACAGATTGAGAATTTGTAGACTGCAGCTAGCAAACAGGAGAAAGAGGGATGATATGATTGAGACAAACTTTTGAAAGGATCATACAGGATATTGATGGAATCTTTCAATTTATGGAGAGTGGGGAAAGGACAAGAGGGCATCCTTGGAAGCTGAAAATGAATGCTGCTTAGAAGGGGGTAAGGGTTAGATTTTTCTCTCATAAGGTGATTGGAATGGATTACCATTGGATGTTGTGAGTGCAAGCAGTATGAATGAATTCAAGAATAAGTATGGTAGCTGGTGGCATGTAGTATGTGGCCTCTCCTCGATGTGTCCGTGATTTTCTGGAGGCCTCTCTTAATAATAAATAAGCAGATTACTAAAACACGATCCTTTATTGAATCGATGCTGTCCATTAAAGAGAATTCTAATGCTATCAACCCAGTTCTAATTCCTTGTCCTGACTAGCTTCTCCAACACCGTGATCACAAGTCCAGACAAGCAGATTGGCTTATAATTCAAACTTTAGTCTTATCACCCCTTTTTGAAGTAGAACAATTTTGCCATCTTTCCCCTTCTTTGGAACCTAGGCTAATCTAAGACTCATGTTAAAAATGTACATCGAAACTGTTAACTCTTTGGAACATTCCCTCCAGACATGTAGTGATATACCATCAAGTTCCTTGGGCTTGTTGACATCAAGTTTACTCAATTCCTCATATACCTGCTGCTCACTTATCATCCTTGGTTCCTCTCCCATTTCCACTGCTCTCAAGTTCTGCATTATGTTAAAATCACAAGGATTGAATACTTTAATGAAATGCTCATTAAACACCTCTACTATATCTTCCTCAGTGTTTATCATTCTCCCATTATCACTGACCAACGTCATCCTCCCATAATTATTCTTTATTCTACTGATTGCTTATGAAAAAACTCCCTAGGATTTATTTTAGCCTCATTTGCTAACTATTGCTCATACTACAATTTTGCTAACCTTATCATATGAGTCACCTTCGTTTCTTGCTCATAGTACTTCTCTTGTGTCTAATTATCTCTACTTATCTTGTGCCTTCACAATGCCTTTTTTTTTCCAGAATGCATGTTTCACCTCTTCAGTCATCCATTTTATACCTACGCTATTTAATCTCCTGACACTTGGAATACACTCAGTTATTGCCTGATAATTCATGAAGCCAAACCATTTCCTGTACTTCCTTCAAATCTAACAGCTCAATTACAACTTAAGTATAGAATATACACTATACTGTGCTCTATAATTTTACAGTTATGCCATATAATTGCATGGTGTTGAACAGCTTTTCTTTTGGTACACTATGATATACCTTTTCCATTCTACAAAACTTAAATACAGATCCTTGTTGTATCTCATGATTTTTCAGCTGTTCATCTTAAAGTAAAAATCTGATGTTAAAAACTTCTACTTGTCCTGAATCCAGCTTGTTTCCAAAAATTCTCTTCAAGTTTTTCTTTGTCTCTCCTCAAGAATGTTACAGAAATTATTATTATTTATTATTATTATTATTATTACATAACACCTCCAGGGTGTTCAATGACTCATCGAGAGAGGGTACTCTCCATCTCCACCAACCACAACTACCTTCATCATTTACACCAGTGCCATCTACTGTTGACTTGACTACCACCACTAGTATTTTCACAATCACAAACATCCATGCCCACAGCAGGATTTGAACCCGCAACCTTTTGGCTGGAGAGCGGACACCCTAACCACTCGGCTAACCAGGCCGTTTATATTCTCATTTCCCTTTTTAATCCTATGTTGCCTATACTCTAATCATCTGGAATTTGATCTGACCAAGCCTTCTAAATTATGAAGTATAACCACTATAAAATTTTTATATCTCCATATTTTATAGCTCTATATTTCTGGTTGAATACTTTCTGTTCCACTACCTTCTACATTTCAAGTTTTGAGTGGTGTTTTTTACCTCAAGTATTGATAAGTGCTCCTGATTACATACCTTGTGAACATTTTCTACCACTGTGTCCATCACTACTTGTTTTGTTTAATAGCCTTTTCAGAGTAATTACTCCAGACCTCCAAAATATCTTCATGTTCAATTGTCCAGTCACTTTTATCATCTCTGATTCCTTTTACACTTCAGTTTCCTCTATTTGTTTGCATTTTCCTTAATAACCTGTAGGACATTTTACCCTTCTCTGAATCTTTTAATATGATTTCTTCTTTTCCTGGACTACCTCTTTAACTTCTTGAATTCACCATGAAGTTTTGATTTTTCTATACATCCAAATAACTTTACAACATGCCTCCTTTGTTGAAACAGTGAACATTTACTTCAGCTTTTGCCTCTGGGTTTCAAAGGTTTGTTTCTTTCTTGTTTTCAGACTTATTTTACCCATGTGTATTTGTATATTCAGAGATAAACAAATGTATAAATGCATAGTCTATCTATGATTTGAATAGTATCCTACTTGATTTTAATTATTTTTAAAACTTTTGAACATTTTTATTTTCAGTATGATATTCACTTCCATCCTGATTGAAAGTAAATTGTAACCACTCCCTATTTCAAATGCCTGTGTACTCTTTGTGTCCTGAACAAGTGTGAAGATGCCATTATCAGTAATAACATAGTCAGTCAGTATGACTTTTCTATTTCTATTGTGTTTTCTCTTCATATAAATTTGTGGACATCTTTAGGTTGAACATAGTGCTTGTAATGACTAGTGTGTGTGTATAAACAGAAATCCAGCAAGTGCTTAACTAATATTATCATTATTAGCTATACTCTTTTTTCATATTTTCCCCAGACATTTCAATTGATATGATATTCATTTTTTTTCCCTGCTGTTTCCATCTCCCACAAGATCTAGCTTTTCCTTTTTCTTATGTCACCTTCCAATGACTCAAAAATCTCGTCTATTCTCATTTGATAGAACTTCTAGGGAAAGATAGATACAGATAAGTCATCATCATCCATTGCCCAGGTTCTGTATTTGACATTACTTGACATTCAAGAAGTTTATGGTCATGTTTAGTATTGAATACTACAACAGGTCATTCCTTTTCCTATCATTATTACCAGAATATACGATCATTTATAGTTATTATTTAGGAGTATCTCACTGTTTAGTCTTCTCAGTTTCAGTAACACTAACTGCTGTGTATTGATATGAACTTTGTCTAATTCTTCTGCAAGTTCCACTCCTTTTCTAGACATGTCTCAATTTGATGGGCACCATCAATTGGAGAAACCTGCCATCAGCAGACTAACAGCAGGTTTGTTAAAATAGCTGACTTTTCACTATTCACCCTGGTTTCCTGATGAAAACAGTGTATGTGGGATGGGGGAACACACCTTATTAACTTCACAATAACATGACATTTCTTCACATTGTACCATGATTTTAACAAAATAAAGAACATAGAATACAGAATAAAGTTTAGTTTAGATAATACAGAATAAACCTTAGTCAACTTGTTAGCTAGCCCATCCTCATTAGTTCAGTATCTAAATGGATATCTAATAACAGGATGTGCCTAATAAAGTCCCCTTACCATGATAAAGTGAGGACTAGACATAGTTCGAAGTCCTAGTTGGTTCTTTGCATTTCTTACAGACTATGTGAAAGCCCTTCCGGTTATCATGCTTCAATCCAGCACTACATTATTTTTATTATTATTTTTAATTTCTTTTTATTTTTGGTGACATCCGTGGAGTCAACAGACTCATCATGGGAGGCCTACTTGACCAGCAACATGTCTATCATAATGGGCTTTGAAGTTATTTGCACTACACTACCTGCATTCACAATGCACATGCACTCCGGCAATGCAATCCACTCACCAACAACTCTCTAATCAAAAAATCTACTTCTCACACCCTTCTTCACCACATCTTTATACAACTTCCAGAGATGACCTCTCATTCTTCCCATCTTAACATCCACTCTTTTTATAATTTCTTTTGTATTAATCTGATAGAATCCCTTAACTAACTTGAAAGACTCTATCATATCTCCTCTTTTCCTCCTATCCACCAACCTCTGTAATTGACATTCTCTCAAACGCTCTTCAGAACCAACTCTCCAGAGTCCTGATATCACTTTAGTCATTCATCTTTGGATCCTCTCTAGTGTTTCCACATCACAATGAAAATTAGGTGACCAAATCTGAACACAAACAGTCCATATAATTTATATGGACTGTTTGTGTTCAGATGTGCAGTCATTGCAACATTTGCAATGTGCCCTCGGAACTTCAGTCAGCTGTCTACCATCACTCCAAGATCCTGAATCTCATCCACTTCCTGAAATACAGCTCCACTATTACAGTACATAGCTTTATATCTCTGTATCCCAAAGTATAACACCTTGCATTTATTAATATTAAAATTGCACCCACCCCCACTCATTTGTCCAAACTGTCTGTTCAGATCTTCCTGTAGAGAATTAACATCAGCACTACTACTGATAATTCTATTATCAGTAGTAGTGCTGATGTATAACTTTGCATTATTGGCAAATATTTGATGATTTCCAGTCAATCCTCATAAAATATCATTAACATATAAGTTAAACAGTAGAGGCCCAAGAACAAAACCTTGAGGCACACCATTGGTCACCCTCTTTTTCTGAGACTGCTCCATGATACACAACTTGCTGGTATTGTTCAGAGAGCCAATCTGTAATCCATCTAACCAATATACTCTATTCCTATCCTCTGCAGCTTGTACACCAACGTATCATGTAATGATACGTTGGTGTACAAGCTGCAGAGTATACAAGCAGGTGTACAAGTATCATGTTTTTGTTCGCATACACTTCCAAAAGAGACCAATTTCGTCGCTGTTGATTACCGATCAACACCCTCCTGAATCATCCTTTGCAATTCTTCAGGAAACTTGGCTGCAGAACCTTTATCAGCACTAGCAGATTCCCCAGTTATCTTACATTTATGCAGTCCAGCTTGATTTTTAAAACGGTCAAACCATCCTAAACTCTCAGTAAAGCTTTCACATTCCTCTTGAAATTTGGTCTCTTTCAATGATGTAAAAATTGAGAGCTTTTGCCTGAATATTCCTTATACTAAGAGGTATTCTTTTTTTGGTTACAATCCTCAATCCAGAGTGATAGAAGACCTTCCATCTCAATCATTAAATAACTTCTGTTTTGGGTGGTTTACATGCTTAAAGAAGCAGTAGCAACTTTTCCTTGTTCTTTGCTCTTATTTGATATAGTCCAAACCGTAGACTCGCTGTATCCCAGGTCTCACACATAGCATCACTTTCATGTCTCTTAATGACGTCCAGCTTTTCCTCTAATGTAATTACTTTTATTCTCTTTTTATTACTGCTGCTTTCTTTATAAGTCTTTCTCTATTCCACATCAGGGATTGAATATAATAAAGCTTTATAGGTTTCTAAATTAAAGCAAAATGAAGGAAAAGTGATTGAGCAAGAGAACTGAGTTTGCACGTATGCTTGCAATGATAACTTTGAGTCAACTGCTGAATGTTGCCAGCACCCTGCAACATTGCCACTGCCCACTGGCTGCATTGACAAGTGCTGCTGCTCACTGCAGATTGGTGATAAACATTTTCATGAAGTAAAAAAACTCACAAGAGAATCTGATGTCCATTAACCCAATCCTGTATTCTATTTCTAACCAAATTTTCCAATGCTTTGGTCACAACTGCAGATATACAGACTGGTCTGTAATTGGAAACTTCTGTTCTCAAACCATGCTTGTGGAGAGGTATTATTTTGCCCTCTTTCCACTCCTTAGGAACCTTCTCCACTGTAAGATTTTCATTAAATAATCAGGTCAAAGGCATGGCTAACTCTTTTGCGCATTTTTTAAAAATACATGGTGATATGTTATCCATTCCCACAGCCTTATCAACATCTAACCCAAGCAACACTTGATACACTCCTGATTCTTTCACCTTTAATTTTCCTAATCCTTCCTCCCTGCTACATGTTGCACAGCATCATTCACACCACTATGATATATACTGATAAAGTGTTCATTAAATAATTTCACTATATCATTTGATTGGGTTATTCTGCTACTATAACTATCCACCAGTATCAACCTGCCATAATTATTTTTCCTCTTGCTTGCCACATAGCAGAAGAATTCCATTGGATTAGCTTTGATCTGATTAGCCATTCTCCTCTCATATTCTACGTTTTCTTTTTTTACTGCAAACACCTTGTACTTCCTCCATAACAACTTCTTTTGTAACACTGCTTGCTTGATTTCACTGTTCATCCATATCTCTCCTACTCTAATTATTCACTTAACGCTTGGTATGCAGTTATGCATTGCTTGTGTTAAATACTGCCTTATAATTTCCCATGCACTGGCAACATCTTTTCTACACAATTCATCAACCCAATGTATTGATGATCATATGATGTAAATTGGATGTTGTACAGATCTGTATATCTATATAGCATATATGCTTAATTGGTGAGTCAGCAATTCAAATTAATGGATGTATAGTAAGAGGCTTGAATATGAAATTATGTGGTTAGCAACAGTGCATATATTCTCTCTCTTAATTGTTATTCATCATCTATACAGATCACATCTTTAAAATGAAGGAAAGTGACATGAAAATTAATTGTAAAATCAGATATATTAAGTTCAGTTCTTTACTTGACGTAGATGATATTACAGAAACCCTCGATTTAACAGACTAATAGAGACTAAGGGGGTGTCCGTTAAATCGCGAATTTTTTAAAATAAAAATATCTGTGACATTATACTGCAATTTTATCAATATTAGCACTGTAATAACAAAAAAATTGTTTTACAATTTTTAACACAATTTTCACACTTTTAGATAAGTTAATGTAAAGTTAATGTTCGATGTTGAGGCTCTTGGTTTAGGTAATCCTGCTTTGAAAAAACTATCAAGTTTTTTTTTGAACTTTTGAATTCTGCTGTTTTTTTATAATTAACTCCCTAAAATTATAAAAATGTGTGTAATAAAACTGCTGCAAAAAGTCATGCCACACGACAAAAGAACCAATTACAGTGTGATTAGTGTGATCACGTCCTAATCATTCGCCGAACATGTTTTATGAGCGGTGACTCATTTATGTCGGCTAAATTACTACAGTGTTTTTCCAACATATGATGGCCTATTTGCCAAAATTTGTTAAAAATAACAGGAAATTAATAACAAAAATTAACCTGTTAATTTAATTATAAGCAAATCTTGGTTAAAAGCATTTTAAAATTAACAGGGCGTTAATTTTCACATGTGGCATACGGACCAGAAATTTTGTCCGTTAAATCAAGGGTTCTTTATTCTTAAATAAATCAGGCTACAATTCTTCAGGACTCTTTAACTAAAAATAGGCAGGAATGTGCTTGTTCTATAGAACAAGTATAACATTTCATCTATGTTGGCATTTTAGAGCAACTGGCACATTAAATATGGAAATAGATAATAGAAAAATAATAGAGAGCAATTTGAATAAATTTACATAAAATAAGATAGAAATGATCCAGCATTCACTTATAGATCTGAAAGTTGAGTTGGAAATAAAACACTTGATTGAATATTAAACACAGATATAAACTTTCAGATGGAAATTACCAGCATTAATAGACAACACTGATGCATAACAGAATCCTGTTAGGAATGATTAAGAATGATGATGATGATGTTAAAAGACATAATAAAGATATTGACTTTATTTGCATTCGACAATGTGCGAGTTGAGTAGATACGATACGATACGATACGAGTTTGAAGCCAGACATAGAAAGCCCAAGATATAAGTTGATTTATGCAGTTAGTAGTCTTAAAAGACAGAAATATGAGACTTGATAAATGACATTTTAATTTGGGAAAAAAATGTTGATAAGTATTAATAATAATATCAACTTTACTCTGTAGTACTATCATATCTTTTGCACCCCTTGATGGAAATGAATATCAAGAAATTATAATCATGACGTGCCATAATCATAATTGAACTCATTCTATTTTTACAGCTTTACAATTTTAATTCAAATTGCTATATAAAAAAATCTCTTCTAAATTGTGTTTGTTTTGATGTCTCATCTTTTTGTTTAATTTTAAAATGTTGTTTTATATTATTTCATATAGGTGCTTCAAGGTGTACTAAGCAGGGAGCAAAAAAGCTACACAATATCAATTCAGATTCGGAAAGGACAGGAACTTGCAATTCTGGTAGAAAACCAGGGTAGAGTTTGTTTTGGTTCTGGGATTAATGACCGCAAGGTTAGATAAATACTTGAATATTAAATTTTTATATTAATTAATATATTATCATTATAATCATGACTATTATAATCATCAAGACTAATTGTGTGGGTTCTTCACTGTCAAGCATACTGCTCATCAAACCACTTTTCCTTAAACTGATTTACTGTTTCTGCACTCAACACAATCTGTGGTAATTCAGTCAGCCCTTCTGCAACTAAAGACCTGTGGAGTCCAATCACTCATCATGAAAGCCCAGTCAACTCCTACATAACAAATCCCACTGTAAAACAATAGTTTTAAGTCAGAATTTTCTTTGGATAACTTTTCTACCATCTGGGGGATAGCAGTTTATATAGATGGTTGCAAACTGGATTATTATTATTATTATTGCGAAAGACCTCCAGGGAGTCAGGAACAACTCATTGACTGAGGCCATACTATTCGCATCAGCTGTCATACCTGTTTTTAAGTTCATTCATGCTACTTGCACACACAACATCCAAAAGCAATCTATTCCAATAACATACTACTCTATGACATCTAGCAATAACCCCCTTCTTGACAGCATTCATTCTCAACTTCCATGGATGCCTTTGCATCCTTTCCTCAGCCTCCATAAAATGAAAAATTTCATTTACTGAAATTCTGTATAATCCTTTCAGAATTTGTAAGTCTCAGTCATATCACCCTCTTCCTCTTGTTTGCTAGTGTCTACAGCTTACAAATTCTCACTCTGTCTTCAATCAGTGTTCCACAATACTGATATCATTTTTGACACTCTCCTTTGCACACTCTCCACTGTATCAGAATCAAAACAGAAACCAGGAGACCAGACTTGTATGCACTCATCCAAGTGAAGTTTTATCAAGGCCTTGTGAAGAGGCAAAATGATTCCTTATTTTTACATATCAAGGTTCGTTTCCTCATTGCCATTATTCTCCGAGTTGTATTTGCAATTTTTGGTATGTGATCCTTGAACTTCATCTTCCTGTCTACTAAAACTCCAAGATCCCTAGCCTCATCGGTTTCTTCAAACAATCCCACCAATATAATATCACATTGGATATCTAATCACACCAAAATGCATGACCTTACATTTATTAACATTGAAATGACAGCCATTTTCACATGCCCACAATTCCAGCTTATTCAAATCACTCTGCAAGTACTGCATATCAACAGCACTCCTGATCACCCTGCCTATATTTGCATCATCAGCAAATAGCTGTATGTCGCATGTCAAATCCCTGCCAATGTCATTAATGTACAGATTGAATAACAATGGACCATGCTCTGATCTTTGAGGCATACCACTGGTTACGTTGAATCTTGCAGATTCACCCCCACCCCAAAAAAATGACTTTTTGATATCTGTCAGTCAGCTATTCTCTTATCCTTGACAAAAGTATTATAGTGTATCCATTCCCCTTGTCTATCCCAGTGGTAGCATTATTATAGAATGTGAGCAAGTTACTAAAACATGACCTTCCTTTAGTAAACTCATGCTGCTTGGTGCAAAGTAGAGATTCTCTGTCAGCCCATTTCTGAATGCGAGCCCTAACCAATTTTCCCAAAATCTTCACCACCACTCCTGAGATACTGATTAGTTGATAGCTGGATATGTCAGTCTTTGCAAAACCCTTGTACAATGGGATTACCATACATTCTTTCTGCTCCTCTGCTCCTGTGAAATCTTCCCAGTTCTGGGACTCAAATTATATATCCAAGTCAAAGGAATAGCCAGTTCAGCTGAACACTCTTTTAAGCATATGTACTGATATCTGCAGTTCTTATTCTGCAGTTCTGTTAGTTGAACAGCTGTAGTACTTCCTCCTCATCATCCACATGTTTCTCCATCAAGTGAAGAGATAGCAGTAAACTGAACGTTGCCTGCACCAGATTGATAGCTTTTAGCAAAATGGACACTCATTAGTTGAACAACCTCTTATGCATCTGTCACACTCACATCATCTGCATTCAGAAGAGTTATTCTTTCATATTAATTCTTTCTTTTACTTGCAGCATATTGATAGAAATCTTGTGGGTTGTTTTTAACTTGAGAGCGAGTTTCTTTTCATACAATCATCCTTATGCACACGATATTCCTTCCACACATCATCATTTTCTTACGAATCTCTCACTTAATTAGATTACACATCTATTTCACTCCTGATTATGATTTGCATAATTTAGTCTTTCCAGTTGGCAACATCTGTTTTCAAATCTTGTGTAGGATGAGAGGGACATTTATAAGTGCTTTTCAGCTGAGCTGGTTATTGTCCTGTAGATGTGGTAGAATTTTTGTTTTTCCCTCCCTTCATTCCAGGTTCTCCATTTCCCCATGCACAATAGACAAAGGCAAATTGGCAGCACATTATGGAAATAAGCTTGAACCACCATATGCCATCAAAATTGGTTTCACCATACTATGTCCTCATTTCTCTCTTCTCTCTCTCTCACTTTCTCTGTGATGGAAGAGTAGAAAAGGTATAAGGTATTAAAATTGCATAATAGAAGAATATATTTTTATTTTTCATTCATCTAGATATAAAAGTGATAGTGTATAGTTTGGATTAATGGCTTTAGCAAGGATTCAAAAAGCCAACTCCAATATATTCATGAATCGAGCTTTCCAGGGATTTTTATTTGTTATTTATTATTTATTTTGAATATCATAGATTTTCAGTTTCTGTGATGACTTTTGTTGATGGACGTTTTACAGAACATTAAATGTATTGCAATATATAGAGAGAAAGAAGACAAGGATATAGATTATTGTCATCATTTCTTGTTGTGCACTCTTCAGGAATACACTAGATATTATGATAGATGAATAAAATGAATTCTTCATTACTGGTTTCTTATTTGCAGTTTTCTTCCTAATGGACCTTTTATGTATAAAATTTCCATTATTATCAGCTGTTATGTCTTCTACATATGCATAGGTGCTGTTGATTATTCATAATAGCACTTAACAGTATAAACAACACCAAAAAGGAAAAAATACATATAATGAACATATTAATATTTTGCTGATTTTCTATTCAGCATCTTCTGAGCACAAATTATAATTTTGAAAGCACACAGTACTGAACTAAATAATTATGGAAAACAATTCAAACTAACTGAAACAGAACTAATGCTCACACATAGCACCCTGTATGGGCCAAATAACAATCTAAAATGGGAGGTATACTTCCAAACATCTCCCATTTCAGTGATCATAACATATCTGATCATTTCTTCTTACACATTGAGAACTGCTAAGAAATATATTGAAAGAAGGTTGTCACTCCAGAATTGAATTAAAGGTAAGTTTTAGT
This sequence comes from Typopeltis vanoorti, assembly GCF_054136105.1. NCBI lineage: Eukaryota > Metazoa > Arthropoda > Arachnida > Uropygi > Thelyphonidae > Typopeltis > Typopeltis vanoorti. Next base: position 43,363,893 of record NC_143560.1, read on the forward strand.
TTGATTAATGCGTAGCTGTATTGTGTATATTTAAATTAAGTTGCATTTTTTAAGATAGTTATAACTGAGTGGCTTTTGATTGACTTGTGTTAGTTTCATGTGAAGTTTTGTTTATTGTTGCATTTTGTTGAGCTTAGACAGGATGGTGGTTAGAATGAAGTCATCACATTGGATAGCTTATAAGTCAGGCATCTTAAGCAGTGTGGATTTTATGAGAATATCTAATTAATGGGAATATAATATGCAGTCCTAGGGAAATATTTGGGCATGTATTTGTTGAGAAGGTGAATAATAGAAACGAATTAAGGAGACATCTTCAGGGAGTACAAGCTAACACTTGGAACACACACACAAAGACATCACAATATCAAATGAAACACATGGATATAAGACTATAGTCCTGTCTAGGTGGGGAGCCCTCTGTGGACATCTGTAGGAGGCCTTGTTATAAATAGGAATCTCTGAGGACTAATGTTCATCATATTTTGGGAAGTTTCTTGCATCCATATTTATTTAAATTAGGCTGATTTCTGAGGGTAGATGCAGATTCTAAAAATAGTCTTTCTTTTCTAAATTCGCTTTAATGAAGCGTGGTATTTTTTTTTTCCCAGTTGATCCTATGAGTCTTGCAGACCATGCATTGGATACGATACTGATCATGTGAAAAACTTCAAGAATGTCTTGAACACCCATGACATCAAAAGTTGCAAGATATTAGCAATGCATGTAAAATGGTAACAGATTGTTTGATTAAGCTTTCATCTGTTTAACTCTGAGAGTTAAGAGGATAAATTAGGTGGGGATTAAATGGATGATTAGTATCATTAAGTAAGAATTCTAAAAGGAACATTTTGTTGGTTTCCAGACCATTCATTCCAATCACCCACCACTCTCTATGCAAAAAATCTACTCCTCACCCAACCCATTGGTCATACCTACCTTATAGAGCTTCTAGGGAAGGCCTCTTGATCTCTCCCTGTCTCCAGATATTCTATGAAAAATCTCATCCACATTAATCTGGTAATTATCCTTTACCAACTTATATGTCTTGACCATGTCTCCCCTCATCCTTCTATCCAGTAGACTCTGTAATTCGCATTCTCTCAATCTGTCCTCATATTCCACATTCCAGAGACCAGAAACCAACTTGGTCAATCATCACTGAACCCTCTCCAATATCTCATCATCTTTTTAAAAACCAACAACCAAATATGTGCACAGTAATCCATATGCACCCTAATAAAAGCCTTATACAATGGAATAAAAACATCTTTAATTAAAAGAAACACACGTATTAACCACAGTGAAAATTATTTAATTGTAAATATTTCATCCTAAGTATCTTAGGACATCATCAGTACTGTAGTTTTAAACAATAATGGGAATAACATACAGTTAGGGCGTATGATTACAATAGAATCTCATTAAACGTGCATAACGTGCTACAGTAGCAAAAAAAAAATTAATTAATTTAAAAAAATAATAATAATTATTTAACACAATTTTGTATGACAATTTCCCATACTTTAGGAATAGTAAGAACGTCGTTGTGGTTTAAGTTTGGTCTATGTAGTAGGGCTTCAGAACTTTCTTTGTATAAACGTTCATGTTTATATAAAAATCTATGTAAAAGTTTAGACTTTTCCCAATGGATCCTATGGTTTGGATTTTCAATTCCATGCTGAGAGAGGCCAGATTTCTGCGGTTTAAAAAGACGAATGTGGTCTTGATGTTCCGAGATGCGTTTCTGAGCAGACCTACCTGTCTGTCCAAAGTAAGATAATTTGCATGAGCATGGAATCTCATAAACGCCAGGCAACATCAAAGGTGAGAGTTTGTCCTTAGGAGAAGGTAACAAGTTGTAAATTTGGTTGATAGGTTTGTAAGTAGTGGCAAAATTGTATTTCTTTATAATTTTAGAAAGATGTTCTGAGATGCCTTTAATGTAAGGTATGGGAATCCTATGGACTTCTTCCTGTCTGGTTTGATGTGTGGAGAAGTGACTACATGATTTTTTGAGTTGTTTTAGGATTATATCCATTTAGGGTGGCTGTATTTTTGATTACTTCTAATTCCTGGTTTAAAGATTCTTCAGAGGAGCAGAATTTGTGTGCTCTGGAAACTAGTGATTTAATAATGCCAGATTTCTGAGATGGATGATGAGCAGAAGAATTGTGAATGTAGCGACCTGAGAATGTAGGCTTGCGTAAGACAGATGTGGCGATGGAACCGTCTTCTTTTCTTTGGATGTGTAAATTTAAAAAGGAGATACCCTGTGGATATTCTTTTTCTAACGTAAAGTTGATGCGATGATGAAGAAGGTTAATTTTATCTAGAAACAGTTGTAATTCATGTTCGGGATGATCCCAGACTGCAAATACGTTGTCGACATATCTTAACCAAATTTTTGGTTTGGGTTCAAAAGTGAATATTTTTTCCTCAAGGTGTTCTAGAAACAAGTTTGCTAGGTTTGGTGATAAAGGAGATCCCATTGCTGTTCCTTCTTCTTGCTTGTAAATTTGACCTTTCCAGGTGAAATAACCTGATGCAATAACAAACTTGAACAATTCACTATATCAGACGGAAATTTTGATGTTGCCTGGCGTTTATGAGATTCCATGCTCATGCAAATTATCTTACTTTGGACAAACAGGTAGGTCTTTTCAGAAACGCATCTCGGAACATCAAGACCACATTCATTTTTTTAAACCGCAGAAATCTGCCCTCTCTCAACATGGAATTGAAAATCCAAACCATAGGATCCATTGGGAAAAGTCTAAACTTTTACATAGATCTTTATATAAACATGAACGTTTATACAAAGAAAGTTCTGAAGCCCTACTACACAGACCAAACTTAAACCACAATGACGTTTTTACTATTCCTAAAGTATGGGAAATTGTCATACAAAATTGTGTTAAATATTTTTTTTTAAATTAATTAATTTTTTTTTTTTTTTGTACTACTGTAGCACGTTATGCACGTTTAATGAGATTCTATTGTAATCATACGCCCTAACTGTATGTTATTCCCATTATTGTTTAAAACTACTGTACTGATGATGTCCTAAGATACTTAGGATGAAATATTTACAATTAAATAATTTTCACTGTGGTTAATACGTGTGTTTCTTTTAATTATGATCGCACCACAGGTTTCGTTATTTAAAAAAAAAAAAAAAAAAAAAATCTTTATTTTTACATGTCATTGTTTTCTGCATCATTCCCATAATCCACTGTGTTGTCCTCCACGATCACCCCCAGATCTTTCATCTCCTCCACCCTTCTAAAATATTCCAAACAATCCTATATACTGCATTGCATCTTTGATTCCTAAATTTAAAATCTTACACTTTGCTACAATAAACTGACATCCCCACACTCTTGCTCATTCAGCCAGTCCGTTCAAGTCTTCTTGCTAGGCTATAGCATCTGCCCTACTTCACATAACTCTGTCCAACTTTGCATCATCTGAAACAACTCTATATGACAATTTAAGCCCCTTCCAGTGTCATTTACATACAAATTGATCAACAATGTGCCCAAAACAGACTCTTTTGGCAAACACTAGTAACTTTCCTCTTCTGGGATATCAGTCTTCACACACACACACACACACACACACACACACACACACACACACACACACACCCTGTTGATCAGACAGCCAATCTTCAATCCAATGCGCTAATCTGCTGTCTAACCCTATTTGTTTCAATTTAATTACTAGTTTGTCATGTGGCAATCTATCAAAAGCTTTTGCTAAATCTAAATATAACTACTGTATGTGCATCTCCCATTGTCCAATATATTCATCACCTTGTTATAATAAGTAAGCAAATTGCTAAAATATAATCTTCCTTTAGCAAACTCATGCTGTCCATTAAAAGAGAATTCTACTGCTGTCTACGCAGTTCTGAATCCTTGTCTTCACTAGCTTCTCCAACACCATGACCACAACTCCAGACAAGCAGATTGGCTTATAATTCAAAGTGGTGCATGGTTGCAATGGATTACCATTGGATGTTATGAGTGCAAGCAGTGTGAATGAATTCAAAAATATGTATGATAACTGGTGGCGTGTAGTATGTGGCCTCCCTCGATGAGTCCATGACTCCCTGGAGGTCTCTCTTAATAATAAATAAGCAGATTACTAAAACATGATCCTTTATTGAATCCATGCTGTCCATTAAAGAGAATTTTAATGCTATCAACCCAGTTCTAATTCCTTGTCCTGACTAGCTTCTCCAACACCTTGACCACAAGTCCAGACAAGCAGATTGGCTTATAATTCAAACTTTAGTCTTATCACCCCTTTTTGAAGTAGAACAATTTTGCCATCTTTCCACTTCTTTGGAACCTAGGCTAATCTAAGACTCATGTTAAAAATGTACATCGAAACTGTTAACTCTTTGGAACATTCTCTCCAGACACGCAGTGATATACCATCAAGTTCCTTGGACTTGTTGACATCAAGTTTACTCAATTCCTCATATACCTGCTGCTCACTTATCATCCTTGGTTCCTCTCCCATTTCCACTGCTCTCAAGTTCTGCATTATATTAAAATCACAAGGATGGAATACTTTAATGAAATGCTCATTAAACACCTCTACTATATCTTCCTCAGTATTTATCATTCTCCCATTATCACTGATCAAGTTCATCCTCCCATAATTATTCTTTCTTCTACTGACTGCTTATGAAAAAACTCCCTAGGATTTATTTTAGCCTCATTTGCTAACTACTGCTCATACTACACTTTTGCTAACCTTACCAAGTGCATCACCTTTGTTTCTTGCTCATTGTACTTCCCATGACTAATTATCTCTACTCATCTTGTGCTGCCTCCACAATGCCTTTTTCTTCCAGAATGCATGTTACACCTCTTCACTCATCCATTTTAAACCGACCTTATTTGATCTCCTGACCTTTGGAATGCACTCAGTCATTGCCTGTGACAATCGTTATTATATATATATATATATACAGGAGTGCACCAAGGGTATTTGCCGCCCGGGTACAAACTTTTATCAGCTGCCCCTTAAAAAAATAACTAAAAGAAATTGCATGTAGTATTTACTACAATAAAATATCACTGTTGCCGCCCGGGTGTGCGGCGCACCCTCGGGTTGGAGTGGCCCTGTATATATAGATACTTGAGACTATGCAGCATTAATTTCTTTCCCATTTAATTCTTCATTCCATATTACCGAAAGCTCTCTCCCGAGTTTGTCATAATCATCGTTATCAAATTCCTGATATGTACCCTCAAGGGATGTACAGGATATGATAGTACTACATGAAAAACTTACATCATTACTAATTTCCTATCTACAATTTTCCTCCAAATCAATCTGTTACCTGTCAAGAACTCCAACATTATCAGATCTTATATTTCTGTCTTCTGAGGCACTTTTTGCTGTATCAGCCCACATATATCTTAAGTTTTAAAAGAGGTAAACCGTGAGTAGACATAACTATACATAAAAATATAACGGAAAAACTCACGTAGAAAAATTATTTAATGGTATAATTTTCGCCCGTGTGTCACAGGCATCTTCAGTACAATTAGGCACAAAAATTAAACATTAACTGACAATTCCAAAAAGCACCACCTAAGTAGCTGGTGTAAGATAACTAAAAAGGTCAATAACTTTCCTAAAAAAAAAAATAATAAATAAATAAATAAAAAAAAAAAAAATTAATACAATAAAAAGTTAGGAAAGATTAGCTGATTTGTAAAGTACTATCTCCCATAAAGGGGATAGACGTAAGCCATCGGATCTGTTTAAGTTAGGAGAATGAAGTAGAGTTTCACATGCTTCTTTATAAAGGCGTTCCATGAGAAACTGACTTTTGTGAAGAACTCTTGTCTTTTTCCAATGAACTCTGTGTCTAGTGAAGATGGCATGTTCTGCAAGTCCAGACTTTTCAGGTTTAAAGTATTCAATATAAGATTGGTGTTCTTCTAGCCGAATGGAGGCAGATCTTCCCGTTTGTCCGAAATAACATAATCCACAAGAGCACGGAATCTGGTAGACACCTGGATGATTGAGATGTGGAAGCTTGTCCTTTGGAGAAGCGAGAAAGGTGGAGATTTTTCTAAACGGTCGAAAGGCAACAAAAATATTCAGTGGTTTTAAAATTTTTGCTATACGTTCACTGATGCCTTGTATATAAGGGATGGTAATGCGCGTTATTTCCTCTGTGTTTGAAGAGGGAGACTTATTAAATCTACTCAAAGTTCTTTTAATGAAGCAATTCTTATAGCCATTAGATAGAAAGGAAGAAGTTATATATCGTATTTCTTTCTGTAAAAGATCGTCTGTAGAACAAAAGGAGTGGGCCCGATGAAATACGATATATAACTTCTTCCTTTCTATCTAATGGCTATAAGAATTGCTTCATTAAAAGAACTTTGAGTAGATTTAATATGTCTCCCTCTTCAAACACAGAGGAAATAACGCGCATTACCATCCCTTATATACAAGGCATCAGTGAACGTATAGCAAAAATTTTAAAACCACTGAATATTTTTGTTGCCTTTCGACCGTTTAGAAAAATCTCCACCTTTCTCGCTTCTCCAAAGGACAAGCTTCCACATCTCAATCATCCAGGTGTCTACCAGATTCCGTGCTCTTGTGGATTATGTTATTTCGGACAAACGGGAAGATCTGCCTCCATTCGGCTAGAAGAACACCAATCTTATATTGAATACTTTAAACCTGAAAAGTCTGGACTTGCAGAACATGCCATCTTCACTAGACACAGAGTTCATTGGAAAAAGACAAGAGTTCTTCACAAAAGTCAGTTTCTCATGGAACGCCTTTATAAAGAAGCATGTGAAACTCTACTTCATTCTCCTAACTTAAACAGATCCGACGGCTTACGTCTATCCCCTTTATGGGAGATAGTACTTTACAAATCAGCTAATCTTTCCTAACTTTTTATTGTATTAATTTTTTTTTTTTTTTATTTATTTATTTATTTATTATTTTTTTTTTTTAGGAAAGTTATTGACCTTTTTAGTTATCTTACACCAGCTACTTAGGTGGCGCTTTTTGGAATTGTCAGTTAATGTTTAATTTTTGTGCCTAATTGTACTGAAGATGCCTGTGACACACGGGCGAAAATTATACCATTAAATAATTTTTCTACGTGAGTTTTTCCGTTATATTTTTATGTATAGACACATATATCTTGGTCTTCCTCTGGGTATTTTTTCTGCCAACCTGGCAGGGAACACTTGTTAATCTTTCCCATTCTAATGAAGTGACCATACCACCTGAGATTAGCACTGCTAATACATTCCTGGATGCTAACAATGTTAACTTCTTTCCTAATATCCTCATTTTTAATATGATATTGCCACTGATGCCATCTGGTTACACCTCTAATCTTTCTCAGGACTGTCATATCTGTGGTCTCTAGTCTTTGGAGTTTGTCATAATCATCCGCTTATTCTACATATAAATCTTTCTTACAAAAGGCCTGACTGCCCACCACCCAAGTGATCACTTCATGGCCACTTTCACTAACTGGAAGAAAATATCAAAACAATATGGAGAAGAACAATATCTTCTGATAAGATAATCAAATTCAAGACTTCAGTAAATATATGGTCTCTGTTACATACTGCTTAAGGTGGTTGTCCTTTAAAAATTCAATTAATTCATTCTCTTTGGTTACTGATATCTTCATTCCAGTCTATATTACCATAATTGAAATTGCCAATAATGATCACCCCTTTTCTTATTAACCAGACCAATTTGCTTAAATATTTCATCCTATTCACTTCCACTTCACACCATACTGTTTCAAAACCATTGTCAGTATTTGCTCCATGCATCTCCACCCTATATGGGCATAACTCCTCTGTCATCATCAATAGAACTCCTCCTTCCTTTTTGCTGCCTTGTCTTTTTTCACAAAAGACTACATATCCCTCCATTTCTATTCCTGTCAGAATGTCATCCTCGTTCAATCATGTCTTACTTATACTAACAATTTTTGGAAGAATGAACTCTATCAATGCTACAATGTTTTGAATACTTCTAGCATTGGTAATCATACATGCTCTATAGTTCATTTCTGTTTTTATAACAAGTCTCACTGTCCCCACTTCTCAGATACGACTTGTCCACATTCCCCCTTGTCCATTCCTGTCTATCATCACTGATATTGCAACCCCACATCCTTGACTATGTTAACTCTTTCTTGCACAATCACACATCTACTCCTAAAGCCATCATCTACACTTCTAATGTAGTATCTTGCTGTCCACCCTGTGTTTCTTCTCTCTCTCTCACCTCTTCATTCACAAACTTGTCTACCTTACTCTCCTGCTCTTCCACAGCACTTCTTGTTTCTTCAGGTCATACTTCCACTTCAGTCATAACTTGCTCTTGCAGCAACAGTTTCTCCAACTGACACACTAAATCCATTGAAATGTAGCTCATCTCTTTTATATAGCTCTATCTGCCCCTCAAATTCAACCCACACATTCATAAAATGAACTCCTTTCTCCTCCTGTAATGTATAACACTGAGCAACAAAAGAAAACAATGGATGAAAATTAAAATTAGCAATGAATGTGTGAAACCCAGGCCTGCAAAAGTGAGATTTGTTAAAGATAAAGACCAGATTTGGTGCAAAATGATGCCTTGCTTTTCACAGTACTGAGATAGAGTGTGTAGCATTTTGGAATTCACTTTTGATGTAACTCATTTCTGATTTTTGCCAGAGTTCTGGATGGTATTCATTCATTGTGGGAAAAGCTAAATTTGATTTTTGTTTTCTTTTCTTTCAAAATCTTGAAAATATTCTGACATGCAGATCACTCTGGAACAGTCTGTATGACCAACATAATAAACACCACACACATACAGTGAATCTTGTAGATCCCATTTTTTTTGGAGTGGGGAGTGGAGAGATAAAGAGATTTCATAGGCTATAAGAATCTGAGGAAACATTACAGATTAGAGACTTTTGATTTGTGGTCCATAAACTAAATTTAATTAGGAATAATTGCAATAGGCTGTCCGAATTTTGGGAGATGATTCTGCTGTTGATTTATTTTTTTAACACATATGCTTATGGCATAATGGACAAAATGTTGTGGCTTTACAGGAGGATTTGAATAGATTTGGTAAGTGTGCTACAGTATGGAACTGCTGATTTAATGTTGCAAAGTGTAAGATTCTGATTGGTAAACAACAACAGGATTCAAAATATACATATGGTGGGGAAATTTTGGAGAGAAGCCGAGGAGAAAAGAGACCTTGAAGTTGTGGTGAACGAGGATTTGAAGTTCATAGCTCACAAGGTACAAGCTGTCATCGTATCAGATTATGCAATGATGCAGAGGACCTTAACCTACAAAAAAAAAAAAAAAAAAGACATTCTGGTTCCATTGTATAAAGCTTTGATCAGGCCTTGTATGGATTATTGTACACAGATTTGGTCTCCTGGTTTTCATGGTGATGAAAATATATTGGAAATGGTCCAGAAAAGACTGACTAAGATGATAATAACTGGTCTTTGGGATATGAAGACAGATTGAGGTAATGCAGTTTGCAAAGCTTTGTGAATAGGAGGAAGAGAAGGGATATGATTGAGACATGTAAGTTGGTAACTGAGTTAATGTGGAAGGGGGACATCCCTGGAAGCTGTATAAGGAAGGTGCAAACAGGAGCACAAGGAGCAGGTTCTTTGCATAGAGAGTGGTTGGTGAGTGAAATGTATTGCATGACATGGTGAATGCTGATACATCATTATTATTAATAATATCTTACCTCCATGGAGTCAAAGGACTCATTGTGGAAAATTTATACTCTAAAGAACCTGCTTCTGCTGCTCACACGCTTCTTATACAGCTTCTATGGATGGCCTCTGGCAGTACCCTTGCCTTCCTCTACTTTATGAAATATCATTTCAACATTAATCTGGTAACAACCCCCTCACCAACTTATATGTCTTAATCATATCCCCTGTTCTTCTGTTTACAAGGCTCTGTAAGTTGTATTCCCTCAATCTCTCCTCCTATCTGACATTCCATAGACCTGACACCTTAGTAAATGTTCTCTGGACCTTCTCCAATACATCCCCCTGAAAACCAGGTGACCAAATCTGTATATAGTAGTCCATATGTTGCCTGATGAAAGCCTTATACAGGGGAACCATAATTTCTTTGCTTCTGCATGTCAATGTCCTCTTCATTATTGCCATATCTGTTGGGATATTCTTACAATTTTAACAATGTGACCCCTAAACTTTAAGTCTCTGTCCACCATCACTCCCAGATCTCTCATCTCCTGCACCTCCTTCAAAATTTCTCCATTAATTGTATACTCTGCATCCCAACCTTGCCTAACAAATTTCAAGCCCTTGCATGTTGCAACATTAAACTGATAGCTCCAATCATTTGCCCACTCACATAGTTTACTCAGATCATCCTGCAAAGTCACAATATCTGTTCTACTTCTCACAACCCTTCCCAACATTGGATCATCAGCAAACATTTCCACTTAAGCTGGTTTTAGTGTCATACAAGATAAACAATAATAGTACCAAAACTAATCCCTGTGGACGCCACTTGTAACCTTCCTCTTTTGGGATAACACTCTTCCATATACAATTTGCTGATACCCATCTAACAACCAATCGGCTATCCAACTTACCAGTTTTTTTATCTAATCCCATCTATTTCAGTTTAGCTACTAGCTTGTCATGTGGCAGTCTATCAATCTATCAAAGACTGAAAAATCCAAGCACACCACTGTATATGCATCTCCTTAATCAACTGAATTTGTCACCTTGTTGTAATATGTAAGCAGATTACTGAAACCCGACCTCCCGATAACAAACCCATGCTGACCATCATATAGAATACTGCTATTATCAACCCCCTTCTCAATCCTAGTCTTCACCAACTTTTCTAATAACTTAACAATAATCCCAGGCACACAGATTAACCTATAACTTGTAGCCTTAGTCTTATCCATCAACCTCGTGAAGTGGAACAATTTTCCCCCACATCCTCCATTCCTTTGAAATGGAGGATGTTGCAAGACTCTCTCTCTCTCTCTCTGTTGCAAGACTCATGTTAAATAATGGTATCAAAGGTGCTATTAATTTTATAGAGCATTCCCTCAAAACACATGGTGATATACTGTCAAATCTGATTGTCTTATTAATATCAAGTTTACTTAATTCCTCAAATACTTCCTGCTCATTCCCTATAATTCCCTCCTCTGCCATACCTTCTACTCCAGCTTCTTCTGATATTGCCATGACTAGGATGAAATACTCTGATAAATTGATTATTGAATAATTCAGCTATATCCTCTGTATTGGTTACCAATCTGCCAGTGTCATCAACTGAGTCAACTAATCATTACCAAAATTCATCTTGTTTTGCCTTCATAGTGCTGCCTTCTTCTTCTTCCAGATTTCATGTTTAATCTCTTCATTCATCCATTTTTTACTCCTACCTTGTTTAGTTGGGATATACTCAGCCATTGCTGCTGTTAAATAGCTCTTGATCAATGCCCATGCAGTGTTTATATCCTTCCCACTCAATTCCTCTTCCGATACTATAGCTCACAGTTGCCTCCTAAGCTTTTCATAATAATTGGCCTCTGATGATATAACCAGATCTAAGACTCTTAACTGTAGTGTGCCCTCTGTTATGTTACTCCCTAAGATTGTTGTCTCTTAAGAACTTGAGAAATTCATTCTCCTCATTCCTTGATGCTATCTCTTCATTCCAATCAATATTACCATAGTTGAAATCACTCGTAATGATCACCCTTTGCTTGCTTACTAGGCCAAGTTGCCCATACTTTTCTTTGTCTCCACATTCCCTGACCTCTAGCAACATCCCACCAAATATCTCATTCTATCAACCTCCACTTCACATTCTATCAAATCCTCTTCCGATACTATAGCTCACAGTTGCCTCCTAAGCTTTTCATAATAATTGGCCTCTGATGATATAACCAGATCTAAGACTCTTAACTGTAGTGTGCCCTCTGTTATGTTACTCCCTAAGATTGTTGTCTCTTAAGAACTTGAGAAATTCATTCTCCTCATTCCTTGATGCTATCTCTTCATTCCAATCAATATTACCATAGTTGAAATCACTCGTAATGATCACCCTTTGCTTGCTTACTAGGCCAAGTTGCCCATACTTTTCTTTGTCTCCACATTCCCTGACCTCTAGCAACATCCCACCAAATATCTCATTCTATCAACCTCCACTTCACATCATACGATGAGTCTTTGACTCCATGAGGTCTTGGGGTAATAATAATACTAATTCAAACCATTGCCACTTTTTTCTCCTTGTATCTCAACCTTGCACAGATATAATTCCCCTATTATCATCAGTAGCATTTCATACCTTCATGAAAAACATCATATCCCTCCATTTCTATTCCCATCAAGATGTCATTCTCAGCCAACCATGTTTCACATATTTCAACTATTTTTGGACACATAGACTCAATCAGTGCAACAATTTCATCTCCTTTATTTCTGACGCTCATGGCATTCATAAATATACATAACACTTCATTTCTTGGAGTCATTAAATGTGTTTAAAGCACAGTTTGATGGGCTTTATGTGTAAGAGTGTGTGCCTCTCACAGTGAATCTTTTGACTCCATTGAGGTATAATAATAATAATTCTGTTTAATTATTTCTTTATTGCCCATCAAACGATAATGGCATGTCAGACCTTTCTACCTGTATTGTTGTAAAATCATATTATGTATTCTGTTATTATATTAAAATTGACAACTTTATGTTATTTAACTGATGGCTTTGCAAGCAGGCCAAATCTTTTGCAATAAATAAATAAATAATTACATTAAATATGTTAAATGTTTTTTTTTTAATTTTTTTTTATCATATCTTCACCTTATGTTTCATTAAGGTCTGATTTTATTAATCACTTTACAAGAAATTTCATTGCTTTCATATACTAAACAGAATCGGTTATTTTTCATCAGTCATACTGTCTGTGTGCATCTAATTTTGTTTTTGTGTGCCATTTATATATATATTTTTATTATTATTATTTTTTTCAGGGAATTATACAGAATGTCACCATGGGACCAAAGACATTAACAAATTGGACTATAACACCTATTCCCCTAGATAGACCAACTTTAGATTATATTGGTAAATTAGAGAACATCCATTCACAAAATATGATAAGTACTACTGATGTTCCTGCATTTTATGTTGGCAAATTTGTAGTTCCATCTGCTCCACTTCTTGATACCTTTTTAAGACTTGATGGGTGGCATAAGGTATGAAATAAATAGTTTGAAGATGTATATGGAATGAAATACAAAAGACTTACTTTTACAACTCTGTTTTCAAAACTGTTTTAAAGTTTAGTGTATAGCCCATTTTATTCTGAAAAATCTAGAAAAGAAAATTTCTTAAGAATTTTGAAGTAAAGAGGGAAATAAAAAATGAGGAAAAACCTGAATAAAACATAATGCATCATACTTCATCAGAAAATTATTGCATAGTGATATATACGTTTATTAAATATTTTGCTTTAACATTTTTAATGAATACACCATGCTAATTATATTGTTAGAATACTACCAGACTTCTGTCTGCATTATTATTTTTTTTATAGTGCATAATATATAGTGCATATATATATTTTTATTAAATTATTTTGCTTTAACATTTTTAATGAATATGGCATGGTAATTATATTGTTATTACTACCAGACTTCTGAAAAGTCAATTGATTGTGTGAATCCCATACTAACTGCCATAGTGACTTTCATACTATACCTTGAATACATTCACATCATTCCTTACTCTCTCTTTCTGTCCTCCCTCAATGTATTATACTCACTTAGTCACTCATACACTACATTTAGAAAACCTCTTCTCTCTCTCTCTCTCTCTCTCTCTCTCTTTACTTGGCATCTATTTCATTCATTCATTCATTCATCCTTAAAAGGAGACCATTCCTCCTTAAATACTGTTTCAAAGCACAGAGGTAGATGAGATGATGAAAGAGGTAGACAAGAATTTGGTTTGGTACATCTGAAGCTGGATTATAAACAGAGATGATGATTAGCAGTTTTTCATTTGTTTTTCTTAATGTGGCTCCCACCCATCAAAAGTTTATTTTTAAACATATAGTACATTCATACTATATGAGTGAGTTAAGGTTTTTTAAAATTTTTATTGATTTAATATTTCTTTGTAGAGCCTGTGTAGTTCAGTAGAAGTGGCATTTGCACTCTACAGTGCTTGACCGCACGAAGGAAGACTTATAAGTTTGAGTCTAGGCACTGACTAGAAGAACTTTTTAAGAGATAAATGCAAGGCAAATCAGAGTAGGAGTGAGAGAAAGTTTTGGGAATGATAGAAGAGGAGAGTATAGAAACAATGGGAGAGAGGGAATGAGAGAGAGAGGTATGGGAATGCTAGAAGAGCAGAGAATAGAAACAGTAGAAGAGAGGGAGTGCAAGAGAGAGTTATGGGAATAATAGAGGGGAGAATGGAAACAATCAGAGAGGGGAAATGTGAAGGAGCTGGAACCAGGGATAGAGTGATGCCAGGACAGCAGGGAAGTAGGGGAACACAGAGAAAAAGAGTTAGAGGAGAGAGAGAGAGTGAGGAATGCAGGTGAGCAATCAAGGAACAGAATGGTTAGAGGTGTGATGTATGGAAACTTGATGATCTCAGGTGAGCAAGATAGGATGCCAAAGGTGTGTTTGTCTGGAGAGATGATAGAAAATGTGGCTATGACAATTAAGAAGGTTGAAAGGATGGATGAAACGATTGTGATGGTGAGCACGAATGACTTGAGAGGCAATGTAAATCGGGCGGCGAGAGATCTGAGATTCTTGCTTGAGGTTGTGCAAAAGAAAACACAGAGAGGAAAGATTGTGTGTGTTGCCCAGGTGTGATAGTGATGAGTTGAGCAGAAGGGCAGTAATACTGAATAGCATAATAGCCAGAATGTGTCAGAAGAGAGGATTGGAATATGTGGATGCTTGGAGGGAGTTTGAGAACAGAGGAGAACTGTATGTGAGAGACTGCTTGCATTTGAATAAGGAAGGATGAAGGCACCTGGAGAGATTGCTGTTTTTGTTTTCTGAACGAGTCAGTGTGTCAATACAGGGAAACTAGAATTCCTAGGGTGGATGGTATCAGGGGTGGCCTCTTGTGGGAATGGGTGCTTGGGGGAATGACACAGGTAACACTGAATCCAGTGGGGTCGAGAGGGGACAATGATAGGTATAGAAGCAGTGACATTTTTTATGCTCTCTACTAATGCCAGGAGTATCCAAAATAAAGGGGATGAATTGGCGCTGATAGCATCAGCCTGGCCAAAGATTATTGGGATCTCTGAGATGTGGTTGATGGAGGATGATATAACAGGAATTGAAGTAGCAGGGTACAGCATTTTTCAGCAGAATAGGAAAGGAAAACATGGTGGTGGAGTACTGCTTATAATAAGTGATGACTCTAAGAGTGGAGGCTTTGGAAGGCAGTGACACTAATGGTTTTGAAAGCATATGGTGTGAGGTAAAAGTGGCCAAGACAGGATATTTAGTGGGGTGTTGCTATAAACCAGGGAGCACAGTGGGTGGGAAGCAGATGTTTAGGCAGTTGAGCTTGGCAAGTGCAAGAAGAATGATTGTTATGGGAGATTTTAACTACAGCAGTATAAGCTGGGAGGAGGAAAATGCATGTAGTAGTAAGGGGATGGAATTTCTAGAATTATTGAGGAACAAATGTCTTAGACAACATGTAATAGAGGGAACAAGAGTTTTGAATTTGGTCATAACGTCAGAAGAGCTGATAATAAGTGAGATGACATCTCTCCCACCAGTTGGAGAGAGTGAACATGTGGTTTTGACTTGGAAGATGAATAGACATGCAGGTGTATGAAAGAAAAGGGAACGTATGTGGAATTATAAGGCAGGTGATCATAATAGTCTTAGGTATCAACTGGGGGCAGTTCCATGGAGAGCAGAATTGGAAGGTCAGGATATCATTAGTGCTTTGGAAATTGTGAAAGGATATTTATTAGCAGCAATAGTAAGCTGTATTCCACGAGTGAAGAAGCAGACACAATTTGGTATAAAGTGGATGACAAACAATATCAAACAGGTACTGCAGTTGAAAAAGATATTATAGAAGAGATATAAGGAGAGAGGTGGAGGGCAGATACATGAAGAATATAAGATGCAGGCCAGGAGAGTGACCAGTATGGTGAGGAAGGCAAAACTGGAATATGAGAAGAGATTGGCACTAAGATCCAAAGAAAATCCTAGGGAATTTTTCTATGTGGCCAGTAGGAGGAGAAATGATTGTGGAAGAAGTGGGATAAAAATGAGAATAGAGTGACTGATGCAGAGGATATAGTGGAGTTGTTCAGTGAGCACTTTATTGGAGTATTTCATCCTGGAGAAGAAAGTTTTAATACTAGAGGGATAGGGCAGGTTTAGAGTTTAGCAGTGCAAGAGGAGAGTATGTTCCAAATGCTGAGTATTCTGGATACTAGTAAAACTGTGGGACTGGATGGTATTTCACCACGGGTTTTGAGAGAATGTGCTAAAGAACTGACAGCTCTGTTGACCTGGCTCTTCAATAAAAGTCTGGCTGTGGGAAAGGTACCCAAGGAATGGAAGGAAGGTAAGATAGTGTTGCTGCACAGTGGTGGTAGCAGACTGGAAGTGTCTAATTATAGGCCAGTTTGTGTGTCATCAGTAGTTGTTAAGGTCTTGGAGAAATTAGTAAGGGAGACTATATACAGCATTGGGCAGATGAGGGTAATATTATTTGTGAAAATCAACGTGTATTTGTTAAGGGGAACTCTTGCTTTAATAATATGATTGCTTATTATAATAAAGTGCAAGAGCAGTTGATGAGGGCAAGGCATATACTGCCATTTTTTTAGATTTTGCAAAAGCGTTTGACAGTGTGTCACATGATAAGCTGATACTTAAGTTGCAGCACATGGGTTTAGATGTCGGGTTAGTCAACTGGATTCAGGATTGGCTGTCTGATAGGTATCAGAGAATTGTGTATGGTGGAGCAATATCAAGGAGGCAGAAGATTACAAGTGATGTTCCACAGGGCTCAGTACTGGGACCTGTATTGTTCAACCTTTATATCAATGACATTGTCAATGGATTACAAGGGGATATTCAGTTGTTTACGGATGATGTGAAGCTGGGAAGGGTTATCAGTAATAGTGCAGATGTGGCAGCTCTCCAAGAGGATTTGAATAAACTAGTCAAATGGGCAAATGAATGGGGGTGTCAATTTAATGCAGCAAAATGTAAAGTCTTGAAGTTTGGGAACTGTCGATGGGAGGATCCATACTCGATTGGAGGAGTTATATTGGAGGAAGTAGGGGAGACAAGAGATCTGGGAGTGATGATTGATAGAAAACTGAAATTCAGGGAGCATATTGCAAAGGTGGTAAAAGTAACCCAGAGGATTGCTGAATACTGAGAAGGACACTGACCTACAGAGATAAAAGGGTTATCATTCCATTGTATAAGACCCTGATCAGATCACACTTAGACTATTGTTCTCAGGTTTGGTCTCCAGGATTTGAAGGGGATAAATTAACTGTGGAATGGGTAAAGAGGCAGATAACAAAGATGGTTTCAGGACTGTACAATGTCAGTTTCGAGGATCGACTGAGGGGATGTGGATTGAAGAGTTTGGTGGATAGAAGAAGGAGAGGTGATATGATCAAGACTTTTAAACTGTTGAGAGGTAGTTACAGGGTAGACATTGGGGAGTTCTTTCGTTTAGTAGAACAGCTGGAAGGAGTGATGACAAGGGCCATCCCTGGAAGTTATGAAAGGAGGCTGTGAGCAAGAGGATCAGGAGTGGTTTCTTTGCATGGAGGGTGGTTGAACCGTGGAATGCATTGCCTGAGAGAGAGTGGTTAGAGCAGGAACAGTCAATGGGTTCAAGGAGTGGTATGATAAACTTTGTATTTCCTAAAAACGACCACCTATGATGAGTCTTTTGACTCCATTGAGGCCTGGATAATAATAATAATAATAATAATAATAATAATTTATTTTTACATAGTCTGGAACCCTTGCTAGAGACCAAACATGAAATTTTTTCAGTTAACTTGAGACTTCCAGTAATTAGGATGTGATGTTACACGGGATGATGGAATTCATCTCCCACCTAAAGACAATCACAAAAGTTTATGCTCATGGTGGGATTGAAACCCCCAGGCTGTTGGTTGGAAAGTGGATACGCTAATGGCCAACAAGACTGGCATGTTGCAGCAGGTCTAGGAATATAGAGTTTGGTAACAAGGAAATGTATTAGCAGATTGGCATAGCAAACAAGAAGGTAATCATTATGAACAATTTTAATTATCGTAACATAGACTGAACTAAAGAGGTTGCGTCTGTAAGCAAAGAAAAAAAAATTCTCAAGTTTTTGAGGAATAACTATTTTGAACATGTATTATAGAAAGCACATAAGAATCAATAATATTTTATTTGATCATTTCATCAGAAGATATTATGTGATTGGTGTGCTGAATCTTGCTCCTGTCGGTGAGAGTGACTGCAAGGCCAGCCATATGGGGACATCTTCTATGAGGTAAAGATATATATGTGAAACTACAAGGCCAGTGATTATGGAAAACTCAGGAGACAGCTTTGAGCAAAAACATAGAACGAGAGTTAGGTGGAAAGGAGATCATTGCTGCTTAGGCACTGGACAAGAATAGCAGCATTGTTTGAATGTATTCTTAGATCACAGCATTAAATCCAAAAGGCATGAAATGAATCATTGGAGAGATAAAGATGTAATCTAGAAAGGGAGTAAAAAAAAAAGAAGAAGAAGAAAGCATTATGGAGGCAGTATAGCATGAGAAATAATAATCAGTTACATGAGCAGTGTCAAGAACAGACTAGGAATATTACTTGGTTAGTAAGAATCAGAAATGCAGTATAGTCAATAGTTAACCTGTGTGTTTCAATGTATGGCCAGTAGAAGGAAGAATATTATTAGCTGATGAAAATGATACACTGAAAACCACTGAAGAGAATATAGTTGAACTATTTAATGAATAATTCATCAAGGTATTTCATCCTTTTAATTTTGACAAAATGAAAAGGATGCTCATGGTGGGATTCAAACCCCAAGGCTCCAAAATTCTATAGCTTGAGTTGCTAGAGAATTTTGGAGGAAGGGCTAGTAGTGATTGAGCAGGAGGTATATAAGAGATTATGTAACTTTGCCAGCCTGGTTGGCCAAATTGTTTGCATATCCATTCTCCATTGACATAGATGCTTGTATTATCTTTAGGTGAGAAAGAAATTTCATTTCTTGATGCAAGACCACCACCACCCTGATTATTGGAGACACCTGAAGTGGCCTAAAAAATCTCCATGTTTGTGCTCTAGAGTTCGGTCCTTAGATTATGTAAAAAATAAATAAAAATACAAAAAAAAAAAATAAATATATATGTCATCATCATCATCATCATGCATATCAAGGATTTAAGCCCTAGTGTGGCCTGTTCCTTAGAAATCATCGGTTAAGAGGACGTCCTGGTTTTCTTTTTCCTAATGGCTTGTACTTTAAGGCTTGTTTTGGTAATCTTTCTATTTTCATTCTTTGAACATGTTCCATCCATTTACGTTTATATTTTTTAATTTTTTCTATTACTGATTCTTGATTTAATTCTTTCATAATTTCTTCGTTTCTTTTGTGATCAAATAGAGTATACTTGGCAGTTTTTCTCATAAACTTCATTTCAGCTGTTATTAATCTTTGTTTGTCTTTTTTTTTATTGTCCAGATTTCATGTCCATGCAATAAGACTGGTAGGGCTAATGTATTGTATACTTTTAGTCTGGTCTGTTTTTGAACTAGGTTTGGTTTAAATATAGACTTAATTACACCTGTTATTTTTAAATATTTTGCAATTTTTACGTTTATATCTTTTTCATTTTCATATGTGATCATACATCCTAGGTAGTTAAATGAATTCACCTGTTCTAAGATCTTGTTATCTATTACTATCTTAATTCTTGCTTGATCTTGTCCTTTAAAGGCCATAGTTTTTGATTTTTCTGTTGGTATTATCATACCAACAGAAAAATCTTTGGCTATCTCATTTAGATATAAAATAGCTTTCTGTAAGTTATCTTCAAAATTTGTAATTATTATTTGGTTGTCGGCAAAAAGGAGAGTGTTTAAGTTCACAGTAGGAGAAAGTTTAATACCTGGATGGAAATTTTTATTCCATTTTATTATTATTTCATTTAGGTAAATATTAAAAAGAGTTGCTCAGAGGGGACATCCCTGTCGGACCCCTTGGTTTATCTCTCTTGTATATGATAGCTTATGATTTAATCTTATTTGTATTTGATTATTTTCATGTATACTTATGATAGATGTGTTTCTAAATTGTATTATCTTATTTTCTCTATTATTAATTTACACACACACATATATATATATATATACATTACCTTGATGGACTCGTGTTTCACTCAGGATTTCTCCATGAGTGCAGATCACAAAGATGCTTCCAATGATCTCGATCTTGAGCCTCTCTCTCTTCCATGTTATACCCATAGATTTCACTAGTGGATCTTCCCATCTTGTAGGTGGTCTTGCTGTTTTTCTCTTTATTCTGGGTTGCCAGTTGAGTATTCTATATATCCATCTGTTATCGTTGAGTCTGGCTATGTGACCTGCCCATCTCCTCTTGCTTTCATATACTGCAGTTACCACATATTTTATGCCTGATCTCTTTCATAGTTCCGTGTTTCTAACATGTTCCATTCTGCTGATGTTACAAATCCTGCATTCTTTTGCACACTGAGTTATTCTGAGAGAGTCTCTTCTTCTTTTCTTGTCGTATTCCATGGTTCTGATCTATATGTGAGTGATGGTAGAATATCACTATTAAATAGTTTTTGCCTTCGGAGAGATGTCAAGATTTGGATCAGTAAGTGTTTCTTTTAGTCTGTTGAATGATAGCCATGCAGCTTTCTTTCTTTTTGCTAGTTCTTCAGATAAATCGTTATTTATTTTCATTGTTTGTCCTAAGTACTTGTATGAGTCAACTTGTTCTATAGGGATGTTATCAATACATAGGTGACTGTCACTTGTGTAGATGTTTTTGATCCATTTTGTTTTTCTAGATTCATTTCTAAGCCTATCTTACTGCTGTGTGTGTATACTTTTTCACCCATTTCCTCTAGGTCTTTTGGGTTGTGGGATATCAGTACTAGATCATCAGCAAACATAAGAATTTGTAGCTTTTCACCATCTATGCTTATTCCTCCGTTTAGGTCTATTTTTTTCAGATTATATTCTAAAGTGCTGGTAAATAGATTTGGGGAGAACACATTGCCTTGGCAGACCCCTCTCTTTATATCTATATTTATAGGTTGATCAAATAGGGTTATTTGTGTGATCTGATTTTTGTTAATTTCTTTTATCATGTGGATATAAGTAGGGTCCACATTTATTTCCAGTAAGGCACTGGTGACTGCATTGTGTTCTATGGTTCAAATGCTTTTTTAAAATCAATAAAGAGGAAACATAGAGGGATTCAGTATTCTCTGCATTTTTCTGTTTGTTATGAAATGACCTGGATATGATCTATTGTGGAGAGGCCTCTTCTGAATCCTGCCTGCTCTCTGCTGGAGTTGTCTTCTAGAGTGTTTTGGATTCTGTTTACTCTGTTCATGAACTTATATATGTGAGAGAGTAGACTGATTGTGCGATAGTTTTTTATGTCTTCCTTGTTCCCTTTTTTGAATAGAAGTATGGTTTTTGAGGTTTTCCATTCCTCTGGAATCTTTCTTTCTTTGAAGTACCATGTGAATCTGGCAGCCAAAGCTTTGAAAATAATTGGTCCACTTTGTTGGATATATATATATATATATATTTTTTTAAAAACAGATTTAATGACTTAAAAACCGAGATTACTTATAAAGATTTAATAAGATTAATACAACTAGTTTCGGCTTATAATAGCCTTCATCAGGTATTCTTAAAGGAAGAGAATAGTAGTAAACATTGAAGTGTCTAAAAACTTGAAAATACAGGTAAAATATCGCCACACATAATTGATACATAAAAAACGTATTTTTCCAAGTTGTTCTAACAGATGTGCCATTGTTTATTGCAAGTATGCGTGCAGACTCACGTGAACGCCAATATTGAATAACTGCAGCATGGCTATCTGGGATGTTATAACTCAAATTGTTGTTTAAGTGGACAGGATTCAGAAGGATTTCCCTTGATTCTATAATTTTTCTCTCAAACTCATCATCAGAGCAAAAAATATTTTCTGATCTATCCCAGCAAACGGAGTGGCTTTGTTGATCATCATTAAGATTATTTGAAAAAAGAACATGACTGGATAACGCAGTTGCATGTGATCTTTTGTAAGAGATGTCTCTTTTATACTCTTCTATACGTTGCTCAACAGATTTGTTAGTTTGTCCAAAATAGGGGATATTGCAATCGCACCATAATTTATATACACCTGGATATTTTAGGTTGTGATGAGGAGGCTTTGGATGACTGATTAGAGAAAGGATTTTTGGAAGGGTGGTGAAGAATGTCTTGATGTTATAATTTTTAAGGACTTTTGCTAATTTGTTAGAGACTGTGCTAATATATGGGATGGAGATGCTGCCTTTAAAATTACTAGTTCCTGTGGTGCACTGTCTAGGAGGATCCAGAAGAAATTTCTGCAGACTGTCCCCTCCATATCTCCCCCTAGCTATGCCACTGTCTCTAATTATAGTTTAGGAGTTTGAGAATTAGTAATGGGTGGTATTCAGAATTGGGTTGATAACAGTGGGATTCTCTGTGATCATCAGCATTGTTTTGTTGATAGGAGATTTAATTTTATTTCCATATTCAGGTATCATAGTTACTGTAGTGATTCATGTTGAAGTTTCTGGAATAAAAACCATCTGGAGCTGGAATGAAAATAAAAAAAAAAATTACTAACTAAATTAATTATTGACATGCCAATGTTTCACAAGCTCAAACGGGCATTATCAAAGGCACTTTAAAGACACACACACACACACACATTCACTGAAGGCTGAGACTGAAAATACCTTGAGAATGAGTACTGCACTCTCTGTGGTGAGTTTCTGTGATTTCTGATGATGGGGGAGGGGATAATGTGGTATGCCAACATTTGTGTAGGATTACATTATCAGTTCTATTATAGTTCACTGGGTTCTGTAGAACAAGCCATTTCCAATGGGATCGGGGATCTCTGTAATATCCTGCATTTTTTTCACCTTATGAAATGGTCTTCATCCAAGGCATGCTATACCAGTCCACTTTTAAGTTGCCCATAATGAATAAATTTTTATGTTCTTCTGAATATACTTTTTTTTTTAATCAGAGTGGTCTGCCTTGTCTGTCCAAAATACTGGATCTTGTTATGAGATTACTGTTACGAGATATGAGATAATTACTTGAAACAGCACATAACTGAAGGGACACGTGGTGTGAGAGTGTTGAACCTGGTCATTGGTTCAGAGGATATATGCATAAGTAAGGTGTCCTCGTTACCTCCAGTTCGTGAGAGCGATCATGTGATATTGACTTGGGAGGATGCAAAATTTGTGGATTTCTCTCTTAAAAAGGGGTACATACAGAACTACAGGTTAGTCAATTATAACAAGCTTTGGAGTGAGATTGCAGCCATCCCATGGCAGAACATATTGCAGGGGAAAGATGTTAGCAGTGCATGGGATAAAATCAGTGGGTATCTGAGGAAGGCAATATCAGATTGTGTCTCCATGGTCAGGAAGACAATTAGGTAGGCATTAGATGGATGAGTAGTAGTAACAAGCTTGATCTGCAAAAAAAGAAAATGTTATGGAGAATTTACAAGGAGAAAGGTGATCAGTACACCCATGAGCAGTACGAGGCTCAAGCTAGGAAGGTTACCAGCATAATAAGAAAAGCTAAATCAGATTATGAGAAGACCTTAGCCAAAGAGATCAAGGGTAATCCCAAAGAGTTCTTCTGCTATGTGGCAAGTAAAAGGAAGAATGACTTTGGAAGGATAGCTTTAGTGGGTGCTGATGGTGTTGAGGTGACAAATTCAGATGTAATAGTAGAGTTACTGTATCACTTTTCAAAAGTCTCACCCAAACGAGGATATCTCTGTACCTGAAGCAAAAACTAATGTGAGAATTGAAGTTAAGAAATCAGAGGTCTTAGTATATTGTAAAATTTAAATGCAAACACTGCTGTAGGTTTAGATGGAATATCAGCTCAGGTGTTGCATGAATGTGCAAAGGAATTGTCAGTGCCTCTTACTTGGTTATTTAACTTAAGTTTGAACTCTGGTATGGTCCCTATGGAGTGGAAGGAAGCATAAAGCTGAATAAAGCGGGCTCTAAAACTGCGGTAGTTAACGACATGCCAATTACCATCTCGGGAGTGGTGGTAAAAGTATTGGAAAAGTTGGTTAAAGACAAAATTCAAGAATGGGTGGATCAGGATATGATACTCTGTATGGTCCAACATGGTTTTGTTAAAGGTCAATCCTGCCTTAGCAATTTATTAACTTTTTATAATAGAATGACATCTGAGTTAGACAAAGGAAATGGCTACACAGTAGTATGTCTGGATTTTGTTAAGGCTTTTGACTAGATACCCCATGGAATACTTTTGCACAAATTGGAGCAAATGGATACTAAACTGGTATTATGGATAGGAGAATGGCTCAGGGAGAGATACCAGAAGGTGGTGTATAGAGGAGCGGAGTCCAGGATGAGGCAGGTGACTAGTGGTGTGTCTCAGGGCTCTGTGCTTGGGCCATTGTTGTTTAATTTTTACATAAATGATATAGGAAATGGCTTAAAGGGAGATATTCAGTTGTTTGCTGATGATGCAAAGTTGGTTAGCTCAATAAAAAATCAAGCTGATGTTGAGAGTCTGCAGGATGATTTAAATAAGCTGGCAAAATGGGCAAAAGGTAATGGATGTCAGTTCAATGTGGAAAAGTGTCGAGTTATGCATTTTGGGATTAAAAGATTACCAGCTGTGTACTACATTGATGGAACAGTACTCAAAAGATTGATGAGGCTAGGAACTTAGGGGTGTTGGTGGATAGAGAGATGAAGTTCAGGGGACACATTGCTAAGGTGTCCAAGATTGCACATAGGATTTCCTGGTTATTGAGGAACACACTAACATCCAGAGATAAAGAAGTTATTATTCCCCTTTATAAAGCATTGATACTCCCACATTTGGATTACTGTGCTCAGGTCTGGTCACCTGGATTCCTTGGAGATGAGGAGGTTGTGGAGAGAGAGCTCTGAGGAGAGTGACTAAGTTGGTGAGTGATGTAAAAAATACTCCCTACATTAATAGATTGAGAGTTTGTGGATTGCAAAGGTTGGTTGATAGGCATAGAAGAGGGAATATGATAGAAACATTTAAATTATTAAAATGTTTTTATAAGATTGATGCAGGGGAAATGTTTCAGCTGTGTGAAAGTGATGGAAGAACAAGAGGTCATCCCTGGAAATTAAGGAAAAGTGTGGTTAACAAGGGTGTGAGAATGAGGTTTGTTGCCTGGAGGGTGGTGAATGAGTGGAATTCATTGCCTGACTCATTGTGAGTTCTTCTTCTGTAAATGAATTCAAGAAGAGATATGACAGATATTGTTTTGATAGTTTGGGTCTCCCGTGATGAGTCTACTGACTCCATGGAGATACCCATAATAATAATAATAATAATAATCTCTATAAAGAATTTTTTTTTTTTTTATTCTCTATAAAAATTGTTTATATACTCCGAGCGTTATTATTACACAAGGGTTCAATTCTGATTGGTGCAATGACTTTTAACTGTTTCTTTTAGAATCCAGAAAATCACTGACTCAAGACCAAATACAAAAAATATATACATTTAATAAAACTAAAACAATATATACACTTCAAATAAAATTACATAACTACAAAATTAACTGGATCCAAGGCCTTCTAAAATAAATCCACACTTTAGAGATTTTCTTATCCAAAAATATTAAAATCACCCATTCTTTGACTCATTCTATTACTGGATTGTTTAACATATACTTAATCAGATCTACCAGACTAAACAAATTGTTTTCACAATAACAAAATGTTTATAGTCCATTTCTTTGTTAGGACCCTTTCTGAAAATATAAATTTTTTTTCTTCTTTTCCATAGGATCCTGTTTTTTATCTCCCTTATATAGCACCCAATAAGCGTCTCCGTAGTGCAATTGGAAAAACAACAGTAACTTGCACTCTTCGATTGGAAAAGGTCTAAGTTTGATTCTTGTTGTGACAGGAGGAATTTTTATATGGGCTTTTTCAGTTGAAGTTGAGTTAGCTGATCTCATATGGAGGTAGCAGGGTTTTTCATCCCTCATACAGACAAATCGGCCCTTCAGAACACACACAATTTATAGACAAAAAATACTATATGTGGTCGTGGTGGACAGTAGATGGCGGTAATGTGGATGATTCGTAGTAGAGGTTTGGTTTAGTGGTGGAGACAGAGTTGTACAGTAGGTGTCCTCCTGCGATGGGTCTTCGGCCTCCTTGGAGGTGTCACGAATAATAATAATGATGATAATATTATTCCTCCTGTCTCACTGAAGTATGAATATTTCTTACTATAATAAATTTAGTTTAATCCTTTATCCAAGTGTAAGCAAACAAAGTTTGCACCTGAAGTATCTTTAGGACTGAGGCAACTCATGGTAAAGGTGGACCAAGCTCTCATCACTCCTTGGCTCAGTATCTCCCATAATGCAAAGTACATCTCCTTGCAGACATGTATAATGCTATGCATTAAGGGAAGGGCCACTACCCAGATCGGTTTCGACCTTTATTGAGGTCTTGTCAGTGGGAGCCAGACCCAGAAGTGGTGAGATTAAGGCAGAAGCAATGGAGAAGTCATATTTACGTACTGACGAGACCAGTCCTGAAGATACTTCAGGTGCAAACTTTGTTTGCTTACACTTGGATAAAGGATTAAACTAAATTTATTATAGTCTAACCACGTGGAAAAAAAAAAAAAAAAAACTTCCAAGAATATTTCTTACCTTTTGCAGTTCAATTTGATGCACAATTTACTAATTTTTCTACCAGAGAAAAAAGTTTCTTCTATTACTTTATAAACAACATATCTAAGTTGTGCTAATTCTGTCACTTTTTCCAGTAGAAATAACAAATAGATCTGGCATCCTTAAGACAGATGAAACTTTCCAATCAGCGTTTCCTTGAACATTGAAATTAGAACATTGACTGCAGTAGCTTCTTTTAATTACTAAATACTTGTTGACAGTTTCCACTCCTCCAGTTTAAAGATTCACAGTTCTATGATTCTTTTTCGAAATCTTCTATTAATAATCTTCTGACTTTCACATAATTATACCAAATGCTCTATCTGTCAGTCACGCATCAAACTCCTCAGCCAGCATATACACTCCATGTAAGTGGCAAGTGAGAAGTTACATATAATGAATAATGGCTGACACGTTGTCTTTGTTACCGTAACAAGAATGTCTTTTCAAAACACAACACTAGATAATTTTAAATTATAACAACAGAATTGAAAGTAACACAGTTATCAGAATCTAGTCATTTGAAATTTGACACCTCCAGGGAGTCCAAAGACTAATCAAGGGAGGGCACCTACTCTACACCTGTCTGTCTCCACCACTCAATCCACCAACTGACTGCAACTACCAATCTAGTAAGTACATTAAGATTTCAAATACTTAACATTTCATTTTGTCAATAATAATAATATCAATAATGGACACATCGCAAGTGCAGATGTATGTGTTATGAAACCAAAACTAATAATATACTGACACAAACAATTTGAAAAAATATTCATAATTTTAAATTATGATTATTTTTACATCTACCAAAGTGGTCTGCCCTGTCTATGAAGGGGAGAAAGGATTCTGATAGGCCTCGATTTATCTCAGGAAGGTGGAACCTATGTCCAGAGTTTGTACTGTTCTAATTTTTATGTTGTTTTGGGAGCAAGCCTAGGCTGTCTGTTGTACCTTAAATGTAGGATAGAAATATGATTGATGTATAGTCTGCTTTGGGGTGGGGCCTTGTTATTCTTTTGAAGGAGTTTAGCAAGTTTTTTTTTTGTTGTAACCCTTTTACAACAAAAAAAAAGGTCCTGATGATGAAATTCTCTCTCTGCCCTGAGGCTTAAGTTTTGAAAATTCCAAATTTCTGGGCAGGATAGTGATGATGTGGCATGCCAGTATCTATATATATGGATGGGGCTTAATTTAATTGCCTTGTAACTAAGATATCCAAGAAGACTGCAGCATTTGTTTTTCTTTTTCAATAGTAAAAATAATTTGTGGATGGATACCATTAAGAAACTGAAAAAAGTTAGAAAAAGCCTCTAGGCCATGCAGATAAATGGCAAGGACATCATCTATATACCTCAACCCTACTTTGATCTTGAGTGGGGCTTAATTTAGTGTGAGAGTTTCAAATGATTACATGTATCAGTTAGCACTAGGGGCGAAATTGGAAAGCCCATTACTACACCTTCAGTTTGTTTAAAGAGCTGCTGGTGGAGATATAACTCAGGGTCATACTGAAAGCTGGCTAGTGATGTTGTTAGGAAGTTGTAAGTGTGGGGTGCTTCACATAGCATGTATTAAGTGTGTGGCATGAGCTATTGTTACATCTTGAGAGAGCTCATTTTCAATGAATATGCTTTGGTAAATTCAAAAAGAGGGATGATAGGTATTTAAGAGTGTCTAAATGATCCCTTCTTTATTCAAAAAAAGATTTAGAAGGATTGACAGGATCTCTCAATATTAGGTGTGTGACATGGGCTACTGTTAGATGTTGAGAGAGCTCATTTTAAGTTAAATTAAAATTAAATTAATCAATAAAATTAAATTTTTAACTTAAATTAAATTTAAATTAAGGATCAACAAGTGGCAGGTATGAGGTGCATTCTGATACACAGAGTGTCATCTGGGACTGCTCAGATATTCCACTGAAAGTGGAATATCTGAGCAGTCCTGTTAGGCTATACATCATTAATCTGGTAAGATACTTTAAATGTTAGAAATATGAACATGCCCACTACCTATTGTCTGGTAGTAAAAGGTATGATAATAAATCTAACTCTGCAACAAAACCTAAATGTCAACTGTGAGGAGACTATCCACCCTACTCCTGTGCATGCCAAAGGTGGAAGAGTAAAAAAGAAATACAAATGATAAAAACTGGACAAACTTTCTCATATCAGGATCAAAGAGGAAGCTAGCCATCTCAACATCTCTCTTGGAATCCTCTTACACTAAGAAAGTGGTAGTTAAAAATATATGAAACGTAATGCAAACCATACATCTATTCCACTAACCAATAATTTCAGCATACCTGAACTTTATGATCATTTGTGCTTTTCTCTGAGCATCTTAGTCACCCAGACTGTTTGGTCTCATTCTTGTAATGACTAATATGATCCCACTCAATGAGAACCTGCTGGTCAAGAAAACGATGGCATGTTCAGCACTGAAAGTAAAAACCACACCTCCATAGAAAATCTAATGGGATGTTTTAGCTTTAATGGAGGCTGTGACATAATAAATCAGGAGTGAAATACATTAGACATGGTATATAGCTCTACTTAAAATTAGCAAACCAGTATTTCATACCAAAACTAAGAGACATCATTAGAGACATCACAAACAAAGCAATTTAGAGTAAGACAAAGAATACAAGGCAAATACAACAACTAGTTGACAGCAAGCACTGCATGCTAGAAGGATCATATCAAATAATTAAATAAATAAAAATTTTATTTATGTTGTTTATAAATAAATAAACAACATAAATAAAATTATGTTGCTGTGATCTTGATAAGGCCTATGCAAAGGAAGGAGTTCACTGAGTCATTAGCATAGTTGTTTAATGGAATTTCCATAGGAAGATTTGAGTTTGTTTGTTTTTTTTTCATTAGTAAAATCTGCTGTTTGACCTGTATGTTAATGATATTAGGGGAAGATTTGAATGGGGATATTCAGTTGTTTCCAGATGATGCAAAGTTGGGATGAACCATAAGAAGCAGAGCAGATGTTATGGCCTTACAAGAAGACTTGAATAGTGAATGGGCACAGGAGTGGAAATGTCAGTTCAATGTTTCAAAAGGTAAGGGTTTAATTTTTGGAAAATAAAAATAGGATGTAGAATTTACTCTTGGTGGGGATATATTGTTGGAGGTGGAGGAAATAAGAGATCATGGAGTCATTAGCATAGTTTATTAGTCATTTTGTCGAGTTGGATAAGGATCTAAAATTTAGCAGACAGACACATTGCCAAAACAGTTAGGATAACACAACAGATTCTGGCCATAATGCAGAGAATGCTGCCGTAGAAGTAAGGAGATTCTGGTTCCATTGTATAAGGCTCTGATTAGGCCACATATGGACAACTGGTCACTTGGTTTTTCAAAAGGATGAAGAAATGTTGGAGAGGGTCCTGAGGTGGTGGACTAAAATAGTTTTTGATCTCTGGAATGTTGAATATATAGAAAGGTCTCATGAGACAATTTGCATTTGCATTTTATTACATTTGCAGAGTAATGGGGTAGTTATAGGATTAACTACCTTACCTTATGAAGAGGTTTTCATAAAATGGTGGGAGATTGGAAATTGAGGGAGATCAAGATGTTATGTTATCCCTGGAAGGGGGATGTGAGCAAGGGAGTGAGAAACAGTTTTTTTTTTTTTTTTTTTTGCATAGCGAGTTTTGAATGGTTGGAATGCATTGCCTGAGAGCATAGTGTCTGCAGACAATTTAAATGTGTTTAAGACATGTTATGATGAGCTCTATATGACAAATGGGACCTTGTTATAAATGTTGGTTCCTTAATTTTGATAGGTTTATGATGGCATTATTTAGGTAGGGGACATTACTCTCTCTGGTCTGTATGTACCCTATCGATACTCAAGCTACCTATCAATTCTGTGACCGTCACTTAGATTGCTCACGTGTGCAAATTCGACAAACAAAGAAACTGCCCCTGGATAGAGCCAATTCCCTTATTGAAAATCTGGAGCTGTCTCCTCGTTGGGTTCTGGAAAATTTGTTTGTTAATGGTGCGCCATCCAGAACCCTAGATCAGAAAAGCTTCTTGATCAAGGAGTGAACTCTCAGAGTGACACACGGTTATACAATTTATATAATAACAGTTTATGCTGCTTGTGTCTACCATATCCTCACTGTGAAGGGTTCACATACTGTGTAATTTACTGTAGCTGCAAATTATTAAAATGTTATGATATAAAATTGTAATTTACACAAGAAGTAGAGAATAAACTAGAGAGAGAGAGAAGATAATAAAAATAATTTATTGCTGATATATTTTCAATTTTTTACTAAGTTTTGAATTAGAAGTTATGAATTGTTTAAACCAAAATCTCGTTTCTTTAAACAAAATTCATGAATTCATGACTGATACATAATTACTTTCAGGGAGTTGCTTTTTTAAACGGGCTCAATCTTGGACGCTATTGGCCGATAGTTGGTCCTCAGCAAACGCTCTATGCTCCAGCATCAACTTTTTATCCTCCTCCATCTGCTACTAATACTCTTGTTCTGTTAGAATTGGAGAATGCGCCTTGTGATTTGTCATCTCTTTGTATTGCTAATTTTGTTAAAAAGCCTGTTGTGGATGGACCAACACCTTATCACAGTACTTGTGACATGTTTTGGAAAAGACAGAGGAAATTATTTTATCACTGAAGTGCATCTATTTTTATACTGAAAATTTTGCTACTTCTAAACTTGAATGAAAATAAATGCAATTAATTGCTATAGTTTCTTTACTTTGTGTAAATTTGAATTTGTCAAATAATATTATGCTAATAATAAAAATACTTATTTTCTTCTTTTGTGTATGATTACTTAGCAGTTGTGCAAAATGAAATACCTACATAACAATTTGTAGCACTTTTCAAACTTTTGTGTGAAATATTTTTGCATCCTGCATATCTGTATGTATGATTCTTATTTCAGTACTGGTATTGTGACACTACAGCATTCTAAATTTTAGATAGCAGTGCACTCGCACAATTAAAATTGTATTAATACATGTCAGTATTATTAATTCATAATACTGTATAAGAACAAAATAAATCTTATTATCCTGCTAACATTTGACTTGTGTAAAATTATAATTAAAGCAAATTTGAATTAAAAATGATGCATGTTATACACAGTCAAGCAATTTCATTACAAATATAGTGACACTGCAAAAAGAAATATAATAAGTATGCCTACCATCTCCCAGTTTAGGAAACTCACTGATTTTTGAACAATGAAAATGTAAAGGTTTGAAGTTTAGAAGTCAACAATACTGTCACAAGCACCTGAAATTTAGGGGCATCATTGAAAGAATTGTAAAGGCAACATATCAGAATATGACAATGATGTGGAGGATGAGAATAGAGGTTGGTGAATTAGAGGTACTTGGGATAATATAAAACCTGAATGCAAATACAGCTGTGGGATTGGATGAGATATTGGTTCACATTTTAAGGAATGTGCAGGGAGGACTGGCAATGATTTTGACTAGACTCTTTAATTTAACTCTCAGCTGTGGCAAAGTGTGAGGAGGAACTAAGGCTTGGTAGCAAATTATAGACCAATTAGTATTTAGGAGTGGTGGTAAAAGTCCTGGAAAAGTTGGTCAAAAAGAGAATTCAGGAATGAGTGGATAAGAATATGATACTCTATGAGGGGTAGCATGGTTTTGTGAAGGGTAGGTCATGCCTTAGTAATCTATTAACTTTTAATAATAGAGTGACAGCTGAGTTGGATAAAGGGAATGACTACACACTGATACCAGCAAAGTATGCCAGCGAAGGTTGGTCAATATACTTTGCCAACGAAGGTTAGTCGATTGGTAGAGCCTCTGCTATTAATGGCTCACAAAAAGTTAAGCAGGTTTGAGCGCGGTTAGTAGTTACAAGGGAGACCAATATCATTCGATGGTGTTGCCACATTCTCCCTCGATGAGTCTTTGGACTCCCTGGAGGTATCACATAATAATAATAATAACAACAACAACAATAATAATACTGCTGGATTTTGTAAAACCATTTGACAGGATACCACACGGAACTCTCTTATGCAAATTGCAACACGTGGGGATGGATATGAAACTGGTGATATGAATAAATAACTTTTAATAATAGAGTGACAGCTGAGTTGAATAAAGGGAATGGCTACACACTGATACTCCTGGAAGTATATAAGGAGAAGGGAACTGCAGAGTATGTTTTTTGCTTAGAGAGTGGCAAGTGAGTGGAATGCATTCCTGAGAAGAGTGAGAGAGTAGCAATGGAAACTTGGTAAATTAGTTTAATGCACAGTGTGATGAACATAGTGTTTGACAGTGAGGCCTTTTTTTTGGGATGAGTCATAAGATACATAAACTGTATCAATTAGTACAGTTTGCATCTGAATTGTTTGTAAAAAATACCAAAATCACAGTCTGATTGCTATCCTTTCCATTTGAATATTGATGAGATGTGCATTTCTGTTGCATATTGATAATATTTCTCAAGATGGCAAACAATTCAATGCACTTTTCTCGGGCAAACACATTGTCAAATTTTTTTATTATTATTATTATTTGACACCTCCAGGGAGTTGAAAAACTCATCGAGGAAGGGCACCAGCTCCACAGCTCTGTCTCCACCACTCAATCCTCCAACTGACCACTACTACACCAATGCCGACCACCACTAGTATTTCGACAGACAATCACAAACATCCATGCCCACAGCAGGATTCGAACCCACAGCCTTTTGGCCAGAGAGCGGCCAAAAGGCTGTGGGTTCGAACCACACGGCCAACCAGGCTGGTAACACTTAAGGAGTTGGTAGGTCATTCCCCCTCCTATATTAAAAAGACACAACACTTTGTAAACAAAACACTTTGAGTTAAACTTCATTAAGTACTAACTTACAACATGTGCAAGTTACACAATTGTCTATTATTACATATTATTCCATTCTGCTAGTAAGGTGGACCTGACAAAAAAACAAAATATGTAATGCACTTGCATACATTACCTAAATTTTACTACTCAAAAATGCAAGCATTAATTAGAAATAAAACTGGAATCTGAAAATTATACCACTTTACTTTTATGAAATAAATGATTTAATGGAAAATAACATGCCATGTTCATTACAATGTTAGTCTGGTAAATAAGCAAGGTCCACTCAATATAGTGGACCTTGCAGAGACTACAGAAATGGTTTTTACTAGAGTAAATTTTTTTTTAGCACAGATTTATATTGTGGGACTTTTATCTAGTACTTTTCAGTAGTTTGTTATAGTAAACTAATTAACTATTATTATTATTATTATTATTATTATTATTATTATTCAGGCCTCCAAGGAGTCAAAAGACTCATCGAGGGAGGTCCTTCCTAAGACATAAAGTCTGTCAAGACTCATTGAGGGGAGGTCCCCCCCCCCCTGAGAAACACAAAGTCTATCATACCACTCTTTAAACTCACTGACTGTTCTCGCTCCCACCATTCCATCAGGCAATGCATTCCACGGCTCAACCACCCTCCACACAAAGAAACCACTCCTTACCCTCTTGCTCACAGTTTCCTTTCGTAACTTCCAGGGATGGCCTCTTGTCATCACTCCTTCCCGCTGTTCAACCAAGCGAAAGAACTCCCCAGTGTCAACCCTGTAACCACCTCTCAACAGTTTAAAAGTCTCAATCATATCACCTCTCCTTCTTCTATCCACCAAACTCTGCGGTCCACATTCTCTCAGCCGATCCTCATGACTATCCTTGTACAGTCCTGAAACCATCTTTGTCATCCGTCTTTGTATCCTTTCCACAGTTAATTTATCCCCTTCAAATCCTGGGGACCAAATCTGAGAACAATAGTCCAAGTGTGGTCTGATCAGAGACTTATACAACGGAATGATAACCCTCTTATCTCTGCAGGTCAGTGTCCTTCTCATAATAGCAGCAATCCTCTGTGTTACCTTCACCACCGCAATATGTCCCCTAAACTTCAGGTTTCTATCAATCATCAACCCCAGATCTCTTGTCTCCCCTACTTCCTCCAGTATAACTCCTCCCATAGAGTATGCAGCATCCCATCGATGTTTCCCAAACCTCAAGACCTTACATTTTGCTGCATTAAACTGACACCCCCATTCATTTGCCCATTTGACTAGTTTATTCAAATCCTCTTGGAGAGCTGCCACATCTGCACTATTACTGATAACCCTTCCCAGCTTCACATCATCCGTAAACAACTGAATATCCCCTTGTAATCCATTGACAATGTCATTGATATAAAGGTTGAACAATACAGGTCCCAGTACTGAGCCCTGTGGAACATCACTTGTAACCCTCTGCCTCCTGGAAACTGCTCCACCATACACAACTCTCTGATACTTATCAGACAGCCAATCCTGAATCCAGTTGACCAATCTGACAACCAGACCCATGTGCTGCAACTTAAATATCAGCTTATCATGTGGCACCCTGTCAAATGCCTTCGCCAAGTCTAAGAAAATTGCAGTATATGCCTTTCCCTCATCTAATAATGGCAATAACTGACTGTATAATGCACAAAAAAAAAAAAGGAAAGGGGAAAAAAAAGAAAAAAGAAATGCATTCAGACTTAAAAGATGATTAAACATAAATAAAAGCAGTGATGATAATTTCCAATGACATATAATAAAGTCTTATTTGGTAATTAGAAATATGGAGAGTTTCCTAAAATCTTTTTATATATATCCATTGTAATGCAGCTATTTGTAGTTGTACTCAATGACCTATAACTGGCACCACATCAAGTAAATATTTTGAGTAATCACTGCTGATTAGTCATTTATTTGACTTAATTCAATCAGTTAGAGCTCTGAATGGTTAAGAGTACTTTTCTTTTCCTTTAGTATTACACAGTGATCAGCATTCTTTTCAGACAAATTATGGAAACTGCATATCATCTAGCTAAGAAACCAGCATCAACACTTAAGGAGTTGGTAGGTCATTCTCCCTCCTATATTAAAAGCACACAACACTTTGTAAACAAAATTAAAGACATCACACTGGAAAAAAGTGATTTATTAGTCAGTTTTGGCATCTTTGCCCTTTTCACAAATGTCCCAACAATTCTTTTTTTACAGGACAAATTCCTGTTCGATATCATGTGTTCTTTGTACATGTGCTACGTTCTGACTATTTTGAGTGGCTAAACACTTTCTACCTACGAAAAAAAGACGGCACTTGTATACATAGCCATGGGCTCACTGTTATCCCCCAAATTGCTAACTTTTATATGGAAGCTCTTGAGCAACATACTCTAGCAACATACACGAAGTCTGGCTTAGATACATTAATGATGTTTTCGCTATCTGGTCCCATGGCCACCAGACATTAGACACTATCCTCAGCCACCTGAACAAACAACACAAACACATACAATTTACAATTGAGATTGAAAGTCAGAACACAGTTCCTTTTCTAGATACACTTGTGACACGTCTTCCTTCTGGCAGTCTTTCCTTCACTGTTTACTGGAAACCTACACATACTGGCTAATATATACACAAACTCTTACCACCATCTAGCACAACAAATTAGATGTCATTAACACACCAAAAATAGGGCTTTGAAGATTTCCTGCAGTGAACAAGCACTTAAAGATGAATTAAAAGTTATTAGCAATACCTTCCTGAAAAATAGCTACAGCCAAAATACTATCAACAAAATTCTTCACAAGACTCCACTTAAAAACAAAAATAAACAGGTTACAATAAAACTGTAACCATTCCATACATTAAAGGGATATCAGATAAAATAAACAGAATACTACAGAAACCTTAATGTCAAATTTAAATCTCTTGCAGAATTAAAGAGCTTATTCAATTCATCCAAGGATCCACTTCCTCTGCTGGCCCATCCTGGAGTATACCGTATTCATTGCACCTATAATTTGTCCTATTATAGGTGAAACAGGATGCAAAATTCCTATCCGAAAAAAGGAACATAAACAGCACATTAAATACAATGACTATGGTAAATCTGGCCTTTTAAGATCATATCCTGAATACTATTGTCGTGACGTTCTTTCCTTCATGTTCGAATTCGCCATCTTGTTATAAGTCACTTTCATGTAAAAGAACAACTAATTGTAAATTGATCACCAATCCAAGGGTAGAGAAATTTCTATTATACTGCGCCACTCTATTCTTAGATTAGTCTATATAAAATAGCAGGATCAATTCATAGTTAGTTAGCAGTCCCCTTATTCATTTTGGCCGAAGTATTTATTTTCCACTTGGGATTCCCGCAAGATTCGAATTTTTGTGAACAGTGCAATAAAAAGGAATTCAGGCAAACACAATAATTAGATTAACAAAATAAAACATTTAATATAAGCTATATAACACATACATAAATTCTACTTCAATTTTTAAACAATAAAATCAAGTTAAACATTAGGTCAAGTCAATCATATTAGTTCAATCTTCCAAACCTTCACATACACTTTCTCAGTTTCTGAGTCACAAAGTTCCTACACTTAATTAAATATAATAGAACTTCCTATCTAATCAGTTTTTACACAATTCTCAACCATGCCATACGCTTAAGAACAACACAGGCACTAATTGCTGTAAATATCTCTCAAGCAATTTTTTATTTTCAATTCCCAATCTTGAAGAATTGCCACAGTTAAAGTTAGGTTAAATGTAGCATAACTAACACTCAATTCTTCATGCATTGAAATAAATCAATATGACAGTTCTTACCAGAAACAGTTCCTAGTACATCAATCACGTTGTGAGTATACTTTCAAAATATATTTATTATTCTTGAAAACACATCTATAAGACTTCTCCACAGTTATAACTAAAGCACTATTAATCACGCTTCACAATTCTAGATATCAACTGTAAGGTACTTCAATTATCCTTGTTACCACTCATTAACTAATTAAACACTGTGCAGTTCTCCTTAGGGCAAATTAGAAATAAGTTGCAATTCTAGACTAACTGGGTTTATTCTGAATTCTTCACTGAACGTCCAGTCCTATATATAATCCGATTACGGCATTAATTTCTTGTTATTATTACTGCTGACTTCACTTTCGCTTCGTTCTTGCTCGCTTATAAATATTATCCCTTTTGACTTCTGCCCTTGAGAACCTTTCATTTACTTCCACTTCACTAGTTTATACCCTTGCTTCCTCTCGCTTCAAACTT
Organism: Typopeltis vanoorti; assembly: GCF_054136105.1. Lineage (NCBI taxonomy): Eukaryota > Metazoa > Arthropoda > Arachnida > Uropygi > Thelyphonidae > Typopeltis > Typopeltis vanoorti. The sequence goes on from NC_143560.1 coordinate 43,402,229, forward strand.
TCCGTTCCAACTCCCTGTTACCTTTTATTTTTTTTCTATTATCCTTCTCGAAGCTCACGCTCTGTTCCACTCGTGCTCGTTTACTTCATGCGTTTCCATGACAACAAATAAACGTAAACATTTTCGTTAATGTTACATAAGGCTATACCACTACATTGAGTTAATAAAAACACAAAAAATAGAATATTAGAGCTACTTAATCAACTCTTTCATTTCGCATACAGATAACTATAATAAAATTCACGTTACAATATACAGGGTGTTCGGGATAAATTTGACAGTTTCGTAAGGAAAAAGAAAATCTTCTTTGTATCTATTAAATTTAATGAATTGACAAAAAAACATTACAGGCAGAGTTAATTACAATACTATCAACAAGATTTACTCAAAATAACCACCATTAGCATCGATCACAGCTTCAATTCTGCTTCGGAACCTCGAACAAGCTGATGCTACAGTCTCCCTGGGAAGGGCTGCAAAAACTGTTTTAATTTTATCCATTAACTGGGCTTTTGTATTACTGGAAGTGCGATTGGTGTCTTTTTCAACTGCGCCCCATACAAAATAATCCATGGGGTTAAGGTCTGGGGAGTTTGGAGGCCAAACATTTGGACTGGTGAAGTCGTAGAAATTTTCAGACAACCATTTTTGACTTTTCCCAGAGGTGTGGCAAGGGGCCGAATCCTGCTGCCATACATACGGCCTACCATTGGCTACCCTTGTTATCCAGGGCTTGACTACAGTTAGCAACTCCACGAACAAAGCCCGAATTCCAATGCCAGGGTTCTTCAACACCTGTTCCTGCAGATTTGCGAGGAATTCTGCTGTACGAACGCAATCAGATCGTCTGCTAGGGATCTTTCTTCTTGCTACATCCTCGTAGTCACCATTGCAAGTCTCTAGTTCATTCCTGATTGTTTTTACTGTATTCAGGGAGCATTGGGCAGCAGTCGTAATATCCTTATTTTGATGGCGGGCACGAATCATCATGATACAAGTTATTCTCTTCCATGATTCAGGTGGGTTCCAGCTATCCATCCTTTCTGACATCTTGTATATGAATGAAGAAGGGTCCAAACTTTTAAATGAAGAGAAGTGTGTGTTAATACATGTAACTTACGGAAAAATATAATTAATTATAAATATGTCAAATTTATCCCGAACACCCTGTATATATAAGTTACAATTAATTATGCACATATTGTTTAATTAATTAATAGCTGATTAAATTCAGAATAAATACTTAAATAATAATTCTTAAATAAGGATTAATAAATAACTTTTATACAAGTCATGATTAATATATAATAAACAATGTTAAATGTGAATGAAAAAAACAAAATACACAACATAGTTTCATTCACAGTTTAACACTGTATATAGAATTGACTGGAAAGGCACCTAGTATTTACATCACACCAAAAATGTGGTATGAACATAAATTTAAGGAGGCCTGTGAAATTCTTATCAACCACCCTAATCTTAATAATAATGATGGTCTAAAAATCCTCAGAATTTGGTAGGCACTTATTCTAGCCACATAACCTTTTTGTCTAAAAGTTGATTATAAATAGGACTCTAAGTAATCCAGGATCTTAACTCTAATATAACAACTCTCTTGTTAAATTAGGAAACCACTTTTGCTGTAATAAAACTATCTATATGAATTTATTCTCTGATGATGTATCGTCGCGATGGGAGGAATCTTTATCTGGACGATTTTCAATCGAAGGTGAGTTAGCCGATCTCATAAGGAAGTAGCAGGGTTTTTTTCTCCCCGAAACTCAGGTTTTTCATCCCGCATACAGACAAATCGGCCTTTCAGAACACACTTTACAGACATAAAATACCAGTTGTGGTGGTGGTGGAGGTGGGCAGTAGATGGTGTTGATGGAGATGATTCGTAGTAGAGGTTCAGTGTAGTGGTTGAGACAGTTGTAAGTGTCCTCCCGCGATGAGTCTTCGGACTCCTTGGAGGTGTCAGGAATAATAATAATAATGATGATGTTAAATAGAACATAGCTTTGATGTAGTTTTGATTTACATGCTCTCTTATTTTTACTCATTTGTTCGACCTGAACATCAGCATATATAGGATTCCTTATAAGTGGGAGAGCAAGATAACTACATTATAGAAGGGTGAAGTTAGAACTAATAGAGTGAATTATAGACCACATTATTATCTTTAGTGCTGTCATCAAGATGTTGAATAGGCTGGTTAGAAGTCACATCCAAAGATGAGGAGATAGCACTAGTATGCTCTATAGCAGTATTTTTTAAACTATGTTCCATAGAATACTAGGTTGCAGCCTATAAATGCATAGTTTTTAGAACCCCTTAGGTGGTTCTGCAAAGTATCTAGACATAAGTAGTATTAGATATAGCTGTGATAAAAAAAATAAAAAAAAAAACTATGACTGGGGAACATACTATCTAGCTAAACAGTGTTTCTAAATGAGCATGACACACGTTATTATAGTGTAGTGAAGGTGTTAATATCACTGTAATCATTTTTTTTATTATTATTATTGTTCCGGGAAACTCCAAGGAGTCGACAGACTCATCGAGGGAGGCCCTAACATCATGTCCGGAACAACTATTCAACATTCACACAGTATCTATCATATCTTGCCTTGAACTCATTCACGGTCGTAGCACCCACAACAGACTCTGGAAGCTTATTCCACTCATTCACCACTCTCCAAGTAAAAAACCTAGCTCTAACACCCTTGTCAACCATGCTCTTGCCCAGCTTCCATGCATGGCCCCTAGTCCTCCCACCACCAGTCATATTTTCAAAAATATCTTCTGGATCAATCTTATAAAAACCCTTCAGTAACTTGAATGTCTCAATCATATCACCCCTCCTTTGCCTATCATCCAATTTCTGCAACCCACAAATCATCAACCTATTCTCATAAGGTTCATTCCACAGTCCTGCTATCATCTTGGTCACTCGTCTCTGGACCCTCTCCACTTCCTCCCCATCACGAAGAAACCCTGGTGCCCATAACTGGGCACAGAAGTCCAGATGGGGTCTTATCAAGGCTCGATACAGAGGAACAACAACTTGTTTGTCTCTGCATGTTAAAGTATTTTTCATAAGCCAAGTAATTTGGTGAGCTGTTTTAGTCACTTTTGCAATGTGCCCCCTAAACTTCAACTCCCTATCCACCAGCACTCCCAAATCCCTGGCCTCATCAATCTCCTGGAGTACGGTTCCACCAATGCGATATACTGCTGCTGTTCTTTTCACCCCAAAGTGCATAACCTTACACTTTGCCACATTAAACTGACATCCATTTTTCCTAGCCCAGTCCTCCAAACTATCCAAATCATCCTGTAAAATTTTGACATCCTGTGCACTCACAATTGCTCTACCCAACTTTGCATCATCAGCAAACAAGTGAACACTTCCTCTCAAATCCTTTCCAATATCATTGATGAACAAATTGAAAAGCAGAGTGGTCCAAGAACAGAGCCCTGCGGCACTCCACTAGTCACAAGACGTCTTTTTGACTCCACTCCTGAATAAACCACTCTCTGGTATCTCTCCTTCAACAATCCTCCTATCCATCTTACCAACCCTATATCTATCCCCATCTGCTCCAGTTTACTGATTAGGGTTCCATGTGGTATCCTGTCAAAGGCCTTGGCAAGGTCCAGTAGTATCACTGTAAACCCATTACCCCTATCCAGTTCAGCCGTCACTGTGTTATAAAACGTGAGTAAGTTACTGAGGCATGATCTACCCTTCACAAAACCATGTTGTCCCCCATACAATATCCCATTTTCATCTATCCATTCCTGTATTCTTTTCTTGACTAATTTCTCTAAGACCTTGACAATGATTCCTGATATGCTAATTGGTCGGTAATTTACAACAGCAGTCTTGGAACCACCTTTATGCAGTGGAACTATTTTCCCCTCCTTCCACCTGCTCGGGACTAACCCGGACCCGAGACTCAAATTAAACAAAATGGTCAAGGGTACTGACAATTCTTTAGCTGCTTCTCGTACTACACGAGCTGGTATACCATCCAATCCCACAGATGTATTGCCATTGAGGTTATGCAATAGACTACTCACCTCCACTTCATTCACCACAATTCCCGTATAATCTACTGGTTTATTCGTTTCTGCAATGTCACCACCTGGATGATATATTCTTGCAAAGTGCTCACTCAGTAACTCAGCTATCTCAACTAATTCAGTTACCTCCCTACCATCGGCATTCTTTAAAATCATTCTGCCATGTACATTTTTCCTTTTACTTGCTACATATCTAAAAAACTGTTTAGGATTCTCTTTAGCCTGCATGGCCAATGTTCTTTCATAATCCTTTTTTGCTTTTCTTACCACACTCGTCACCCTTCTGGCCTGCGCTTTATACCGTTCATGTGCCTGACGGTCACCTTTCTCCTTAAATTCCCTCCATAGTTGTTTCTTTTTTTGCAGCTCAAGCTTAATGGTGTTATTCATCCATTTAACCCCTACTTGAATTATTATTCGGACTCTAGGTATACAGTCAGCCATTGCTTCATGCAAGCACTTCCTAACTACCTCCCATGCACTGTCAACTTCTAGTCCTTGCAGTTGTACATGCTATGGCACTGAGCCAATCAAACTCCTAAGCTTGTCATACTTTCCTGCCCAATAATTCCACATGTACCCTGTCTTAATTGAAAATTCTACACCTTTAGCCACCTCCCAAGTCAAGACCCTATGATCACTCTCACCAATTGGTGGCAATGTGGTCATATTTGTTACAGCCAAATCCTCAGATGTAATTACTAGGTCAAGCACTCTCTGACCCCTAGTATTTTCCATTACATGCTGTCGCAGATAGTTATCCCTTAATTACCGCATAAAATCCAATTCCTTCCTCCCGTGTGTCCTCTCCTCACTCCAATCAATGCGACCATAGTTGAAATCTCCCATAATAATCACCCTCCTTCCACTCATTTCTTCTATTTGCTTGTGCATACTGTCACCACCATCTTTTCCATCACCTGGTCTATAGCAGCACCCAATTGTATATTTAGTTCTGCTAGCCACAATCTCACACCAAATGGCCTCAAATGTGCTCTTTTCTCTATCCTGTAATTCAACTTCTATTCTCCTTGGCTGTAGCTCATCAGCTATCATCAACAATACTCCTCCCCCCATTTTATTCTGTCATTCCTGAACACACTATACCCATCACATTCAATCACACTAGCTATATCATCTACAGTCATCCATGATTCACTAATACCAATAACCTGTGGTCTGGAAGTGCCAACCATGGCCAAAAACTCTTCCTTCTTGTTCCTAATACTCCTAGTATTAGTGTACATGAATTTAAGACCCCCATTAATCCCAACCCTACCTTGATGCCTTATATTAACTATCCCACTCTGGGATAGTGAATATAAGGATGTCCTTATTTGCTCTAGCATATTATATTCATTCTTACATTCGACTGCCTCCCTAAGGACTGTATATCTACTCCCCCCCTTAACAAATCTAGTTTCCCTGAATTTGCACATCCACTACATTCAGCAACACTCTCTCAAGTCTTCTTACACCATAACCATTCAAATGCAGGCCATCCATCTTATATAGATCCTTTCGCCCATCAAACTCACTCCACACGTCCACAAATTCCACACCACTCATCATACATAACCCACGCATAAAGTCATTCGCAATTATGGACCTCCTTTTAAACATTTCACTGTCATACCGTGGCAAAAGACTAATCATTCTAACTCTCTCACTCTTTTCTTTTGCTACCTAATTATTTATTATTTATTTAAAATTTATTAAATTTTTGACTGATATGAGTAAACAATGTAAATTAGATATCATTTTAAGACAGTATAAGTTCTTTTAATGTTTTTTTGTTATTAAAATGTGATGTGTGATAAAAAAAAAAAGTACAGTAAATGTAGCTGCACTGCTTGATCTATCAGAGGGAGAGCAAAGCTGAGAGGAATCATGTGTTGTCATATCTGTCTGTCAGTCATGTGATGATTTTCGAGTTGATCAGTTTGCTCACTTAGTTGTAAATACATGTTTTGTGTACCTGTGTTTTGTATCCTTTCAACACAAATGAAAAGTGGTAATTGGGAACATAAAATTTTGCTTCAAACTGGATAAGAGTGCATCAGAAACTCACGAAATTAGCAGTAGTTAATGGAAATGGTACTATCACATCCAAGATTTTACAAACGGTTTCAATGATTTCATGGTGGTTCAGAATCGATTGACAATGAAGAAAGACCAGGATGCCCTTCGACTTTGTGCACAGATGAAAACTTATGAAAGAAGATGAAATAGGTCAGTAAAACAGAAGATTGTCCTCAGAAATTGCTGATTATCTCCACATCTCATTCAACTCAGTCCAGTATATTTTTGCAAAAGTTTTGAATATATAACAAGTGAGTGCAAAATTCACTCTGCACATTTTAATGGCTGATGAAAAGGAACAGCGATTTTGTTGGAATTGCATGATCGTGTGACTTCAGATATGAACTTTTACCAAACCGTTATAACAGGAGACGAATCTTGGGAATATGGTTATGATCCTGAGACCAATTCAGAGTTCACAGTGGAAACCCCCAACTCAACTTGGCCCCTTCTTTGGCCATTACACCAATTGATGTCTATCAAAGTCCTGTTGATTGTCTATTTCAATCTGGAGGAGATTGTGCAAGTGGAGTTTGTACCTCGAGGCACTACAGTCAACTCTGAGTATTATAGTATTGGAATGATATGCATCAAAACAGACTGCAGAAGTGGGTGAATGGTTTCATGTTTCATCATGACAATGCTGCAGTCCACACATCGTTTCTTATTCAAGAAAAAAAATTACTGTGTTTCTGCATCTGCTATATTTGTGTGATTTAGCACCCCATGATTTCTGGCTCCTTCCAAAGTTGAAAGTGGTGATGAAGGGCAAGCAAATTCTTTCTTGAATTCTAACATTTCCTGTACTTTTTGATCATGCCTTGTATCTTGTACATAACTGTTCATTGACATAATTTTATTTCCACTAATTTTGATGAAAATTTTCATAGGCGTTATGTGAAAAAGAAATAGTGTTATATAGGATTCTGCAGTCTCAAAAAATTCAAGAAATACTGCTCTATATATAGGACACTATGGATTTGTTAAAGATAGGTCTTCCTTTAGCATTCTGCTCACATTCTGTAATGGAATGATAGTGGAGTTGGATAAGAAGAATTGATATACTTTTGAATTTGGTTAACAGGATTCCATATAGAAGGCTACACAAACTCAAAAGGATGGATATCCAACACAAACCTATGACATGGATAATTTATTATATTCTGACTATGTTAGAGTCAGAATGTGATAAATGGAAGTGCTGAGATCAAAAGTGCCTTGAGATCAAAAAACACAGCTAGTTTCACAGCCTACACAGTTGCCTGCAACAACACTTGTAAAAACCGTCACTTAAAAGGGAAAATCAGTCTCTTGCCACAGCTGTTGGGTGCAACTTTTGTCCATCTGTTCTGCCTCCTCATTCTCATCCTAATGGTAGCATTGTATTATCACCTAAAGACAAGGCTGATGTCCTGGCTTCTTTCTTCTCTTCCAGCTCCTCCATAGATAACCCTGGCAAATTACTTCCTTCTTTACCTAGAACATTGCATCTCATGTATCCTGTGATCTGCCAAAAAGACACCAGAAGAATCTTGAATAACTTGGATTCCACAAAAGCAGCTGATCCTGATGGAATCCCACCACTGTGCTCAAGAGATGTGCTCTTGAAATAACACCTGTTCTCTATCATCTATTCGCCAACCTCTACTCAACTGGCACTTTACCCTACAGCATGGGAAATAGTCTACATACAGCCAATTATCCCCCCCCCCAAAAAAAAGATGATAAATATCTACCATCAAGTTATTGACCTATTGCTGTCACCTCAGTTTGGAGTAATGGAGAAAGTTAGCAACAGTCAACTTCTTCAACACTTGGAGAACTGCCATCTAATTAGTGACCACCAGTATGGATTTTACCTATCTAGATCCACAGGAGATCTGCTGGCTTACACATGTACTCTGGACCCATTACATGGAAAGGTTTGGAGAAACCTATACCGTTACTCTTAACATCTCCAAGGCTTTTGATAGGATGGTATTGATGGCATATCGACAAATTGCCATAATATATGGACTGCCTTCATACTTGTGTAATTGGATTGCCAGTTTTCTCTCCAATTGATCCTTACATTATTATTTTTATTATTATTATCTGACACCTTCAAGGAGTCCAAAGACTCATTGAGGGAGGGCACCTACTCTTCAACTCTCTGTCTCCACCACTCAATCAATCAATGAACGAACCGCAACTACACCAACTGCCCATCACCACCACTACTATTTTCACAGACAATCACAAACATCCATGCCCATGGCGGGATTCGAACCCGCAGCCTTTTGGCTGGGGAGCAGATACACTAACCACTCGGCCAACCAGGCTGGCCAAGTAATGGTGAAATGGCGGTTTCTCTTCAGACTTTCCTGTTAATGCCGGTGTTCCTCGGGACTCTGTCATTTCATCCACCCTCTTCCTGATTTATATAACGTGTTTGTGAACACAATAGAGGATACTAGGAACACTGATTTAATATTAACATCTGAAAATCTAAAAATTGTTCTTAATGAGCCACTGTGTGATAGCTGTCATTTAACTTTGTCATGAGAAGTAACATTATGAGAAGCTGTGATAAGAAAGCAGATCTTGAATTTTAAGAAAGCTAATTCTGAGGACCACAACCTCATAAAAGAGACTTGTATGAAGTTGTGGTCCGAGTTGCCAAGAGGAGAACCGACAACCACAGTATACCTGGAAGGGGAGCTTGTGGTTGAACCTGGAAGAGGTCAAATATGTTGGCAAATTGGAGGGTATGCAGTTATTTGTATATGATTCAGAGTTGGAAGAACTATGAATTTTATTTATGAAATACTGTGAGTTGACATATTGAAAAGAATTATAAAGCTGGAGGAAAACTCACATAAAAAACTTTAATAGCATTGAATTTTTCCCTGAATATCATAGGCATCATCAGTACAAGATCACAAAATGGCAATTAAACATTAACAGACAATTCTGAAAAGCACCAGAAATGTATGTAGCATATATCATCAAAGTACAATGTCACAAGTTTTGATGTCTGTAGGGCTGTAAATGGTGCACACATTGAGTTCTAATAATAGATAATCAAACTTGTGACATTGTACTTTGATAATATATGCTACATATTATCTATGGATAGCAATTCCCATGGATAGGCAACACTCGGGTTAAGCATATCCATGGGAATTGCTTCTGTGGTTGCTGTTTTTCTATGGCACAGTGGGCAAGGGACTGGATTTTTTTTATTTGATACACAGTGCCTTTTACATAGGCTCAAAGGAAGAAATCCATTGTACTCAAATAGGGACTGTGCAGTGGCCAACAAAGACCTCCTCTGCCTATCCATATTCCTGGGAATCAGCAGTCTGCACAATTGCTGCATAATGTGGCAAGGCTCCATCCTATTGAAAAATGAGGCTGCCACATTCTCAACCTGGGAAAACACAGAATTGTCTAGCATATCCAGGTATGCCACACTCGTAATTATCTCCTCATGGAAAAAGAATGGCTCAACAATGCGATGATGCATGATGTCGCACCAGACAGTGACTTTCAGCCTGTTACAGACAAACTCCACCACTTCATGGAGACCACACCTGACGATTATGGCGATTCACAACTCCATGCACATGAAATGTCTCATCAGAAAATAAAATGCCCTAGAGGTAGTAGTAGTGTTCATTTTCAGCAGTGAGTCTAACATGGTGATCATGAACTGAATTTGTGGCCTATCAGTAGGCTGGATGTGATTAACAAGCTGCAGTTTATAAGCAGGAAGTTTCAATCTCTTCTGAAAGACATCATGCACTATGCTTTTAGGAATTTTTAATTAACGACTCATACTATGAACCAAACATTTCGGGCTACACTGGAAAGGCAGATGAATTTGTTCCACATTTTCCACACTTGTTGTAGACCTACCTGGTGAGTGTTGTTTTAAAATGCCTCCAAGAACTGTTGATGCCACACTTATGGATGCTTTTGTCACTCGGAGCATTCCTACCATACTCTTACCTGTAATTCTTTTGGGTAGTTGTCACTGACTTCGTTTCTGCGAACCATAATGAGCACTGTGCTTTCTCTTGTGGCAATCCCATTACTGCAACATGGCGCATCTGTACAGCTATCTGGTCTGTCAGTACTTCTATCTGGTTGTCGCTTCACTAATATGCTCAAAAGACCATTGAATGGTCCAAATATGAAATGCTAGAGAACTTTGTATTTCCCCAGATTGAGAATGTGGAGGGGCCTCATTTTATAACAGGATGGAGCCCTGCCACATTATGCAGTGATCGGATGGACTGTTCTCAATAATCAATTTCCAGGAAAATGGATAGGCAGAGGAGGTCCCACTGCTTGGCCACTGCACAGTCCTGATTTGACTACATATTTCTTCCTTTGAGGAATCCCACTGCGCTATAGAATAATATCAACCATAGAAGTAATTCCTATGGATATACTTACCCGACTGAGGTGGAATTTCGTCTTGATGACTGTTGGGCTGCAAATGGTGCACACATTGAGTTTCACTAACAGGTAATCAAACTTGTGACATTGTATTTTGATAATATATGCTACATACATTTCTGCTTCAAAATGTCAAAATAAATTTCATTGAAAACCTTGGAGTTATTTTTCGGACATCCTGTAAATATTATCATTATTATTATTATCATCTCATCTCATTATTATTGTTATTATGATGTGTCACTCTGCTCTACTTTGCTAAATACATCTCGTTCTCTCCACTACTACTTAATTCTCCAACTACGACACCACTACCTCCAATGCCATCTATCCCCCCCTCCCCATCATTACCAACAACAGTATTTTTTGTCTGTAAATTGCATGGGTTCTGAAGGCCGATTTGTCTGTACATGAGATGAAAAACCCAAGTTTCCTGGAGGAAAAAACCCTGCTACCACCATATGAGATCGGCTAACTCACCTTCAACTGAAAAAAAATCCATATAAGGATCCCCCTTGTCATATACTATCCATCTATCTTCCACAAAGGGGATAGACACAGCCATCGGATCTGTTTAAGTTAGGACAGTAAAGTAAAGTTTCACACATTTCTTTATAAAGCCATACTATGAGGTAACAACTTTTATGAATAATTCTTGCCTTGTTCCAGTTAACTCTATGTTTAGTATTGATAGCATGATTTGAAAGTCTAGACTGTTCAGGCTCGTGGTATTTAATATAAGACTCGTGCTCTTCTAGCTAAATGAAAGCAGATCTTCTGGTTTTTCCAAAATAAGATAATCTTCAAGAGCAAGGAATCTGGTAGATGCCTGGATAATTGAGAGGTGGAAGCTTGTCCTTAAGAGAAGCAAGAAAGGTGGAGATTTTTCTGGTGGAGAAAAAGGTAGCAAAAATATTCAGTGGCTTTACAACTTTTGCTATGTGTTCACTAATGCCGTGCACATAAGGGATAATTCTTTTCAAGCATTATGAAAAGTAGGGATGCCAGTTCAATAGTTGTTTTTTTTCAATGATTTTTTGTATTTTTATTTTTTTACACAGTCAGGAAGCTCTACTCTAGAGACAAACATGGAAATTTCTAAGCCACTTCAGACCTCCAGTAAACAGAAGTATAAGACCACCACTTGAACCCTCGACCTGTTGGTTTGTGAGTGGATATAGCATAGTAAACACTATTTACTATGCTGTATATTTATTGCAGATTTAATAAAATAAAATAGTCTCAAAAGAGAAAACCCAATAAGGAATAAAATAGTGATAGATAATAAAATATTACAACAAATAAATACATTCAAATACTTGGGATGTGATTTATCATACTAAGAAGAAAAAGACATAGACACTAAAATATCAAACTTTATCAAAGTAAATGGCATAAGAAATAATATATTTAACTTAAATATACTAGGGATGGCTTAAATAATTTAAGCCATCTCTAGTACAAAGGCACGTTAGAATCAGAATATATATATCTTATCAAAAGCAACTATACGGAAGCGAAACATGGACCATAAAAAGGAAACATGAAAAACGAATTCAAACAGCAGAAATGAAATTTCTCAGAAAAACAGCTGGTTATACCAAATGGGACAATAAACCAAAGGAAGAAATTTTACAATCCCTGAACATAAAACCAATTAATTACTACATAATACAGTATAAACAAAAATGGATAGAACATTTAAATCGAATGGACAACAGCAGACTACCGTAATTATTTATACAAATATAAAATAAGTAAAAAAAATGAATCGGAAGACCAAGAAAGAGATGGCATGAGACCAGAAGAGGCCACCTGGCCTAAAATTCATGATAGGAAGAAGAAGAAAATAGTCTCCATCGAGTAATGTTTGCCCTCCACAGCACTTGGCCGCCCGAAGAATGATCTAGGTTCGATTCTAGTCGCCGACTAGAGGAATTTTTTTTTAAGCCTTTCTTCTACCGATTCCTGAGTTATCCGATCTCTTGCACTGCATGCGAAGTTTTTTTTTCGTCTCATAAAATCAAGAAAATCGACTGTAGAGTGTCAACATATTTCTGATAAATATGTTAACCCATAGGATTAGACCACAAGTTAGCGGCAGTTGGCTCGCGTACTCCCTAAAGGAAAATAATTGGCTTTGGCGGATTTATATTATTTTAAGAATTTTTCATTATGTTTTTAAAATAATTTTCAAATAACTATCTTCATTAGCGATGTTTTTTTAATCCTACTATACTGATTAGTCCGCGCGGTTAGCCTAGTGGCTTTGCGCTTCGCAACCATATGCCTGGGGAAGGAGTGTCCTAGGTTCGATTCCCGTCCACGACGTGAGGAGCTTAAGGATCTTCCTCAGCCATAGCCAAGTTAGCCGGTCTTGGGCGTGGGCAGCAGGGTTTTTTCCGTTAGTTTATCTGGGGTTTTTCATCCCGCAAGCAGGCAAACCGGCCCCGTGAACACACAGGTTACAGTCACAAATACTTACCGCAAGGAAGGCAACGGGAAACCACCTTGCTCATAATCATCTCTCCCTAGAATGGTAGCATATAGCTACCCTCCCGCGGCCGTATGGCAGATGGGAACCAGAAGAAGATACTGATTACTATATACACAGTTGTCTATTTCTATATATATATATATATATATATATATTTATATATAATAAGTTTAATGACTATTACCGAGAGAAAAGATGGCAAGATATATTTAACAAGATACTACTAGTTTACTAGTTTCGTTACAAGAACATCATCAGGTATCATACTCAAAGAAATATATAAAAAATTACAGAGACTTAAAATTGTATTAACAGAACAAGTGAAAAACAGTAGCATGTTTGAAAAAATGCGAGTATGAGTTCCATACAAACGAATACTACGCGCTGTCGCGAGTGCGCCAGTACTGAACAGAAGCAGCGTGTGCGTCCGAGAGATTGTAACTCAGGCTGTTGTTGATATGAGAGGAATCTAGAGAAATTTCTCTTGATTCAACAATCTTTCTTTCGAGTTCATCGTAGCACACATGGATATTAGCAGTTTGAGTCCAGTTTACAATGTACTGGCGGCCTTCGTCTGAGTTAGCAGAAAAGAGAACGTGGCTAGAGAGAGCGCTAGCTCTAGTCCTGTTATAGGAGATATCTCTACGGTGTTCATCCAAACGTAGAAGGATGGATTTGGCAGTCTGTCCATAGTATGGCTTTCCGCAATCACACAAAATCTTGTAGACTCCTGGAAACTGAGTAGGAAGATGTTTCTGTTTATGTTTGCAAAGTAATGAACGAAGTTTTGGAAGCGTAGTGTAGCACGTTTTGAAGTTAAATTTCTTGAGAATCTTTGCCAGTTTTGGTGAAAGAGAGCTGATGTAAGGCAAGGAGATGAAGGCTCTTGGGGGAGGGGGATCTTCAGCAGTAGTTGAGTGCCTGGGGAAAGAAATTTGTCAATCTTCTTTGGAGAGAAGCCATTGTTAATAAACGTTTTTTTTAAGAAAACTGAGTTCATTTATAATTTCTGTTTCTTCGGTAAGTAATGATTTGGCTCGGTGGGCACTCTAAAATTAAAAATAATTTTCTTCATCTGGGAAGACGGCGTCAATAACCTCTATTTATTTTTAGACCACCTAAACATGTGCCACGAAAAAATCTCTTTCACCCTCGAACTGGAATCGGATGACTGTCTTTCCTTTTTAGACCTCAAACTTACCAGATGTGCTGAGAACATTAAAATCTCAATTTTTAGAAAGCCTACTCATACTGACAGATACCTTCATGCTTCCTCCCATCATTATCCTCCACAAAAATGTGGTATTATTTCTACTTTAGCCCACCGAGCCAAATCATTACTTACCGAAGAAACAGAAATTATAAATGAACTCAGTTTTCTTAAAAAAATGTTTATTAACAATGGCTTCTCTCCAAAGAAGATTGACAAATTTCTTTCCCCCAAGCACTCAACTACTGCTGAAGATCTCCCTCCCCCAAGAGCCTTCATCTCCTTGCCTTACATCAGCTCTCTTTCACCAAAACTGGCAAAGATTCTCAAGAAATTTAACTTGAAAACGTTATATATATGCTACACTACGCTTCCAAAACTTCGTTCATTACTTTGCAAACATAAACAGAAACATCTTCCTACTCAGTTTCCAGGAGTCTACAAGATTTTGTGTGATTGCGGAAAGCCATACTATGGACAGACTGCCAAATCCATCCTTCTACGTTTGGATGAACACCGTAGAGATATCTCCTATAACAGGACTAGAGCTAGCGCTCTCTCTAGCCACGTTCTCTTTTCTGCTAACTCAGACGAAGGCCACCAGCACATTGTAAACTGGACTCAAACTGCTAATATCCATGTGTGCTACGATGAACTCGAAAGAAAGATTGTTGAATCAAGAGAAATTTCTCTAGATTCCTCTCATATCAACAACAGCCTGAGTTACAATCTCTCGGACGCACACGTTGCTTCTGTTCAGTACTGGCGCACTCGCGACAGCGCGTAGTATTCGTTTGTATGGAACTCATACTTGTATTTTTTCAAACATGCTACTGTTTTTCACTTGTTCTGTTAATACAATTTTAAGTCTCTGTAATTTTTTATATATTTCTTTGAGTATGATACCTGATGATGTTCTTGTAACGAAACTAGTAAACTAGTAGTATCTTGTTAAATATATCTTGCCATCTTTTCTCTCGGTAATAGTCATTAAACTTATTTTATAATATTCCTACCGAGTAAAAATGAATTCTCCTAATATATATTTATATATATATATATATATATATATATATATATATATAAAAGTGGTAGTGGTAGAGAGGATTCAGAGGCGGGTTACAAAGATTGTTGCAGGTCTGTGGGATGTTCCCTATGAGGATAGATTGATGATCTGTGGGCTCCAAAAACTAGCTGATAGACGTAGGAGAGATATGATAGAGGTATTTAAATTGTTAAAGTGATTTTACAGGATTGATACTGATGATATTCTTAAGACCAATGCAGGATGTGAGAGAACGAGGGGCCATCCCTGGAGATTGTGTAAGAGTGTGGTTAGGTTTTGGACTAGATTTTTTACTTGGAGGGTTGTGAATGGGTGGAATGCTTTGCCAGAACTGGTTGTGAATGCTTTAACTGTGAATGAATTTAAGGAGAGGTATGACAGGTATTGTGTAAATAATGGTTAGTGTGTCAATGTCGGGTCTCCCGCGATGAGTCTTTTGACTCCATGGAGACACCGTTAAAATAATAATAATAATAATAATAATAATAATATATATATATATATATATATATATATATATATATATATATATATATATATATATATATATATATATATATATATATATATATATAGGGAGAGAGAGAGAGAGAGAGAGAGAGGCCATTTTAGCCCTTTCTAGGTTTTTATAGACTTAGGGGGACGGGTTCGGTTTTCGCGAGCAGGTAGTCATATTTAGCTGACCCGAAGAATATCACAAATTATAAATGACTTTATAAATTATAAATGTTGAAGTATGCTGTATTGTGGTCCCTAACACAGTATAGGAATGTTTGAAATAGTGTGGTTTACTGCCGATTTTCCTCAGTTTATGGGACGAAACTCGAGCTTTTGGAGGGAAAAATCCAGTTGCGCATACTAGAGATCTACTAACCCCGAAATCAGTTGAAGAAAGAGTTTCAAAAAGTTCCTCAGCGTTAAAAATGAAAAGAGAATCACCTATACTGTCCGCCTGGTGTTATAGACTCAAGAGTCATTTCAACTGGGAGTATCCAATTGAAATTGGGTACTGTGAAAAAATTCCACTGTGAAAAAGCACACATTATATACCTGATTTTTCGTCATCTAAATTGATCACATTATTAAAGAACGGGGCATGAAGTATGATATCAATATCAGAAATGTTAATCTCAGACCTTTACTTTATGTAGATGATTTTATAATAAATCCAGTACCAGTGTCTAGGATTCCTTAAATAAATTGAATAAATGCTGTAAAAATAACCATGAACACCAAATTAAAGGGAATTACTATAATATAGGCAGGTACATTGAAAATATCACTTCTTCCAGAATGGGAAATATACTGCTTCTGTTTATATTTTATTTTTTGATTTTAATCAGACCGACATAGAAATTGTCCAAGACCTCTAGTATATCAGTACCACATATTGGCATACAGGCAAAAGGGTACGAAGAAAGGAGAAATTTGTATACTTTTTTTTTTTTTTGAACAACTGAAGATTATATTTATACAGAAAGCAGAGTGGGTAAGGTGTTCTAAAAAAATTGCAGTAGATGAAATGAAAGAGGAGGCAACATAGTCGGTTCAGTAAGTTTCAAGATGAACTGTAAAATGGTGTTCGCTAGCAATAGTTTTTGTTCTAATGATTTTGGAGAAACGTGGAGACACAAGTCACCATTTCAGTAGAGCATTGACCATGGAAATATCTATAGAAGAAACAATAGGCAGAAACTGAACGACTGTGAGAAAGGAATCATTAATTAACTGGATTGCCATCTTCTGATAGAACCCAGTAATCGTGGAGAGTAATTTCCGTGCACCACCTAAACAAGGGAGCAATATTCCATAGCTGAGTGCAATTGGGTATTTTTGTAGGGCATAAATAGTAGAGGAGGCACTCTGAATAAGATCAAGATAAGATAAGGATTTGTGCGATGATTGGTTGGACACTCTGAACAAGTTCAAGATCAACATAAGATAAGGCTTACGTCATGAGTAAGGAATGTTTGGAATTTCGCTGGGGGACACATCTGTCTGTGACGTCACGCTGTGTGTTTTCGTTCGCGTATAACATTCTGGGTAATTGTTTGCATATGGAATTGTGGATGATGGTTAGAGATAAGATCGAATATAAAATCCTTGGAATTTCCCTGGGGGACACATCTGTCAGTGACATCATGTTGGGTGTTTTGGTTCGCATTTGGAATTCTGGGTAATTGTTCGAGTGTGGACTTGTGGATAATGGTCAGAGGGTGGAATTCTGGGATGTGGCTGTATTTGTCATTGACATGATGTGAACTCTTTGTTCGTGTGTGGCATTATGGGTAATGATTACAGATTGGAATTCTGGGAGGATATTTGGTCAAGTGTTGGAGTCTTTGGCTCACTTCTGGAACTATCAGAAAATATTTGTCAATATACCAGTAGACATTTTTTAAAATAATTAGTTACTGGATATCACTGGTGTCCTCCTCACCCCAATCAAACACAAACACATTTATTTCCTTTCATGTTTACATTTTCTAAAATAATTAACTACTGGATGTCAGTAGTGTACCCCTCATCCTCCCCCCCCATCACACACACACAATTTTTTTTCTTTCATGTTTATATTTTCTATAATCATTATTTACTGGATACCAGTGGTCTTTCCCTCATCCCCCCATCAAAGCACACATATACACTTTTTTTCTTTCAGGTTCACATTTTCTAAAATAATTAATTACTGGAATCTCAGTTTTACTGCTTTTTTTTCTTTCACGTTTTTCTTGTCAATAGGTTGTAGTTAGACATTTTCTAAAATAATTAATTACAGGCTATCAGTGGTGTTCCCACACCCCCTTAAACACATGCAAGCGTACATGCACACACACCCACACACACTATTTTTTTTCATGTTCACATCATCTAAAACTAATTAAATGTTACCTTTATCAAAAATTCTAACGAGAATAATTATTCTTAAATATGGAGAACACATCAATTATTATTATTATTATTATTATTATTTTAACGGTGTCTCCATGGAGTCAAAAGACTCATCGCGGGATACCCGACATTGACACACTAACTATTATTTACACAATACCTGTCATACCTCTCCTTAAATTCATTCACAGTTGAAGCATTCACAACCAGTTCTGGCAAAACATTCCACCCATTCACAACCCTCCAAGTAAAAAATCTAGTCCTAACACCCTTGTTAACCACACTCTTGCACAATCTCCAGGGATGACCCCTCGTTCTCTCACATCCTGCATTGGTCTTAAAAATATCATCAGTATCAATCCTGTAAAATCCCTTTAACAATTTAAATACCTCTATCATATCTCCTCTCCTACGTCTATCAGCTAGTTTTTGGAGCCCACAGATCATCAATGACACCTTAATTGTTCATTTAAGCTTACAAATACACATTTATTTGACTGAGATATTATTTACAAGTATATTCACAATGAAAAATTAAAACATGTAATTACCTAGAAATATTTAATTACCTAGTAATTCTAGGTAATTACCATGTAATTACCTAGAAATTCCAAGGCTGCTGTTGAAAATTACCGGCCAATCAGCATAACAGGAATCATTATCAAGGTCTTAGAGAAAATAGTCAAGAGGAAAATACAAGATTGGATAGAAGAAAATGGAATACTGTATCGGGGACAGCATGGTTTTGTGAAGGGTAGGTCATGCCTCAGTAACTTGCTCACGTATTATAACACAGTGACGGCTGAACTGGATAAGGGTAATGGGTTTACAGTGATTCTGCTGGACCTTGCTAAGGCCTTTGACAGGATACCACATGGAATTCTAATCAGTAAATTGCAGCATATGGGAATGGACATAGGGTTGGTGAGATGGATAGGAGGGTGGTTGACGGAGAGATATCAGAGAGTGGTTTACTCAGGAGTAGAGTCCACAAGACGGCCTGTGACTAGTGGTGTACCACAAGGATCTGTTCTTGGACCACTGCTGTTTAATTTGTTCATAAATGATATAGGAAAGGATCTGAGAGGAACAGTTCATTTGTTTGCGGATGATGCGAAGTTGGGTAGGGCAATAGTGAATGCAGATGACGTCAAAATTTTGCAGGATGATTTGGATAGATTGGAGGTCTGGGCTAGGGAGAATGGATGTCAATTTAATGTGGCAAAATGTAAGGTTATGCATTTTGGGGTGAAAAGATGGGAGGCAGTTTACTGCATTGGTGGAACCGTGCTCCAGGAAATTGATGAGGCACGAGATTTAGGAGTGTTGGTGGATAAGGAATTGAAATTTAGGGGACACATTGCAAAAGTGGCCAAACCAGCTCATCAAATCACTTGGTTGCTGAAGAATACGTTGACAAGCAGAGACAAGCAGGTTATTGTTCCTCTGTATCGAGCCTTGATAAGTCCTCATCTCGACTACTGTGCTCAGATTTGGTCACCTAGGTTTCTTCTTGATGGGGAGGAGGTGGAGAGGATCCAGAGGCGAGTGACCAAGATGATAGCAGGTCTGTGGAATGAACCGTATGAGAACAGGTTGAGGATTTGTGGGTTGCAAAAATTGGTTGATAGGCGGAGGAGGGGAGATATGATTGAGACATTCAAATTACTGAAGGGTTTCTATAAAATTAATTCAGAAGATATTTTTGAGAACAGGGCTGGTTGTGGGAGGACTAGGGGACATCCATGGAAACTGGGCAAAAGTGTGGTTAGTAAAGGTGTTAGAGCTGGGTTCTTTACTTTTAGAGTAGTGAATGAGTGGAATGCGCTCCCTGAGTCTGTGGTGGATGCTGTGACAGTGAATGAGTTTAAGGCGAGGTATGATAGATACTGTATGAATGTCGAATAGTTGTGATGAAAATGATTTGGGGCCTCCCTCGATGAGTCTAATGACTCCCTGGAGTTGCCCGTAATAATAATAATAATAATAATAATAATAATAATAATAATAATATTTCACAAGATTTGTTTCTCATGCTATATTCCCAAAGAAAGAAAAATTCCAAAGGGTTTTGGGTTATCTCATTTTTTTTTACTTTATGGGATACACAAAACAGTATAGTACAACACAACACACACAAGATGATCTGCAGCCTGAAGGAACGAATTGCAGTAAATAAAATGAAAATGCACTCGATTATTGTTCCTTATAGGTTTCTGTCCAATGTGACATCATCGATTTGAAGTGGAAAGGAGACATTATTGTCATGGGTATGTGTGACTTCCTGTGTGTGTGTGGAATTCTGAGTGATGGTTAGAGTATGAAATCCTGGGTAATGGTTAGAGTATGGAATTGGAATTCTAACAAGTGTGGTGAGTTTTATTTTTGTTCACTTGTGGCATTATGGTTTTTTCCCCATTCCCGGCATTAATTTAACAGTGGTGATATTTTTAAAAACTCATTTATTATGTTACGAATGTTTTTCCAACACAAATAAATAATTATTTATTCTTATTTCAACTGAATATTAGGTCTGGTACTATAATTTTCAACTTAGTTCCTCTGTTAAAACTTCCAAAGATTATACTTTAGACTCCGTATTTTTCTTTTGCATTAGTAAACATTGACTGAAAGGAAATGAGACAAACAAGGATTAGAAATAATGTATAAAGTCATCGCTATCCTCTTCTGTTAATTTCACAAAGTAGTGTGACAGATTGCACTATAACTTGATAAATTGCACTCTGAATTTTTTTTCACATTCATAACTAAACAGAAATTAAGATTTTAAACTTAACAAGTGTGTGCAAGTAGAGTTACCATATTAATGAAAACAATATGCACATCAATGTCGATCATAAAAAAAATAAAAATAAAAATAATTGTAAATAAAAATAAAATGCTTATCCAAATGATGAAAACAATATGGGTGTGAATGTCAAAACTTTGAAAATCTGATGAATTTCTTGTTTGCTGTGATCATAAATATTTATTTGAAGCTAAACATTTTATTTTTCTTGACAATAAGTTGAAGTCTAGTCGCCGACTGGAGGAACTTTTTCTAAGCCTTTCTTCGACCGATTCCCGAGTTAGTCGATCTCTATCACCTGCAGGTAGGTTTTTTTCTACTGGGTACTGTAGTTTTTCATCCCATAAACTGAAGAAAATCTACCATAGAAACCACATTATTTCACACACTAAGACATACAGTTAAAGTTAGGTGCCAAAAGATGGCAGCACTTGTTTGTCCTTCCCTAATCGGTTACCGCTTATAATTAGTGATAGTCATGGACCAGCTATCTTTGATTGGCTACACTCAGTCTCCGAAAAAATTAAATAAGGTTAAAATGCCTCGCTTACTCCTTACAAGAGAAGAAAAGTGTTCACTGTTTATTATTATTGTTATAAGAGTTACTGTTGGTTTATATTATTCTATTTTATTGTGTGAGAATTTTTGTGATTCAAAGAAGGATCATATTTCTATAAATGTCTATAAATCATATTGTAAAAGTAAAATATTTCGGCTATTTAGTCACAATTTTAATAAAGAGAGCTCATTAAAATGGAATAATACAATAGAAGAAGCAAAACTGGCATGATAGGGAATCAGTGGAATAAATACTTAAAGAATAAGACGAAAATTATTCAGCACAATAATTAGCCTGCATACAAGATAGTATTGAAAGGAATTTTAACTGTTAGATATGAGTGCTGGGTTTAAAAAATTATGAATAATGATTAGGGGTTGGGTATCACGAATATGAGGGTTCTGAAATTATTAGCAGAAATTACCAGTTGACATCAATGGTCTAATTTCAGATAGTGTGATCATTTAAATGTGACAGTTAAATCTTCTTTGTAGCTACGTATGTAAATCCTTGTGTTAGATATTTTTGGTTATTCAAATAATGACGTGTTTGATGAAACATTTTGAGAATGATATGTTATAGTGATCGCGTTCTTGTTGTTAAGTCTAATACTGCCATTCTCTGAGCATATATACTGGATGTTAAATGAAATCTATTGATTATAAGTGCATAACACTGAGATAATTATTTCAAACAACGTATGTAAATTTTGTTAGGTATTGTTTAATGTTGTTTAATATGAGTATTTTATTTTAAACTTAGTTCAGAACTCAATATGATAACAAGATCACAGACAATTTGTTTGAAAGGGCACAATCACAAACCTAATATATTATCTGTTTTTTATAAATTACTTGCTAGTGAAAGTTTGGTGGATGTAACATTATCGTGTGAAGGAATGACCCTCAAGGCTCACTAAATAGTACTATCTGCATGCAGCACTCTTTTATACAGCTTATTTTTAGAGAACCCAAGTAGTCATCCTGTTGTGACATTAAATGACATGAAGTTCAGCGACTTAAGGTTGA
Source organism: Typopeltis vanoorti (assembly GCF_054136105.1). NCBI lineage: Eukaryota > Metazoa > Arthropoda > Arachnida > Uropygi > Thelyphonidae > Typopeltis > Typopeltis vanoorti. The sequence goes on from NC_143560.1 coordinate 43,424,910, forward strand.
TGATCCAATATATGTACCGTGGTGAAATTAATATTTCATGGGATATGCTTCCATCATTGTTAAAATCTGCATAGTTTCTAAAAATGAAAGATTTTTTGGAAGTTGCTAATAAGTACAATGATTCTGTGGAAGGCATACAGCAGAGCGCTTTAGATTATGATCGTCACGAAGCAGGGAAACCGATCATTGCTCACTTGGTTGCTGAGGGTCAACTGTCAGGTGAAAGTGTGCATACGGGTGTATTGTCTTGTTCAGTGTCTGATGCTACAGTTGATTCTCACCTAACAGTCACAACCGGGTAGTGATGACAACAGTCCTTTCATCAATTCAGGTGAATGTGTGCATAACGGTGTGTTGTCGGTTTCTGATGCTGCAATCACGGTTTTTAGCGGTGATGATGGTCCTTTCATCAATTCAGGTGAATGTGTGCATGGCAGTGTGTTGTCGGTTTCTGATGCTACGGTTGATTCTCACCTGCCAGTCACAAACTTGGGTATGTCATCTGAGTCAGCCATTTCTTCTGTGGTTGTCAGAAGAAATTTGGTGATATCAATCCAGATTACTTAACATCTTGTGTTTCTATAGTATCCCCTCTTGAATCTGATGTCAAAGTAGAAACGAAAGACTGTGCAGTCCATTCCGCATCTTCTAATATATCAAATTTTTTGCCTGTATTAAGTGACTCGTATGATCGCAGAAGTTTTAATGTAATATATGATGATACATCTGGTTTGACTAATATCCCAAGTTTAAGTGATTATCAAGACTTCGCAGTTAGCTACCATCAGTCACATAGGGAACATACATGTTTTATACAGCCATATCCCAATGTATCGGATAGAAGCATGTGGAGTAGACTGTGTTGTGCAAGTTCTCCTGAAACAAATGAACGGACATTTTTAAATGACTGTAATATATTTTATAATTTTGATCAGACCAAATTGTATAATCTATCTTTTAGAATTCCAATATGTTCTAATATTTTTTATGGAATAGGAAGTATGGAGGGATTAAGAATGACAAAGTATGAGAATGACAGAAGTGAATAAGTGCATGGAATAAATTGTGCAGAAATAGATACACACATATTGCTGAATGATATACTAAAGAATGTGAGAGAGGTTCAAGAACAAAAAAAAGCATCAGTGGGAGTAAACGATGTCAAGTTAAGAAGAAGCAAAAAAGATGTTCTGCTGTATGGGAATTCTATAATTAAGGGTGTGAAGGATGGTAGAGTAATTAAAGCGTGTTATCCATGGTCAAAGATTAAGGATATACCTAGGGCTGTGAAATTGCAGAAAGATAGAGTGAGTGAGATTATTGCAGTTATAGAGACGAATGATCTACGTAGCGAAAGATTTTCAATAAGACGGGATTTGAAGAATTTAATGATTGCAATGAATGCAAAGAGTGAGAGTGGAAAGATCATGAGTGTGCTACCACTATTTGATTGTGATGAAATTAACAGAAGAGCAATTATAGTAAATGGAATGGTGTCCAGATTGTGTAAAAGGTTTTGCAAAGAAATGAAACTGAATATTCATTTTATGAATGTCTGGGATGAGTTTGATAAAAGGAAGGAGTATTTTAAGAGAGAGGGTTTGCACTTAAATGGATTAGGAGCTTGGCATTTAGAACATTTATTGATAAAGGACAGAGTAAAGGGTCATAAACAGGGAAATGGGATTTGCTAGGGAGGCAGGTGATAGAGTTAGCTGTCAATAGTACTAAGGTCATTAATCGTTGTGAAACTGGGATTAATTGTTCGCAGAATGTTAGCAGTATACAGAGTGGGGTAATTCGCACACAGGGACATTATGGGAGGAAGGGAGTATTGCAGTTTATGTATACTAATGCTCGAAGTATTAGGAATAAGTGTGAAGAATTTTTGTCATTACTTAGTACAACATGGACAAAAATTATAGGAATTAGCGAAACTTGGTTAACCAAGAATGATATAGTTATTGGGATTGAATGTAAGGGGTACAGTATTTTCAGGCAGGACAGAGATGACAGAATGGGGGAGGGGTTTTATTAATGATAGACGAAACATTAAAGCAAAAAAAGATAGAAGTACCTCACTGTGACAGGTATGTAGAGGGCAGTTCATTAGAGGCTGTTTGGTGTGAGATAGAGATTAACAAGGCGAAATATGTAATTGGTTGTTGCTATAATCCAAGGGGGATAAGGGAGAATGTAGATAGCATGTATTGGCAAATTAGCACGATGAGTAAAGGTCAAGTAATTATTATGGGGGATTTTAACTTTGGGGACATAGATTGGGGGAAGGAATGGTCACAAGGAATAAAGGAAATGGAGTTTATACAATTGTTAAGAGATAATTACCTGAGACAGCATGTGATGGAAGGGACAAGAGATTCTAGAGTGTTAGATCTGGTCATAACATCGGAGAACATATCAATAAGTAATTTAGGGAAAGCGATCATGTGGTCTTGACCTGGGAGATTGAAAGACGTACTGAATATTCTATTAAGAATGGGTATATGTGGAATTACAAGGCTGGTGATTATGGCAAGCTGAGAAGTCAGCTTTCAGCTGTATTATGGAATGAGCAATTCAAGGGGAGAGATGTTGATGGTGCGTGGGAGATTCTCAAGGAGTATTTGAAGAAAGCTGTATGAGACTGTATTCCCAGAATCAGAAGGAGAAATCATGTAGGAGTAAAATGGATGACTAATACTATTAAACAAGAGTTGCAGATAAAGAAAAGGTTGTGGAAGACATATAAAGAAAAAGGTGATGAGCGTTCCAATGAGCAATATAAGGTACAGGCAAAGAGTGTAACCTGTATGGTAAGGAAAGCCAAAGATAATTATGAGAGGAAGCTAGCTGATGAATCCAAAAGAAACCCTAAAGAGTTCTTTCGCTATTTGGGTAGTAAAAGGAAGAATATCCATGGAAAGATTACTTTAAAAAGTGTTGATGGTAAGGAAATTACTGAAGCTAATCAAATAGTTGAGTTGTTTAGTGATCATTTCGCAAAAGTGTACCATCTTCGTAGTGATAGTGCAGTATCAGATGTGCCATTGACTGATGAGAGTATAGAGATAGATGAAATTGCGGTGCTTAATATATTAAAGAACCTTAATGCTAACACTGCTATTGGGTTAGATGGCATATCGGCCCATGTGTTACGAGAATGTGCAAGAGAATTAGCAAATCCTCTAACCAGGATGTTTAATTTAAGCCTCAGTTCTGGTAAAGTGCCAATAGAGTGGAAAGAGGGGAAAATAGTTCCATTGCACAAGGAAGGCTCTAAGACTGATGTTGCAAATTATAGACCAATCAATATATCTGAAGTGGTGGTTAAGATTTTGGAGAAATTAGTTAAAATTAGAATTCAGGACTGGGTGGACAGCAATATGATACTTTATAAGGGGCAACATGGTTTTGTGAAAGGTAGGTCTTTCCTATGTAATTTGCTTACGTTCTATAATAATGTAACAGTGTAGTTGGATAAAGGAAATCCTTACTCAGTGATACTGCTTGACTTTGCAAAGGCTTTTGACAGGATTCCACATGGAACTCTGTTACATAAATTAGAGCAAATGGGTTTGGATCCGAAGATGGTGATTTAGATTAAAGGATGGCTGGCGGACAGATATCAAAGAGTGGTTTACGGAGGAGCTGAGTCCAGGAAAAGGCAAGTGACTAGTGGTGTACCTCAGGGCTCAGTTCTTGGTCCTGTATTGTTTAATTTGTACATCAATGATATTGCAAATACCTTGAATGGAAATATCCACTTGTTTGCTGATGATGCAAAATTGGGAAGAGCGATAATCAATTCAAATGATGTGGATATTTTACAGGATGACTTAAATAGGCTGACGCTATGGACTGAGGTAAATGGCTGTCAGTTCAACGTGGCTAAGTGTAAGTTGATGCACTTCGGGAAGATGACATCGCATGCTGTTTACTATATTAACGGAACTGAACTGCAGGAAGTTGATGAGACAAGAGACTTGGGAGTTATTGTGGACAGAAAACTTAAGTTTAAAGGGCATATTGCTAAGATTGCCAAAACATCACATCAAATTACATGGTTGTTGAGGAACACACTAACAAGCAGTGATAGGGAAGTTATTATTCCACTCTATAAGGCATTAATTAGGCCGCATTTGGACTATTGTGCACAGATCTGGTAGCCAGGATTTCTTGGTGATGCGGAAGAGGTAGAGAGGATTCAGAGGCGGGTTACAAAGATTGTTGCAGGTCTGTGGGATGTTTCCTATGAGGATAGATTGATGATCTGTGGGCTCCAAAAACTAGCTGATAGACGTAGGAGAGGAGATATGATAGAGGTATTTAAATTGTTAAAGGGATTTTACAGGATTGATACTGATGATATTCTTAAGACCAATGCAGGATGTGAGAGAACGAGGATCCATCCCTGGAGATTGTGTAAGAGTGTGGTTAACAAGGGTGTTAGGACTAGATTTTTTACTTGGAGGGTTGTGAATGGGTGGAATGCTTTGCCAGAACTGGTTGTGAATGCTTCAACTGTGAATGATTTTAAGGAGAGGTATGACAGGTATTGTGTAAATAATGGTTAGTGTGTCAATGTCGGGTCTCCCGCGATGAGTCTTTTGACTCCATGGAGACACCGTTAAAATAATAATAATAATAATAATAATAATAATAATGATAAAATTTACACAATTGGAAAGGAGAGGTTAGCACAAAGTGTGATATCAGGATAACTGACAAAAAGTCGAAAATTCACTTTAAGGACTCAACGTTATTATTATTATTATTATTATTATTATTATTATTATTATTATTATTATTATTATTATTATTATTCCAACTCCATAGATCATACCCCCAAACTATAAGAGAGGTGGAATATTAATTTTTATCGAACACAAATTAATAGCAAAAGAAACTGTCTATCTGTTTGAACATGCTGAAATCCTTTGCATCGAAATCACTAATACCATCAATAGACAGCATCACATAATACTAAATGATATTTATAGGCCACCAAAATTAAACATGATAAAATTTTTGCACGAACTCAATTGCTGGCTTTCACACCAAGAAATATGCTCAACTGAATACCTGATGATAATAGGCGACATAAACATAAATATTGCAAACGAAAACCAGAACAACACTGTACAATACCTAGAACCGCTATCCATGTATAACCTATACCAACAATAACATCATGTAGTAGAGGAGAAATATTCGGAAAAACTATCACCGCTTCCTTCCCAGATCATATAAACATCCAAACAGTTAAACTGCATCAGTTATAAAGTGCAAAGTAGCAGATCATTACTTCATGGCTCTAAACCTGTACACTAAGACAATGTCCATGCAATACCACAGATGAAAAACAACACAAAACAATAATCGACGAAGAAATTGTCAACCATGAATAAGAAAAACCGACTGAGAACACATGGCATCAGATTCAGCTTCATCAAATATCTTATACAACAACATTAAACTCACACTGGAGGAAATATATAAGAAAGCTGCAAAGAGAGTCAGAATTCGTTCAAGAACAACCCGAAATCCTTGGAAAATAGAAAACATAATCCTTGAAATACAACGACTGGACGCTCTATAGAAAGAATTAAAGCGATATCCAAATAACACAGCTCTGTAAAACTGAAATTAAGATAACAAGGAAAAACTTAAAAAATTAAATTAGAAAAACCCGGGTTTTTCTAATTTAATTCTCCCAAATTTCCTACCCCCCCCCTCCACACACTCAGTAGTTTTCGGACATCGCAGAAAGAAGAAAAGCCGCAACACCCAGAAAATGGTCTGTGTAAATTTCTCTTCCTTATGCTACATATACGTTTTGGTAAATTTACATCTACAATGCCCTAATAATCCGTGAGTAAATAGCCAATGACATTTAAACAGGGGCACTCCTAAACTGAAGCAGGCAAAATAGCCGTAATTATAATACTTCATGAATTGTTTTCATTCTCTTTTACGATAAAATTGGAGGTCCAAATTTCTTTTTCAGTATTTTGCTACACAATGAATGAAAGGTTTTATGCTTCAAGGTCTAATCCCAATACAGGCTTGTGTCCACCCTGATTGAAATTCTTGCCATCTAACATGGCAGACAGACAATGTTGGCTGAAGTCCATCTCTAAGCCTGTGAGTAAGACAAGAACAATTTTGCTTGATTTGTTTACTTTTGCCCGTATTGATGTACCAGTAAGCTTCGACAATAAAAGCTGAGAAATTGCATCTCATCCAAGATATAATAATAATAATAATAATAATAATAATAATAATAATAATAATAATAATAATAATAATAATAATAATAAGAAGAAGAAGAAGAAGAAGAAGAAGAAGAAGCCTATGTAGCTCAGTGGATGTGGCGTTTGCACACCATGGCGCTTGACCAGACGAAGGAAGACTTTGTTTCGAATCTAGTCGTCGACTAGAGGAAATTTTTCTAAGCCTTTTTTCTACCAGTTCTGTAGTTAGTCGATCTCTGGTACCGGAAGCAGGTTTTTTCTCCCAGAAACTCGGGTTTTTCGTCCCGTAAACTCAAGAAAATCGACCGTAGAACTCATGTTATTTCAGACATTAAATATATTGTGTTACGGTTAGGGACCACGAGATGGCGGCAATTGTTGAGCCGTCTCTCTTCACTGCGTGCTGCTTAATTAGTGATAGCCTTGGGCCAGCTATTTCTGATTGACTGCCAGTGGAGTTTGAACTGCCCACTCAGTTTCCCAAAGTTAGATAGGACTATACGGCCTCGCCTACTCCCTATACGGGAATAAAAAGGTGTAAACAGATTTTTTTTATAAAAAAAAAAAAAAATCAGCTAACGCCTTTTTATTCCCGTATACGGGAGTAGGCGAGGCCATTTAGCCCTATCTGACTTTTTTTTTTTTTGGAGACTGAGTGGGCAGTTCAATCTCCACTGGTACCCAATCAGAGACAGATGGCCCAAGGCTATCACTAATTACGCGGTACGCAGTGAAGAGAGACGGCTCAAATGTGCCGCCATCTCGTGGTCCCTAACCCTAACACAATATATTTAATGTCTGAAATAATGTGGGTTCTACGGTCGATTTTCTTGAGTTTACAGGACGAAAAACCCGAGTTTCCGGGAGGAAAAACCTGCTTGCCCGTGCCAGAGATCGACTAACTCGAGAACCGGTCGAAAAAGGCTTAGAAAAATTTCCTCTAGTCGCCGACTAGACTCGAAACCAAGTCTTCCTTCGTGCGGCCAAGCGCGGTGGTGTACAAACGCCACATCCACTGAGCTACACAGGCTCTCTAATAATCCCCCGAAGGAACACGGCCTTGTCGTGAAGGTGGGGTTTGCGTGCTTCAGTGATGTTGAGAGCTCTTCTGGCGGTTGCATAGCTGCCAAGCAGGGCCACCATTGTCAGACAGGCCTCAACTGAGGAGCCAGACTAACATTGTTCATCCCCCATTTTAATGGTAAAAAGGAAGAAGAGATCAATACCGGATCATTTGACAACCGGGTCATCAAGGACTGCGTCAGATGTTGGGGATCCTAGGCATCAGCCAACACGTGGGCTATAGGATCCAGCTCTCCTTGCTGGGCAATCAGGACAGGAAGCTGAAAAGCGACTGGAACCAAACGTAAAAAATGGACTGTAGAAGAAAACAGAGAAATTATGAAATATTTTTGCAGATCAACACCAGAAAAACGAGGTTTCAGAAAGCGTATGCATTTAGTTTGGAAACAAAAATTCCCAGAATTTCCAATAACAGAACAAAGTCTTATGGAACAAAAGAAATTCATTTTCCATAATAAAATATTTTCTGAACTTAAGCTGCAAGAGTTAGGTAATAAACCAACAACTCCAGTAACAGAAAATCATCAGGAGGTAGCTATATCAAACTTTGGAATTCAACTAAGTAAACATCAAGTTTACGACATAGCTCAGAATGTTTTGACAGAAGGGCTGTGTAAAACGAAGTCAGGGATATTGGAACATATAAACTTCATAAATGACCGTATAAGACTACCACTATTGGAAGCTTTACAACAATCTAAGCTAAAACAGTTCCTCTTAGACGCAAATGCTGTAATTGAACCCATCACAACCAAAAGTATAAAGGAAACAAATCAGCTCCTTTACAGCATGGCCTATATCATTTCAGTGAAGCTTGGTTGCAAACCGAAAGAGCAAAAGCCGAGGATGAAACAATTTGTACCATGGAAAATCCGGTTAGAACGAAAGGTCAAGAGGCTTCGAGCTGATCTAAGCAACTTAAAGAGTTTTAAAGAAGGATGGTTGAAAAATAATAACATCAAAAACAAACTGATTAACACATATAATTTGGCCAACAAAACAATTGCTGAAGTTACCAAAGAGCTAAAACAAAGAATTACAGCGACTGCACAGAAAATTAAAAGATATGTAGCAAGAATAGGCCAATATGTACGAAATATTAAATTTCGGCAGAACCAACGTCAGTTCTTTCACTCTCTCCAGAGAAATGCAAATGCAAACCATCATTCACCCGGAAAAGAAGAAACACTCAAATTTTGGAAGTCAATCTGGGATAATTTTATTGAACACAATAAAGATGCTTCATGGATTAAGGAAATAGAATCAGAAATGAAACCAAAACAAATGCAACTAAAGAAATGGTCAGTGCCAAGCTAGAAAATTAAAAAACTGGGGTGCACCTGGAAAAGACGAACTACATGGATTTTGTTTAAAACATCTAACCAGTCTACATGATCGAATGGCAGAACAATTTAATTATTTGTTGCAGTCAGACTCAGTAGAAGACTGGATGATATCTGGACGCACTTTTCTCTTCATGAAAGATAAGGATGCGGACCCAAGTAACTATCGTCCAATAACATGCCTAGCAACTATGCTTGAGCTGTTCACTACAATCATAGCAAATTCCATATACCACTACTTAGATAATCAGATTTATCCGATTGAACAAAAAGGCAATGTTCAAAAATCTAGAGGAACAAAAGACCTGATCCTTATTAATAAATTGATTCTCAGAAACTCAAAAAGACGAAAAACTAATTTAAACATGCCATGGATAGACTACAAGAACGCATTCGATTCCCATCCCCGCTCCTGGATCCTAAAATCACTAAAAATATTTGGAATTAGAAAAAACATATGTTCGTTTCGGCTATTGCTATTAAATCATGGAAAACAACATTAATAGTGAATAATGAACGATTTAGAGATATCAGCATTAAACGTGGAATTTTCCAAGGTGATTCCTTGTCACCATTTCTCTTCAACATTTATTTGACACCTTTGTCTATGATTCTGAAGAAAACAAAACTTGGATATGAAGTTCCTAAATGTAATATTGAAATTTCCCATCTGTTGTATATGGATGACTCGAAGCTATATGGAAAATCGGCCCAGTAAATAGATTCTTTATTGAACACAGTTCGTATTTTCAATCAGGACATCAAAATGGAATTTGGTTTAGATAAGTGCGCAATTTTATCTATTAAACGAGGGAAAATTAATGACACTAGCAATTTTAATTTTGATCAAGAGAAATATATAAAAGCAATTTCAGCTGATGAGCACTATAAATATTAAAAGCCAATGATATTCTCCATTCGAAAGTTAAACAACAGGAAGCATCAGAATACATTAAAAGAGTTAGATATATTCATGAAAACAAAACTAAATGGATTATACAGAATTAGAGCAATGAATTCTTGGGCTATACCAGTGATCGGATACACAGCTGACATAATAAATTGGACAAAATAAGACGAAGACAAAGTAGACCGCAAAATTAGAAAACTAATGACTATACATTATGCATTACATCCACGAAGTGATGTTGACCGGTTGTACCTACCGAGGAGAATAGGTGGACTGGGTCTGCTGCAAGTGAGACAGACTTTGGAAGAAGAAGAAATTGGTTTAAGAAATTACATCGACAATAGCTCTGAGCCGACGGTTCAAGCAATTACACAAGAAGGCTTCTAAAAGCAACAGTAAACAAATCCGATTACAAAAAAGGAACAACAAAATATCCTACATTTGCGCTGGAAAAATAAACCCTTGCATGGCCAATTTCTTCGAGATACTGAGGACAAAATTGACGTGAACAAGACATGGCAATGGCTATAACACGGATACATTAAAAAAAAACAAGGATTTATTCTAGCGGCTCAAGAACAGGCATTACAAACTAATGCAATGAAAGAAAAAATTTTCCTCATCAATAATAACAGCAAATGCAGATTATGCGATCAGAAAGACGAGATTGTAGAATATCTAATCAGTGCCTGCAGCAAAATAGCGCAAACTGACCATAAATACCGCCATGATCAAGTGGTCAAAATAGTTCATTGGCATGTATGAAAAAAATATGACTTTCCTACTTCTGATAACTGGTGGCAGCATAAAATAGAGACTGTATTGGAAAACGAAACTGCAAAAATCTGGGACATTCGGATACAAACCGATTGGCATTTGGTACACAATAGACCTGACATCATAATTATCGAACATCGACAGGTTTGGATTATCGATATTGCAGTACCCAGCGATAACAACTTTAACAACAAAGAACTGGAAAAAATGACTAAATATCAAGATCTGGCAATCAAAGATGGCAAGCTGTGGCTTGAACACACCAAAGTCATCCCAATAGTTATCGGTGCACTTGGTGCAACTTCAAAGAAGCTGAAAAACTATTTACAGCAATTAAAAATCAATGAAGTGACCCCATATGACCTACAAAAAACAGCATTACTTGGATTAGTCCATATTTTGCGACTCTACCTGACGGACTATTCTTAGATTCTTGGGTAGAATCTAAATTGTTCTGAATCACCTGTCAAATTTTTATTTATATGATATTTTGTTTTGACTGTGTATCAATCACGTGAATAAAATAATAATAATCATAATACGCATTTTATTATCTGTGAAATTAATTACATGTAATTATGTTCATATACCCTGCATAAAGAGGTAGCAGGGTTTTTTCCTCTCGGAAATTCGGGTTTTTCATCTCGCATACAGACAAATCGGCCCTTCAGAACACACGCAATTTACAGACTTAGAATACTAGTTGTAGTGGTGGTGGAGGTGGGCGGTAGATGGCGTTGATGGAGATGATTCGTAGTACAGGTTCGGTGTAGTGGTTGAGACAGTTGTATCAGTTGAGACAGTTATAGGTGTGAGGAATAATAATAACTGAGACCGCAATACTATATTTTACTACTTGTGGTTCAGTACAAACTTTAAATAACATCCTTATAATTTGCATAACGCAACTGATATAAGATAATCATTAATGTATTGCTATTATTAACAATAATCACAGGTGATAATTTAACATATATAATTCACAATTACATGAGTTAATCAATTATACATGTTGCAGTTCACATTTCCCCCTCCCTTCAGAATTTGAGAAAGTGTGACAAGGCCTTTATTAGGCCGCATATGGATTACTGTGCACCAATTTGTTCACCTGGTTTTCAAAAGGATAATGAGATGTTGCAGAGTGCTCAATGACGATTGTGAAAGTTGATTTCTGGTTTGTGGAATGTGGAATATGAGGATAGATTGAACGAATGCAAATTACAGAAACTAGTGGATTGAAGGAAGATGGGAGACATGGTGAAGAAATATAAGTTGGTAAAGGATAATTACCAAATTACCGTGGATGAGATTTTCATAGAATATCTGGAGACAAGGAGATATCGAGAGGTCTTCCCTGGAAGCTATATAAGGTAAGTGTGAGCAAGGGGGTGAGGAGTAGATTTTTTTAATGGAAAATGGTAAGTAATTGGAATGCACTACCTGAGAGTGTGATCAGTGCAGGGACAGCGAAAGCATTTTAGTCAAGGTACGATGAGCTGTGAATGTGAGAGTGGGACCTCCCACTACGAGTCTCTTGACTCCATCAATGTCTGTTGTTGATGATGATGACAACAACAACAATAATAATAATATTGAGATTAGGAGACTGATCTCGGGTGCCTTTCGTATTGAAATAAAAGAGATATCTGGTCAGAAATTACTTCAGACTTCTCTCATATGTGCTCGTTTGCGTAATGTTCCATAAAGTTGTATTATGTTATAGTTGTTTAGAGATTATATTTTGTTTATCTATAATATTAGCCATGATTGCATCTGGCGAATTTTAGCTAATTTTTAGAGATAACGCAGAGTATTTTCCTTTTTCGAGCGACAACACTAGTGATCACACTTTGGCGCTAAAGCGAGTATTTGATATTTGACTGAAAGAAAACGTGGTTAGCATGTGTAGTGTTTGGGATTTATATTCATGTGTAATGTAATTGTTTTTTAAAACGTTAATACAGACAATAAAAAAGTATTTTCAGAATGGGGGAGGTATTATATGTGGAAGTAATGCCCTATACAGATCCTTCTTCACGATTTAAAGATATTGCCATAAATGCCGGTGAGTTTAATATATATCTGTCCGAAATGATTACAATTTACATCAAATAGAAATTTTGTGAACTCGGGCGAAGACGTATTAAGTTATTATTTTTTTAATATAGGTGAGAGTTGTGTAGGTGCTTGTTGTTTATTTTTCATCATTCTCTTTAAATATTAAGGGTCTCGTTAATGCAATTGGAGAAATGACGGTGTAATGCGCCCTCTCATCACAACGAGAAGCGACCCAAGTTCAGTTCTCGTTGTGCTGAGAGAAATCATTATATGAGCGTTTTCAATTGAAGGATTGAAACAATTGAAAACCCCATCACCTCCATATAAGATTAGTGATCTTATATGGAGGTGATGGGGTTTTATATCTAGCATTCAAGAAAAATCGCCTTGAAGAACAACACGCAGTTTAAACAAAAAAAAAATTCTGTTGGTTGCTGGGTAGATAGCGTTGTGTGTAGTGACTCATTGTGGGAGGTTCCACTCTCACATGCACAGCTTATCCTACCTTGACTTAAATGCCTGCACTGTCCCTGCACTCAACACACTCTCAGGCAGTGTATTCCAATTACCCACCACTCTCCATGCAAAAAAAAAAAATCTTCTCACCCCTTGCTCACACTTACCTTATACAACTTTCAGGGAAGGCCTCTTGACCTCTACCTGTCTCCAGATGTTCTATGAAAAATCTCATCCACATTAATCTGGTAATTATCCTTTTCCAACTCATACATCTTGACCATGTCTCCTCTCATTCTTCTATCCACCAGGCTCTGTAATTTGCATTCTTCCAATCTTTCCTCATATTCCACATTCCAGAGACCAGAAACCAAACTTAGACAATCCAATCGTCTCTGAACACTCTCCAACAACTCATTATCCTTTTGAAATCCAGGTGACCAAATCTGTACACAGTGGTCCATATGCAGACTGTCGTTGTCCCTCTCCACCATCACTCTTGGATATTTCATCTCTTCCACCTCTTCTAAAATATGCCCACCAATCCTATACTCTGCATCCCATCTTTACTTCCCAAATTTGAAAATCTTACACTTTACAATATTAAACTGGCATCCCCACATACTTACCCATTTAGATAGTCTGTTGAACTCCTCTTGCAAAGGTTCAACATCTGGTCTACTTCTCATAACTCTCCCAACTTTGCATCACCTCAAAACAACTTTATATTACCATTTAAACTGCTTCTAATGTAATTTACATACAAATTTAACAACAATGCCCCCAAATGGTATATCATTCTGGTATATCACTCACCCATACACGACCTGCTCATTCCGATCACACAGCCAATCTCCAATCCAACGCTCATCTACTATCAAACCGCATCTGGTCCAATTTAACAACTAGTTTGTCATGTGGCTATCTATCGAAAGCCTTTGCATAATCTAAATATACTTCTCTATATGTATCTTCCCCCTTGTCCAATGCATTTGTCACCATGTTATAATAAGTAAGCAGATTACTAAAAGATGATCTTCCTTTAGAAGATCATCTTTTAGTAATCTTCTCCAATACCTCGACCACAACTCCAGACAAGCTGATTAGTCTATAATTCAAAGCCTCTTAGTCTTATCACTCCCCCATTTATGAAGCTGAACAATCTTGCCATCCTTTGACTGATTTGGAAGTTATGCCAGTCTAAGACTCATGTCAAAATGGTAATTTAAAGCTATTAACTCCCTGGAACATTCTCTCAAGACCAGTGGTGTTATATCATAAAATTGCATAGCCTTGTTCACAAAAAATTTACTGAATTTTTCATATATCTCCTGCTCACTCACCCACCATCATTGGGGCCTCCCCAATTTTATGATATAACACCACTGGTCTTGAGGGAATGTTCCAGGGAGTTAATAGCTTTAAATTACCATTTTGACATGAGTCTTAGATGGGCATAACTTCCAAATCAGTCAAAAGATGGCAAGATTGTTCAGCTTCATAAATGGGGGCTTCCCCAATGATGGTGGGTGAGTGAGCAGGAGATTGAATTTTAATGAGCAGTCTCATTAAAGCAATTTGCATTATGTGATTGTAACATATTGACATTTTGCATTCTGCTCATTAAGCACCTCTATTATATCCTCATCAGTGTTTTCATTCTCCCATTATCATTGACCAACATCATCCTCCCATAACCATTCTTTCTTCTACTGGCCACATATTGAAAAAACTCCCTAGGATTTCTTTTAATGTCATTTCCTAACTGCTGCTCATGCTGCACATGTGTTTCTGATAGAACCTGCAATTGGACACACAAGTGGGTGTAGAAACATTGCAACTCGTCATACCAATATTTTGGTACGATGGGTTATCTGTGCCATTGGACTTCACATGACTCATTTGAATCCATGGAGGTCTGTTGGTAATAATAATGATAATATAGGTATTGGATCATACTGTCTCATTCAGCCGATATTCAGATATGATAGAGAGATATAAGTTACTTAAAGGGTTTTAAAAGATTGATAAGGAGGATCCTTTTCAGTATATAACTAGAGAGAAAACTGGGGGATCATCCCTAGAGATTAATTAAGAGTAGTTAGTAAGGATATGAGGACTAGATTTTGTGCTTTGAGAGTGGTAAGGGAGTGCAATGTGTTGCCAGAGTTAGTTTTGTGAGTACTTTGTTGGTGAATGAGTTCAAAGCAAAATATGATAGGTATTATGCAAATGATGATTAGTATCTAGTGAAATGTTAATTGACCTTTTCTGATGAGTCATTTCATATGACTCACACCCATGAAAGGTTGAAGCCTGTACTATGTTTCGTATGTGGAGTAAGGTTTTTTTTTTTTCCTTTCAATATTTAAAAAAAATTTGTTTTATAACTTTTTTTTTGAATTTATTTTATAGGTTTGGTACAGCATAGTCCAGAAACCCTGCTCTAGATATCAAACATGGAACTTATTCATATCTCGCACTCGTCGTCCGGTAGCATCCTCTAGCAAGAGGGTTGCAGAAGATGAGCAGCTCTTCTCCATTTCTCTCTGTCTGTCACCTCCATCATTCTTAAACTGGCCCATTCCACGATGTCATTGAACCACTCTCTAGTTGGTCTTCCACGTCTTCTCTTTCCCTGAACTTTCCCTTATAATATAGTTCCTGTCAGGTGTCCTGAAGAACCTCTCAGAGGATGTCCTGCAAATCTGGTCTGTCTTTGCATAATATTCTTGAGCAGTGTTCTTTCCATCCCAACTCTTCTTAAAACTTATTGATTTGATATTCTCTCTGTATAGCTAATCTTTTCCATCTTTCTATAAAACCACATTTCCAATGCATTCATTCTTTCCATATCTCTCTTTCCGAGTGTCCATAACTTGCAGTACTCCAAACTGTTGCTTAACTATTCCAATTCTAACACCTATTTTAATATTCTTGTTTATTAAAATTCTCTTCATTTCCATAAATGACGATATAGCTTTAATGTCCAACTCCAAAGTTCCTTTCTCTGAGATCCAGCTACCTAAATATTGAAATCTTTCCACTTCTTCTAAAATCTTACCTCCACATCTTATCTTTACATTATCTCATATTTTTCTGCCCATCATCATTATCTTGGTCTTCTTTGTGTTAATCCTTAGTCTGTACGCTTTACAGGAGTTTTAAATTCTTTGAACAATTTGTTGTAATCCATTTTCACTTTCTGCCATAACCACTACACCATCTGCATATCTTAATTTATTAATGATTCTTCTTGTTTTCAAAATTCTTCAGGTATTATTATGCCATGCTTCCTCTTCCCATCAAAAAAAAAAAAACGTTACAAGCCCAGAATGAAAGATACCTGTACATTTCAGTAATATAAATTGGTTATTCTGGACATGTGGATAGTTGCTACATTATGTATACTTCTGTATACATCATAGAAATATACCACACCTAATTTACAGTAGTAAACTGCTATGACCTTTACAGTAGTTCTGTGTTTCAGGACATATGCTAATGATCTCATCCCTCTAAACAGAAAAACTGGCTAGAAACACACAGTTCAAAACAGCTCAAGTTAGATGACCAGAAAATATTTAGTGTATTAATAATACTTTGAATCGAGAGGTTTCTTAGGATTATATACCAATATTAGGTACATTGTATTTCAGAACTTATTGTCTTTGTCTCCATGAAGCCTGTACTCATTGCAGGTGGTGGCTTATACTGACCATTCTTCACATAATGTCTATTTCTCATTCGCTGTTAAGGCACTGACAAACCACCTTTGGCAATCCACACTTGCATATTACTTTTCAAGGAAGAAAAAAAAAAAAAGAAGTCATTTGCATAAATTCTTACCACATGTTTACTCAAAGGAGGTTTGAAAAGTATCACATTTTCTTAGAGCAAGGAACTGGATTTATCTAATTTAGCCTACTCATTGTTCTTAACGAACTTTCATGGATGGAGTAATATTGTTTGAATTTATGGTTGAAGTATCTAAGACTGTGAGGCCAGTATATTGTCTATAAATTGTAGGTGTTCTCTGGGCTTGTTTGTTTTGTGGGATAAAAAAACATGAGTTTTCATGAGAGAAAACTCAACTACCTCCAGAGATTAATGTAAAAAGATAATGAGTATGGGTTTAGTAATGTTGTGTGTACTTCAGGTTGTCAGTATATCTAGAGCCAATCTACTTGCACAAGTGAACAAAAAATAAGAATGATCCTTAAATTGAGCAAGATCACTTAATATATATACTTACCATTATTAGATATCTTGACTTACTAGGATGGCGATTCTTATTCTGTGTTGTATAACACAAATGGAACAGAAGGTAACTCAAAGTGATATCTGCATATCACTTTATATATACCAAAATTGAAAATTTTATTTCATATTTTTAAAGTAAGACTGTTCAATCTTCACATATAAAGGTATGTCACAAGGTATGTATTTTCAGTATTTGGAATTAATACAGTAATAAATATTCAAGTTAAACATGAAATTTAAATAAACATCTCTAAACTATGTCCTTGGGTAGCATGTATTCCCCTTGCATACTAGACCAGTGCAGAGTATCATGTACCAGATGCTAGCCTGATTGGTACAGCAGTGGATAGTATTTCCACTCTTCTACCCATTAGGATGTAGGTTTGTATGCCCTTCCCCGTGAGCATAGATGTTTGTGAATTTTGTGAAAGCTTGAAGTGCCTTGGAAAAGTTTCATTGTTGGTCTCTAGGACAGGATTTCTGAATTATCTAACTACTCTTCTACTCAAGTTCTAAGTTCTGGTTTTCACGAGTACTTCACGTGTTGCAATTTACTAATTCTGCAATTCAGTAAACAAAGTGGTTACCCCCCCCCCCTTTGCCAACGATTCTGACGGTTCTAATTAGTTGAGTCTAAAAAAAGTTATATTAAGTTTTTGTTGTATAATTATATAATTACAGTGTGCAGCATAAATACATATTTAACTTTGACCCTTTGTAAAATAACTTTTTTTAAAGGTGCATCTCAGAGTACTCTTCAAGATATCAAATTACCAGAAACAGCAGGTGGTTATTCATACCAGGATAGCTGTTCTCTCTCTTCAGTTTCAAGTAATCGTTTTATTTATTGGTAAGTATTAATCTTTTATACTAAACATATAATTTTTAAAATTCTTCTTTTTTTTTTTTTTCTGTTACACATCATGAGAGGTTGAACTTTTGCAGATCACAATATATATAATAGCTTTCATTGAAAATGTTTACTGTTAGAGCATTCATCATCCTCCCCCTCTTTCACAATAAATTTCACTGATTTGCCACTTGCCAAGCAAAATATCATTCACTTCCTTATGCAGATAACTGATATTTTCCAGGGATGGATTACTTCTCATTTTTCTGCCCGCTATTACCTTGTGCAACCCAGCCATGCTTAGTGAAAACTTGGCATGCTGGTCCCAAGCCTGGATAAATGGGGAGGGTTGAGCACAGGGCTAGCAACCCAGTCTCAGAAAAAAATAATTTTTGCTATGCAAACTGAAACCTTCCAAAATGTGATACTGGATGAAGAAAATAGAACACGAACTGCCACTAACATGAGGCACTTCTGTGAAAGCCCTTCTGGGGAAGCAGAGGTGCAGAAGAAAGTGACAGACACCTTACCAAAAGACAAGCTTAGACTGCGATGGTGGAATGTTAGAACCATGCTTGAAACTGGGAAGACATACCAAGTCTCGTGAGTTCTAGAAAAATACAGATTAGAAATAATGTGATTAAGCGAAACAAGATGGATAGGAACTGGAAAAATCAAATTAAACTCTGGTCACTACTTAATCTACTCTGGGAACCAAAATACGAATGACCACACAAAGGGAGTTGCACTAATGATGACAAAGAAAGCTCATGGTGCACTAATGGAGTGGAACCCAATATCCGAAAGAATATTAAATGCTTGATTTAAAGCCGACAAGCAGAACATCACAATAACTGCTATATATGCACCAACAAATAATGCAATTCAGGAAGAAAAGGATAATTTTTATAACATGCTAGAGAAGTATAGAAACAACAAATAAAAAAGATATGCAACTTATAATTGGAGACTTTAATGCTGAGGTTGGAAATGATAATACTAATAAAGAAACTGTTATGGGAAAGTATGCAGAAGGAGAAATAAATGAAAACGGTGAGTTACTTATAGACTTTTGTATGTTCAATTAGCTTGTAATAGGAGGAAGTCTCTTCCAGCTTAAAAAATACATAAATGGACATGGATAGCACCAGATAGAAAGACAAAGAACCAAATAGACCATGCACTTATAACAGGGAATTGGGAAATCACTCCTGGATGTCAGAGTTAAAAGAGGAGCCGAGGCCTATTCAGATCATTTTCTCCTAACAGCTACCATAAAAGTAAAAATATTTAAATATAAACAAAACAGTGCACAATAGGAATAGGAGAGAGATAGAATAAAAAAGAAACTGTTACAGATTCACAAAAATGTTGAACAAGAACAAGCAGAAAGATATAGAGCAATTAACAAAGAAATAAAAAGAAGTGCAAGAAATGATAAAAGAAAATACATAGAGAATCTAGCACAAGAGGCAGAGGATGCTGCATATATAAATGATATTAGAAAGTTGTATGATATTACAAGGAAATTAAGTGGAAAAAGAAACAAATAGATAGTTCCTGTATACAGTAAAGAAGGAAAACTATTAATAAATGAAAAAGAACAGCTAAATAGATTGGCAGAATTCTTCTCAGAGAAATTTCAAGAAATGACTGATGATGACCAGAGCCTAGAATTAAATGAACAAAATGCATCATTAGATATAAATTTGAATGAAATAACAAAAATAGAAATTACAAAAACAATAACTCAGATCAAAACAGGTAAAGTATCTGGAGCAGAAAACATACCATGCGATATACTAAAAGTTTTAAAAGAGGTATGCTGTGAGCAGACATATAGATACAAAATTAATAACAGAAAACTCACGTAGAAAGATTATTTAATAGTATAATTTTCGCCTGTGTGTCACAGGCATCTTCAGTGCATTTTAAGCTCAAATTAAACAATAACTGACAATTCCAGAAAGCTCCACCTAAGTAGCTGGTGTAAGATAACTAAAAAGGTCAATAAATTTCCTAACAAAAAAAAAATATTATGTATACAATAAAAAGGTAGGAAAGATTAGCCGATTTATAAAGTACTATCTCCCATTAAGGTGATAGACGAAAACCATTGGATCTGTTTAAGTTAGGAGAATGAAGTAAAGTTTCACGTGTTTCCATGAGGAACCGACTTTTGTGAAGGACTCTTGTCTTTTTCCAGTGAACTCTTTGTCTAGTGAAGATGTTTACTAGACATAGTTCTGCAAGGCCAGACTTTTCAGGTTTAAAGTATTCAATATAAGATTGGTGTTCTTCTAGCCGAATAGAGGCTGATCTTCCTGTTTGTCCGAAATAAGATAATCCACAAGAGCACGGAATCTGGTATAATTAAGATGTGGATTCTTGTCCTTAGGAGAAGTGAGAAAGGTGGAGATTTTTCTAAATGGTCAAAAGGCAACAAAAATATACAGTGGTTTTAAAACTTTTGCTATATGTTCACTAATGCCTTGTACATAAGGGATAGGAATGCGCGTTATTTCTTCTGTATTTGAAGAGGAAGACATATTAAAACTACTCAAAGCTCTTTTAATGAAGGAATTCTTATATCCATTTATTCTTATAGATAGAAAGGAAGAAGTAATATATTGCAGTTCTTTCTGTAAAAGATCGTCTGAAGAACAAAAGGAGTGGGCCGATGAACCAGTGTTTTAATAGTTCCTGCCTTTTGACTGGGATGGTGATGAGATTCAGCATGGATATAATGGCCTGTATGAGTCTTCTTTCTATAGACTGAAAAACGTAGGTTACCATCTGGTTGATGAAGAATTAAAATCCTTTTGTTCTTCAGACGATCTTTTACAGAAAGAACTGCAATATATTACTTCTTCCTTTCTCTCTAATGGATATAAGAATTCCTTCATTAAAAGAGCTTTGAGTAGTTTTCTTACTAAATTTAGTTTTCTTACTAATTTTCTGCCATATCTAATTTAGTAGATTCCTTACTAAATCAGATATGGCAGAAAGAAGAGTGGCCTAAGGAATGGAATACTGGATTATTGGTTAAAAGTTTTTTGTTATTAATTTTGTATCGATATACTAAAAGCAAATCCATAACTTATAGCAGAGATATTATATTCCTTACTAAATCAAATATGGCAGAAAGAAGAGTGGCCTAAGGAATGGAATACTGGATTACTGGTTAAATTACCCAAAAAAGGGAACCTATCTAAATGCAAAAAATGGAGAGGTATAACATTGTTGAGTGTCATAAGTAAAATACTAGCAAGATTAATACTGGAAGGAATCAAAATAGAAAAACAACTAAGACCAGAACAGGCAGGATTTAGAGCCAATAGATCATGTACCAACCACATTGCTACTTTATGAATTATCTTAGAATGATCATTGGAATGGCAGGCAAGCTTATATTTAAATTTTATCGATTTTGAGCAAGTTTTCGACAGTATAAACAGATCTTCCCTATGGAAATTTCCCAGAAAAAATAATAAGAGTAATTAAAAAAATGTATGAAGATTTTGAAATTAAAGTAATACATGGAAATGCCCTCTCACAACCATTTAAAACAAAGACAGGAGAAAGGCAAGGTTGTATACTCTCCCCTACTGTGCTTTTAATTGTCATAGATTGGGTGATGAGAAAAGTATCTCATGGAAATACATGATTGCAATGGTTACTTCAAAA
The DNA here is from genome assembly GCF_054136105.1 of Typopeltis vanoorti. Classification (NCBI taxonomy): domain Eukaryota; kingdom Metazoa; phylum Arthropoda; class Arachnida; order Uropygi; family Thelyphonidae; genus Typopeltis; species Typopeltis vanoorti. The sequence continues at coordinate 43,446,591 of NC_143560.1, forward strand.
CCAACTCCACGATCTAGATTTTGCAGATGATATCTGCTTACTTTCACAGAAGACCAACATATAGAACAAAAAACTACAACACTTGTAGAAACAGCCAAAAAAGTTGGTCTTAGGATAAATAAAAATAAAACAATGTTGACAAAAATAAATGCAAAGCAAAATAAACAAATAACAATGGAAGAAACACCGCTTAAAGAAGTAGAACAGTTTATATACCTTGGTTCAATAGTATCAATAAAAGGAGGAACCACTGAAGATATAAATAGAAGGAAACAGTGGCTTATTCAACTTTCAACCAACCTAGAAATATTTGGAAAAACAAGAATTTTTCTATAAAAACTAAAATGAGAATATTTAACTCAAATATAAAGGCAATACTAATGTAGGGATTAGAAATGTGGATGTTAAACAAAAAGATAGTTAACAATGCCCAGGTATTCCTAAACAAGTGTTTAAGAATGATGCTGGGAATATATTGGCCAAAACAACCAGAAACCCATGTTGCAACAGATATGTGAAAGGAAATGGAGATGGTTAAGGAAAGAAGATAAAATAATAGTAAAACAGGCTTTAGATTTGAACCCACATGGTAAAAGAAGACGAGGAAAGAAATAAAGAAATATCACTCTTTCCCTGTGATATTTCTTTATCACACAGAAATCCAGATTTTAGTGCCTCATACAGTCATGTATTTAGGCTTAAGTGCTGTTGATGCTTCTATTATTATCAATAGACCTCCATGGAGTCAAGAGACTCATCACAAGAGGTCCCACTCTCACATGCACAGCTCATCATGCCTTGACATAAATGCATTCACTGTCCTTGCACTCATCCACTCTCATGCATTGCACCCACCACTCTCCATGCAAAAAAATCTATCCCCTTTCTCACACCACCTTATACAGCTTCCAGGATAGGCTCTCGTTCCCTCCCTGTCTCCAGATATTCTATGAAAAATCTCATCCATGTTAATCTGGTAATTATCCCTTACCATTGTATATGTTTTGATCATGTCTCCTCTCTTCCTTCTGTCTATCACACTCTGTAATTTGCATTCTCTCAATCTGTCTTCATATTCCACATTCAAGAAACCAGAAAGCAAGTTACTCAATTGTATCTGAACACCCTCCAACATCTCATCATCCTTTTGAAAACCAGGCAAACAAATCTGTGTGCAGTAATCTATGTGCAGCCTGATCAAAGCCTGTAGAATGGAATCAAAATATCTTTACTTTTACACGTCTGTGTTTTCTACATCATCCCCATAATCTGCTGTGTTGTCCTTACAATTTTAACAAAATGTTCATGAAATTTCAATCCCTATCCACCATTACCTCCAGATCTTTCATTTCTTTCACCTCCTCTAAAATATCCCCCACCAATCCTGTATTGTGCATCCCATCTTTGCTTCCAAAATGATAAAAGCTTACATTTTCCTACATTAAACTGACATTCTCGCATTCAGATTTATGATGTTTATATAAATTAAACAACAATGGGCCCAAAAATGGACCCCCCCCTTTCCTGGGACGCACCACTAGTGACTTTCCTCATCTGGGATATCACTCCCCCCCCTCCCATACACAACCTACTGATACTTATCATTTTATACATCTCTCCCCCTTGTCCATTGTATTCATCACCTTGTTATAATAAGTAAGCAGATCTAAAACACGATCTTCTTTTAGATGTTCATTAAAGAGAATTCTATTGCTGTCAACCCAGTTCTGAATCCTTATCCTCACTAGCTTTTCCAATACCTCGACCACAACTCCAGACAAACTGATTGGCCTATAATTCAAAGCCTTAGTCTTATTACTCCTTTTTTGAAGTGGAACAGTTTTGCCATCTTTTAACTTCTCTGGAACTTAGGCTAATCTAAGACTCATGTTAAAAATGTAAGTCAAAGCTATTATTAACTCTCTGGAACATTCCCTCAAGACATGCGGTAATATATGATCAAATCTCATAGCCTTGTTGACATCAAGTTTACTCAATTTCTGATGTACTTCCTCCTCATTCACCATCATTGATTCACCCCCCATTTCCACTGCTCTGAAGTTATGCATTGTTACAATCACAAGGATAGAATTCTTTAATGAAGTGATCATTAAACACATTACTATATCCTCATTTTTTATCATTCTCCCATTATCCTACCATAATTATTCTTTCTTCTACTGGCCACATATCAAAAAAACTCCCTAGGATTTCTTTTAGCATAATTTGCTAACTGCTCCTCCTCTTGTACTTTTACTACCCTTACCAAACGAGTCATCTTCCATGCTTGCTTTTTGTACCACTCATATTCCAATCATCTTGTGCTGTCTCCACAATGCCTTTTTCTTCCAGATTGCATGCTTGACTTCAGTCATTCATTTTACTCCCACTTTATTTAATCTCCTGACATTTGGAATATACTCAGTCATTGCCTCTGCCACATACTTCCTGAGTGAAGACCAAGTGGCATCGATTTCCTTTCTATGCAACTCTTCATTCCACGATATTGCTGCAAGCTGCCTCCTGAGCTTGCCATAATCACTACCCTATAGGTCCACATATGATCCTTTCTCACAGAAGTCCTGATATGGCTAGCCACCACTGAAGTGATCACTTCATACCCACTTTCACCAACCGAAGGAAGATGTGACACTTCATTTATAACAATATCTTCTGATGAGGTAATCAAATCCAAGGCACTCACTTCATGTTTGGCCTCTGTTACATACTGCTTAAGGTAGTTATTCCTTAAAATCTCAAGAAATTCATTCTCTTTGGTTTCTGATGTTGTCTCTTCATTCCAGTCTATATCATCATAATAATTGAATTGCCCATAATGATCACCCTTTCCTTACTAGCCAGACAAATTTGTCTAAATATTTCCTTCTCACTGCCATCCTCATTACTAGTTCTGTAGCAAGACCCTACTAAACATTTTATCTTGTCCACCTCCACTTCACACCATGCTTTAAAACTCCTATTGGTATTTGCACCTTGCATCTCCACCCTTGATGGGCACTACTTTTCTGCCATCATCATCATCAGCATTCCTCCTTCCTTGTTGGTCTGGTTGGTTGAGTGGTTAGCATACCCATTCTCCAACCAACAGGTAACGGGTTCGAATTCTGCTGTGGGCATGGATGTTTGTGATCATCTTACTTTGTGTATTGCTATAACCCTTGATATGGCAGATTTGATCTCTACTGTCTTTGCTCCATTAAAACCATAAATCATCATCATTTTCTGCATTGTCTATCTTCATGAAAGACTGTATATCCCTCTATCTCTGTTCCTGACAGAATGTCATCCTCATTTATCCATCACTTATACCAAAATTTTTTGGCAATGAATATTCTATCAATGTTACAGTTTCATTCTTCTTGTTTTGAATACTTTGAATACTTTTAGCATTTGTAAACATACACACAGCTCATTTCTGTTTCTATAACAAGTCTCACTGACCCCACTTCTTGGATATGACTCCTCTACTCCCTCCTGTCCATTTCTGTCTGTCATAACTGATATTACACTCCTCCATAGACCTAAATGTCACTCCCACATACTTGACTATCTTAATCCTTTCTTGTACACACATCTACTTCTGAAATCATCATCTACACTTTTCACACAGTGTCTCCCTCTCCACCCTTAGTTCCCTCATTTCCCTGTCCACCCCGTATTTCTTCTCTTTTTCTTTATGCATTCACTCACCTCTCCATCACGAACTTTTGCCTACCTTACTCTCCTGCTCTTTCACAGTACCTTTTGCTTACTCTGGTCATACCTTCACTTCAGTCATAGCACTTGCTCTTGCAGCAACATTTCTCCAACTAACTCACACCAAATCCATCTCTCTTTTATACAGCTCTGTCTGACCCTGAAATTCACCTCGCACATTCATAAAAATGAACTATTATGGTTTAATGGAATGGGGGGGGGGAAATACAAGAACTGCATTAACCAGATTTACTGGTTCCATTATTTCTGATATGGGTGTTTCTTTCTGATTGCTAATAAGGGTAATGCCACTTTGATCCTATATTCTAGACAATATGAGGCGTGATAATTTAATTCCTAGAATGCAAATGTAAAAAAACCTACATTTCGAAATATACATTAGTGGCTACTGTCTACCTTTGAAGTAGTCCCCTTGTGCATTTATACACTGGTTTAGACGATGTTCCCATTTTTGGAAACAGGCCTGGAACTCTTTTTCCAGAATACTCTTGAGTTCCTTTATCACATTATGCTGGATATCAGCAATGTCAGAAAATCTTTGTCCTTCTGGCACAGTCTTTAATTTTGGAAACAGCCAGAAATCACAGGGAGCTAAGTCAGATGAATAGGCAGGGTGACCTAATTCGGTAATCCATTTTTTGGCCAGAAACTCTCTCTTACAATGAGCGCATTATGACTTTGCGCATTGTCATGATGGATGATCCACGTGTCAGGCCACAGTTCAGGTCTTTTTCACACCTAAGTTTACATCAAACCATCTTCATTTATCTCCTTCAATTTTAGCTGCTGATAGTACCCAAATATAGCTTTTCTCTTGGCACCTTGTTATTTCTTTTCTGATCTACAAAACTTAAATTAAATTAAGCGCCTCCGTAATGCAATTGGAAGAACGACTGTACATTGTGCCCTTTGATTGGAAAGGGCCTAAGTTCAATTCTCGTCGTGATGAGAGGAATCTTTATATGGACTTTTTTAATTGAAGGTGAATTAGCTGATCTCATATGGAGGTAGCAGGATTTTTTCTCCTGGAAACTCGGTTTTTTTATCCTACATATAGACAAATTGGCCCTTCAGAACACATGCAGTTTACAAACAAAAAATACTAGTTGTGGTGGTGGGCAGTAAATGGCGTTGATGTAGATCATAGGTGGCCAACAGCAGGCCTTGGGTCGCATGCGACCCGTAACGTTCTTTTGTGCAGCTCGCGGCAGGATAAAAACTATATTAAATTATACGTACAGTCATATCCCGACTTACGTGAATCTGGAGTTAAGCGGTTTCTTATATGTACGTATTCCCATTCCGCTTCACCACTAGTCATATGTTTCCGGCACCGGCTGCATTCGCCAGTGTCGCACATGCTGTGAACAAGCACTGACGTGTTTCGCGCATTCTCCATTCATACATGATTTTTATAGTCTACAAACCTTGTGATTGTTTAATGTTATGTTCTTGATATAAATTTTATCACATAAAAAATAATAATGTTGTCCAAAAGAAGCAAGTCCGATTCTGATATAGCCAGCAAGAAAAGAAAAACATCGACTTTGGAAACAAAACTCAACATTGTTAAGGATTTTGAAGGCAGAATGAAAATTTGTGAGCTAGCAAAGAAGTTCGGTCTACACGAATCCACAGTAAGAACAATCATAAAAGAAAGGTTTACAGATTTTGGAGGACATAGATTCTAATGGGGAACGAATTGTAGCCACAAGGCAAAGAATAAAAAAATCATTGGCTTGCTATGCAGAAATTTTGCATGACAAGAAAAAGACACTATGCTGTCAGACGAATCTATTAGATTTTATGAAACATTCAACATAGAAATAACTTTCTTTTTTTTTTTATGTACGAAAAACTACAATTATGATTATATTTCTTAAAAAAAAAAATAGGTGTTTTTGTAAGCCTTTGGTCCCAATTAACTAATATTTTGTATGTTTGTATATATAAATTACATGCAAAATTATACCCCAAGTTACGCAAATTCGACTTACGCGCTTTTTGTAGGTCCCACCTACCGCGTAACTTCGGGGTATGACTGTATTATCAATTTAGCTATTAGTTTTGACCTCAGATTTTCTGATTGATATACTAGTTATATTCATTATTTCTATAATGAATATAACTTTCAATAATTTATATTCTCAACACAGAATCAAAATTGCTTTAAAAAGATTACTCAATTTATAAAATCTACTGCTTCTCTGTGGGAGTGGTAGATTTCTATGTGCTCCAGAGTAACACATCATTGAAAGTCACTTGCTCTACTCTGGTTACAATGATCAGTTTCACAGTTAACAGTGTTATTGTTGCAGTTTGTGTCTCCTGGTCAGTTACTTCAGCCTTTGTGCACTATGAGTAAGAAATGTAAAATCTGTGAAGAGAACAGGTCATTTCAGGAGAAACGGGAAAATGAATTTTTGTTTATAAACAATAACGATAACAAACCACAGTGCCTTGTGTGTTTGCAAGTATTGTCTGTGCACAAGGACTATGACCTCAAATGCCACTACATACAGCACTATGCCGCTAAATACCAAGAATATGTTGGACAAGTACGTACTAAAATTGTATGTAATTTGAAGAGAAAGGTTAGTGCTCAGAAATCTATTTTTACTAAACCAACGTCAATACAAAAAAGCTCACTCTTGGTATCATTTGTTGTAAGCGCAGAGATGGCAAAAGCAAAAAAATCATCTGATGGCAAATTTGTAAAACAGTGTTTTGTGAAAATGGCACGTGCATTTGGGGAAGATAAAATTGCCAGTGAGTTTGAAAGCATCCCACTATCAAAACAAACTGTAACAAAAAGAGTCAAGGAAATAGGTTCTCACATATTAAATAAATTAAAAAGTGTTACAGATTCTGTTTACTTCTCATTGGCTCTGGATGAATCAACTCGCATAACAGATACAGCTCAACATTTTCATTCCAACTGTTTCTAAAGACTGTTATTAATGAAGAGCTACTAGCATTAGAGTCATTGCATAAGACAGCCAGAGGTCAAGGTATTCATGATGCAGTTATGAAGGTTTTATCAATCAATGGTACTGGTGACATCAACAATCTCACAGCTATTGTGAGAGATGGCACCAAATCACTGCTTAGTACTCAAACAGGCTTAGTTGGCTTACTAGGGAAGGCTGGAATCAATTGCCCTGTATTGCACTGCATTATACATAAGGAGGCTCTGTGTGGTAAAATTGTGCAGATAGAGGATGTTATGAAAACTGTAATGAAGTGTTTGAATCTAATTAAGGAAGGAAATCAGGCCTTGACACACTGCAAGTTTCTTTCTTTTTTAACAGAAATGGAGGCAGAATAATGACAATTTAGTGTTGTACATAGAAGTACATTGGCTAAGCAGAGGGAACTGTTTGAAATGGTTTTTTGCTTTGGGAAAGGAAATAAAACAGTTTTTAGAGGAACATGAGAAGACAAACAAAGAACTAATCACAAAACTATGTGATCCTCATTTTAACAGCTTACTCGCCTTTCTGACAGACATCACACACACACCACATGAATGAACTCAACTTGAAGTTACAGGGACGTAACCAAACAGTCTCCGATTTAGTTGCACCTAGATAGGTTCATAAGTCGACTGAAGGTTTTTAAATTCACCCTAGTCAGAGGAAACTTTTCGTGACACCTCCTTGGAGGTGTCACAAAAAGAAACAGATTGCTATAAATTGGAATTAAAGAATTTGATATTTATTTTTAATAATTATAGAAGTGAGCAGAAAAATTATTAGGATGTAGCTATTTTTAAATTTTTTCATATTAAATATATTTGTATATGCTTGCTTGTATATTTTTAGGAGGACTAATAATGACATTTTAGAATTGGTAGAGATCTCTCAGGACACCAATCTCATGGATAACCATATTAGGATAAGATTCCAGAACACTCCTATATTAGAAGGAGTGAGTATTCACGAAACTCATGATCAGGTGGTTATTTTGGTAGCCACCGTTTCATCAGTTCACAGGCTAATGTTTCCACATCCACGCAAATTGAAGGGTCTGGTAAGTTATTATTTATTGAATAGTTGATTTCTGAAGAAATATTCTGTTTATAGTAGATATGAGGAGACATTGTCACTCATTCATGCACTACTAGTTGAAATCTCGCTATGTTCACTATAGACCACAGTAACTTGCAAAAGTTAATACACTGGAAAATTAAGCATGTTTTTTTTCCTTTCCAGATCTAGCTGTTAGCTTGTCCATGGTACTAATGTATAATTAATTTACAACTTTATGTTACTGAGATGCACATGAATTAATGTAATACTTTTGAAAAATAGTTAATTTCAATTAATATGATGTGAAATTGTTATTTCTTTTAATGGGTGAAATTTTAAGGTGTGCAGGGGATTAGTCTTCAGCATAACAAAGAGATAGCCGAACTGCCTGAATGGTTAATGACAAAGCGAGGAAAAAGGTACATGAGATATGGAACATGGAACGTTAAAAGTCTACATGGAAAAGAAAACGAATTAATAGATGAATTTAAAAAAATCAAGATTGGATCTGCTAGCAGTCACAGAAACAAAAAAGAAAGGTCAAGGTTGCCAGAAAATGAAAGATAGGTATATACTTTTCTATTCAGGGGTAAACCCAAGAGAATGGGGAAAACAAGGGGTAGCTTGCATAATTAAACCAGATCTCAAAGAATATATTACTAAATGGCAACTAATAAATGAAAGATTCTTGACAATCACTATAGATTTTAAATCAGACAACCAAGTATTCACTGTAATTGTTGCATATGGTCCAAATGATAATGCTAATAAAGAAATTAAAGATGAATTCTTTGAACTCTTACAAAAAACAATTGAAGAGGTTCAAGGGCACATCATACTACTAGGAGACCTTAATGGCCGGGTAGGGAATCAAGTAGATGAGGAAACAAAACAAGTATTGGGATCACAAGGAGAAATAACCCGCAATAATAATGGAGAAAGAATAATAATAAAACTTTGCCTTACAAATAATTTAGTAATAGTGAATACTATGTTCAAGCATAAAGAAATCCATAAGTTTACCAGGGAAGAGCCCAGTAGAAACAAAAAATCTATAATCGACTATGCCATCAAAAGCAGATCATACTGGAAGTATACAAAAAATGCAAGAGTCTATAGAGGTCCTGAAATAGGCAGTGACCACTACTTATTAGTATTGGAAACAATCCATAAAATAAAAATTGAAAAATGTAGAACTACAAACTAAAGAAGGAAGAAACAGCCATTGAGTATAAAAGTAAAATAGAAGAGAAGATGAAAAAGAGATATATATGAAGACAAAGATGTAGAAAACCTATGGTACAGGTTCAAAACACTTCTTCTAGAAACAAGCAAAGAAATTTGTGGTGTATCATTAAATAATAAACAGAAGAAACATAAAACACCCTGGTGGACTGAAGAACTAAAAGAAGAAATTAAAAAGAAAAAGCAATTATGGAAGAGATATATAACATCAAAGCTGCAGGTTGATAGAGAGCCATACAACAACCAAAGAAATAAAGTTAAAACCTTAGTGAAAGAAGAAAGAAAATGCTGGGAAGACTTCGGACATACTTTAGAACAAAATTTTAAAGGAAACCGAAAACTCTTCTATAATGTTTTAAGAAGAATGAGGTCAGAGAAAGAATGCCCCATAAAATTTATCAAAAATAAGGATGGAAAGTTACTCACAAATTTCAAAGACATCATGGAAAGATGGGAACAGTACTTCAAGAATTATTGGAAGATGCAGTACATGGAAAAAATAGAACCCTAAGAGCAAGACAAGCAAAATAGATCAGAGTGAAGAAATTTATGCAAATGAACTGTTAGCATAAATAAAATAAAACTGGGCAAATCAGCAGGCCATGACCAAATAACACCAGAAATGGTAAAAAAATTTAGGAACAAAAGCCATAAAATTTCTTTTACACCTATTCAATGTTGTATGGAAAAAGAAAATTATTCCCAAAGACTGGGAAGTAGCTATAATAATCCCTATATTTAAGAAAGGAGACAACTGCAAATGTGAAAACCATAGAGGAATTTCGCTTTTAAGCGTTCCAGGAAAATTATATGCCCATATTTTAGAAGCGAGGCTTAGGAATCAAATTGAGGATACACTGGATGAAATGCAATATGGCTTTCGAAAAAATAGAAGCACACAGGAGCAAAGCTATTCTATGCATTGAAAGGCCCACTCCTAGATAAGAAAGAAGTCACCCAGAATACCAAAAGGGCAGTGTATGGTTCAGTGTTTCTACCATCATTAACATACAGTTGTGAGTCTTGGTGTTTAACACCAGGAAACACAAATAAACTACAAACAATTGAAATGAAATATCTCAGGAAAGTGGCACAAAAAACAAGACTAGACCGAATAAGAAATCAAACCATAAGAGACAGCCTTCAAGTTGCACCTCTGAATCAATTCATAACACAAGCCCAAATGAGATGGTTTGGACATCTTAATCGAATGGAAGAAGGAAGAATAGCAAAACTGTATACGAAAGCCAGAAAATAGGGAAAAGAAACATAGGCAGACCCAGGAAAGGTTGGCAAAAGGAAATTAAAGAAAAATTGGAAAAGAAGGGAATTAACTGGAAAGAAGCAAAACAACAAACCTTGGACAGGACGGCATGGAAATCTCTTTGGCAAAATCTTGACGCTTAAAAGCATAAGAGATTTTGCCAAAGAGATGATGTGAAATTCATATTTAATGAAATTATAAATTATTATTCATAATCTGATTATTAATAGTATCTCTGCTCTTGAGCTAGCAAGCTTTGAATCATACAATGATATAGATGTTTGTGAATGTCTTTGGGTAAGTGATTTTCATCATCTAGTATGAAACCACAATCCTACTTACTGTATTTGCTAATGTATAAAACACACTTTTTTTCTTTGAAAATAGGTCTGAAAAACAAGGTGCGTCTTATACGCCGATACTCAGCTTTTTATTACTTTCATTTCTGGAAATTTTCTCTGTTCCGAGTTACGCAAGTTCTTTCTTGCTTCCTTGCGGTGTGGGAGAACATTTCAGTTACGTAGAATTCAGTGGATGCGAATGTTGTTGCGGTTGTTGTGAACGGTGATAAATTTCTGCTGTTAAATTTTCTCTAAATTTCTTGGCAAATTATGGCTGAAAAACGTCGGCAGTGCCTACAATATTGCATACAAAGCTACGTGTGATTGCATATGCTAAAGAACATGGAAACAGGGCTGCAGAGAGGCATTTCAGGCCTCTCTGCAGTGATTGCATATGCTAAAGAACATGGAAACAGGGCTGCAGAGAGGCATTTCAGGCCACCCCCCAACTGAGAAAATGATAAGAACTTGGCGGAATCAGGAAGAGGATCTAAAAAAAGCAACTCACAGTAAACATAACTTATGAAGTGGAACTGCAAAATGGCCAGAACTCAAGGCAGAACTGAATACTTGGATTTTAGACCACAGAAAAGCGGGACTTTCAGTGTCTACAAAAATGATTATTCATCAAGCGAAAGCGATAGCCACTAACAGAGGGATTGCCAACTTTGATCAACATCATAGTGTTCAAGATTCATGAAGAGAAACCAGCTATGTATGCAACTAAAACAAAAATATCACAAAAGATGCCAGCTGAATATGAAGAAAAAATTATTGAATTTCATCGATTCGTCATTAACGCCAGAAACGAGAAAATTTTGAACTTGCGCAAATAGGAAACATGGACGAGGTTCCGCTGACTTTTGATGTGTCCTCAAACAAAACTGTAGATTCCAAGGGCACAAAAGGTGTTAGTGTTAAAACTTCAGGGCACAAAAAAACTCACTACACGGTTGTTTTATCCTGCTGTGCTGATGGGACAAAATTGCCGCCACTATTGATTTTTAAAAGGAAGATGCTACCCAAAGAAAACTGCTTAAAGGAGTGTTTGTACATGTTCACACAAAAGCCTGGATGGATGGATGGAGGAGGAATGAAGTTATGGATAAATAAAATTTGGTCTGGGCACCCTGTTGAAGAAGCCTGCCCTGCTAGTATGGGATCAGTTTCGTTCTCACAGAACAGAAGATGTTAAAAATAAACTCAAGGAATTGAAAACTCAGCTGTAATTTCAGGAGGTCTAACTAGTTAGCTTCAACCTTTAGATGTCTGTATTAATAAACCATTTAAGAGATTTATGAAGAAGTGGAACAGCTAGATGCAGTCTTCAGATTTTGAGGTTACGCCATCAGGAAGAATGAAGAGGCCTAGCATTTCGCAAGTTTGTGAGTGGGTCAAAACTTCATGGGATGCTGTGAAAACTGAGGCAGCGGTTAAATCATTTAAGAAATGTGGCAGTAGTAATGCACTGGATGGTACAGAGGACAATTTGTTGTATGAGGACTCAAATTCTGATTTAGAAGAGGTTTCAAGTGTCTCTTCATTTAGCTCTGGAGATGAATTTCTGGGTTTTGACAAAGAAGATTAAAAGGTGGGTACTCTTTCCTAGTTAGATTAGGTATTTGTTGAAAGTAGACCTACTCATTACTTTATAATTGAAATACTGTAAATTCATTATAATATTCAGTGATGAAGTTTTTTTCCCTAAAGAATTTGTTCAAAAAAGGGGGGGGGGTGTCTTATAGACCGGTGCGTCTTATATGCCGGCAAATACGGTATTTTATTCTTCAAGTGGCTTGAATAAATTTCATGTTTGGTCGTTAGAGCAGAGTTTCTGGATTATTTAATCTTTAGCTCACTGCAGTTGTGTTGTAGGTTTTGTAACCTTTTATGAGATTCACATAAAACTTAATGATTTTGATATTGACTTTAATTAATTAACAAAAGAAAGCAAAATATCTAATTTTTTTTATTTATTTTTGAACTCCATGTATTTATCCCAAGCATCCACTGCTCAGTCAGTTGGTTGGAAAAGCCTGGTTTGAATCCTGTCAAGGATATGATTCCGATTGATTTGCTACTTCATTTTCATTTGGAAGTGAGTTAGCCAGTGTCATATGGAGGTAGCAAATTGATTTATGTGAGATTTATTAGTACAAGGAAAACAAAGGGTTAGCAATACACAAGGTAATAAATGATAAACAAACAGCTAAATAAGTAAATATAATATTTTATGTCCAACAAGTTGACCAGTGTCTTATTTAATAATACATACGTATGAATTCTGTGTAAAAAGTTAAAAATTTCATGAAATTTGTCTGAGTTTGATCATTTTCCTGAGTATAAATGACTCAACCAGATTAGTAAAACTTATATTCCTTTCTCAAGTGAAGTGCCAGCACTTAGAAGATGACATGATAAGGTGATTGGTACAGTTCACACCTAGGTAAACTCTTCTCTCTTTATCTTCCTCAGTAGATAAAAATGTGTAAGATGATTCTGACCTGTGCCGAGCCTAGCAATAACATCTTCCTTTCTTTTATTTCGGTGTAGACTGGACTACCAATGCTGAATTTCAGGCTTAAACTTATGCATTTTATTTGTTAGTCTGCTCCCAGTATAATTCCCACTGATTAATTAATGTTTTGCTGTCTATAGTCTTTATAATGTATTTGTAGACACTACACAGAGAATGTATGAGCTGTCAGAAGCTACGTCTGTAGTCTCATTTCTTTTGATTCCATTGTGGCTGGGAATGTGGCCTCAGCAGTATAGCCCAAGTGGAATCAGCACAATCAAATATCAGTATTAAGAATTTTCATTTGATATAATATTTTAATCAAATTATTGATACAAATAGCTAAGCTAATGCAGTCAAGTAGAATCTTATCCAAAATAGTGTGGTCAGGAAAATCAGCAACACATCCAACAGTGGACTAAGAATCTCTAACAATCAGTATAGGTAGATAGATAAGAAACCACAGTACTCTGCCCTGTGTGCATTAAACAGCTACATAATAGAATGATAATAGAGTAAGTGACTTAGCAGCATGGTGAGAGGCTGCATGATGGAATATATGAGGGAGGGATACTCAGTGTAGATAATGTCTGCATTCATGCTGAGTTCTTGTATGATCTCTTTTGCATGCATACCAAACTGGTAAATGGTAGTCTGATATGCGTAATATTGCACTTCCCACTGTAGGAAAAAAATACTAGTTTTTGGTATTGTGGCCAGGAAAAGATTTTATTTTTAGGCATAGTTAAGTGACAACTACATCCATCAGAGTGAGAGAGCACAGATTCATTTGATTCCAAATGGTCTCTGAATGGTGAAATGCATCAGTAGCTATTCATAAACATAGGTGATAGGATTCAACCATTGCAAGATACCCTCCGTTGCAGAAGCGTAGACTTGTTACCATGATCAGGTTTTGTACATGATGCAGTAAAGTAAGGAACATGGATCAGCACCTCATTTTGTAGAGAACAGAATGTAGAGGATATTTAATTCTCTTCAAGGAACATAATCTTTTTGTCAAGAATGAGTCCTAAGTTTTTTAATAAGTCTTTTTTTTTTTTTTTTTTGCTAGTTAATAGTGTATCCTATTCATAACTCTTATTCTAGATGAAGATTTTGTTTTCAGACAAAACGTACACAGACACTTTTTATTACGTGACATGATGGAAAGAAGCAAAATATATCACATATATATATATATATATACAGTATATAGGGTGTCTAATCAATTTGTAAATATTTCAATGATTCATAAAAATTAGAAAAAATTGGTATATTAGAGTTTGGTTTGCACGAAAGTGGATCGTAAGGAGGAGGATTTTTTTTGGCAGGGAAAAAATTGTAGTTCAAATTTTCAGCAATAGAGGGTATGTACCACATGCCTCATTTGTGAGATGCATGCTAATGAGAGTCCTATAAAATTCAGGGTGTACTGCTGGCAGCTCATAATGAATGCATGCGAATTCCCAGTCATTGATGAGGACAGAAAAGAAAGGTTTGCTGCTGACATGGGTGGATAACACATTGTTAGTGAAGTTGTTTCACATAAAGGGGGAGGAATCATCACTGAAAGCTTCACGAAAGTTTCTAATGCAGATAAGAATGAAGAAAGGCCGAGGTACTATCAAGTGATACCACTAAGCGGGAAGAATTTGCATTGTTGGCCTTTGACAAAAGTCGCAGAAGATCCACAATGGCTGGATAATGTCTTTTGGACTGATGAAGTGCATTTTCCATTGCATGGGTCAGTTAATCCGCATAACTTTCAAATTTAGGTGCAGAACAATCTATAAGCCTACGCACACAGAAGCAGTGAGTTGCATTCACTGCAACTCACTGTTTGGTGTGGCTTCACTGCATCCATCATTTTCTTTGAAGAGCCATGTGCAACAAAAGGCTGGAAGACGTGCTCATTACCACCTCATATTACATCTCCCATGAAGCAGTTTCTCATCAGCACATTTGGTCAAGAATGACTCATCAGCCGTAATTGCAACTCTGCATGGCCCCCCTCAGTCCCTTGACTTGACACCAGTAAATTTTTAGTTGTGGGGTTATTTAAAGCCCTGAGTGTACTTGAGCAGCCCACCTTCCTTAGCAGATTTAAAAGATGCCATTTGCTGCGAAGTTGCTTCCATCCACCTGGATATGCTCTACACTTCTGTAAATGGCGTTCTCACCCACTTGCAGCTTGTAATTGCTTGTGCCAGCAGATACGTAACAATCACTGTAGTTATATATAACGGTTTTCCTGCATATGAATAAATAAGTTTTCAGTGCCATTCTGACTGTCATCACTGGGGGCACCCTCTATTGGTGAAATTTTGAACTAAAATTTTTTTTCCCCAATATTTCTAATTTTTATGAATTATTGAAATATTTGCGAATTATGGGACACCCTGTGTGTGTGTGTGTGTGTACTAGGGTGGGGACTCTACCATCCTGATGCCTATGGTGCCCCCCCCCCCCCTCGAGTTCTGGACTGGTAGGCCGGTTCTCCTTGAATTCTGATGACTTGAATTTTGAAGACTCGAAAGGTGAGTAACCCCCCCCCCTTTTGTCAAATATCAAATTTTTTATTTGATATATGATTATGCTATTTATCTAAAGCTATGGAAAACTTGATAGTCATTAGTGCACATTAATGCAGAGTATGGGCCTGATAGTTATTGAAAACATGAAACCTTTTCTGAGCCCATGGACATATATTGAAGTTTCCTCTCATTGACTTCTCATCTTAGAAGAATGACAGAAAATTATGAAGTTATCAACATTCAGAGCATTACATACTTGTGGGATTGTTCAGTGAATGAGTTCACTTTGACAGCAAAGATTGTTGTGTTACACTTAAGAAAGAGCCTTGGAACAAACACCCTTGGGACAGCTTGTCCAGGATAATTCTTTGCACCTAGAGTTGGCATATTTGGCTAGATAGAAAGCTTTTGATAAAATGAGGAATATATTTCCTAAGACCTTAAAGATCTTAAAGGTCCTTTAGTATACCATAGCTCCATGCTGTTTCATAAATTTATCCAATATCAAAGAAAGCTGAAACTAGATGTTCATGTTTTTAAGAATGTATCTTTTGACAGATGTTTCTAATGAGCTAAGTGGCCCAATTAATCATTGTCTATGAAAGCCACATTGTGTGCTGAAAAGAAAAAAAAAAGATGGATTGAATCAATCACCATTTTCATCAGAATCTGCCAATGGATCTCCAAGGTTTAGTGACCATTGACAGATCCTAAAGACAACATTGATTGATTCATTTGGAGAAGAATGGTGAGGTTGTGTGCAAGGATAAAAAAATTTAGAAATCCATGGTGGAGTCGGGAAATAAAGAAGCAGACAAGGAAGAGATAATGTACTATAAAGTGTATTGAAAGTTCTTGGCAAGTAAGTCAGCATTGCTTTGAGGTAATATGGGGGGGGGAAGTATTGTGAAAAAATAGCTAAACAGGTTGTGGGAAGACTTTAGTAAGAACATAGAAAATATATCTATCAGAAAGGTGGCTAAATATTCTGGAGGCTGTTGATAGAAATGGAGAAGAGAACTCTATAAAAGGAATCAAAAATAATACAGGTGATATGAAAATTGATGATAAAGATATTCTAGTTATCTGGAGTTTCTTATCTAGAAAAATCCACAAAAAACCAGAAATGAGTGAAAAGACAGATAAGATGCTCAAATATGGAGGTATAAAAGTTTTACCAGCACTATATTGCATTTTTCAGAAGGTCTGGTCAAAGAGTTAAGGGTTGAATCCTAGATGATTGGAGGAGTGCTCATACTACTAATATACAAAGAGGGAAATAATGTGTCACAGAGTTACAAAGGAATTTAACTCGAGCATTCCTGATAAGATTTATGCAAGCATACTTAAGGAAAGACTAAGAAAAATTGTGAAAGGGAAACGTGGCTGAAAACAATCTGTGTTCAGGCAAAGAGTTGTCAAAATCAGATTTTTACTTTAAAACAAGTAGTTGAGAAATCATGAGAATATAACAAGGATCTATATTTAAGTTTGGTAGATCTGGAAAAGGCATATGACAAGGTGCCAAGAAAAAAGCTGTTAAAAATGCTACAATTATATAATTCAAATGGTATTATATCAAGTATTACTTATCTCTTTATGCTTCATGGCACATAAGGCTGAGTTCCACTTCTTCCAAACACCTCTGTCCTGCACCACAAATTCAACTTTCCAAACCAATCACTCTTCTTTCGTGTTTTTTTTTTTTTTTTTTTTCCCATTCTCTGCCAAGTTGGTTTAGGTTCTCCTCTTTTCCCTTCTGGAATCCACATAAACAAAGCTACTTTTGGAATTTCTACTGTCCATTTTCAGTTCTATGTCCAATCATCTGTTGTTTAAAAGCATGTTTAAAAATGAGATTTTATGTGGTAAGGCATCTCTGAAATATATCCATTGCTCTGACTTGATCTTTTTTTAGTTGCATGACATTCAGGATTCTACCATGGTATTAAATAGAGGAAATCTAGATGATGTTTTAGTTGTTGCTGTCTAGACAATATGGTCAGTTTCACTTATCACTGCTTTGTTGAATAAATGTTTGATTGACTGTCTCAACCAAACATTCACTCTTTGATGATGATGCACAAATAGACAGTGTAATTAGGAATGTGAATGACATGCAGTGCTTGCAGAATGATTTGAATAGGTTGGAATTTGGGCATGTGAAAACGGCTATCAGTTCAGTATTACTAAATGGAAAGTTATCCACTATAGTGTAATGAAAATATCTAGTGGTGTAGTGTATTGTTAAGATTATGCTAGAAGAAACAGGAATTTTAGTAGATAGGAAGTTGATATTTAAGGACCATATAGTAAAGATCGAAAATGCAACTCAGACGATTAATTGCAATATGAAACTAAGAATAAGGGAGTCATTTTGCTTCTTTACTAGGCCATGATGTGACCATATCTGCATACAATAGAAGAGATAAGGTCACATCTTGGCCTAGTAAAGAAGCAAAATGACTCCCTTATTCTTAGTTTCATATTAGTTTCTGTGGTGATTCAGATAAAGTGGAGAAGGCACAAAGAAGAGTGTTAAAGATGATATTGGGACTGTGGAATATATATTATGAATAGATTGAGAATTTGTAGACTTCAGATACTAACAACTGAGGGATGATATGATAGAGACTTGCAAACTTCTGAGTGTCATATAGAATATTGCAGATGGAAATTTTAAATTTTATGGAGGGGTCGTGGAGAGGAAAAGAGAGAGAGAGAGAGAGAGAGATGGCATCCATGGAAGTTGAAAATGAACTTAATTGAGAATTTTTCTGTCGGAGTGGTGCATGATTGAAATGAATTGTCTGTTAAGGTGATGAGTGCAAGTAGTGTGAATGAAAAGCATATGACAGCTGGAATGGGTGATATGTGGTCTCCCTCAGAGTCCCTGATTTCCTAGAGGCTTCTGGTTATAATAATTTTTTTTCTTCTTTTAATAGCTTGAACTCCATTCTTTTGGAATTCACAACATGTTGACCTTTGAAGTCAACAGAGATATGAATCTAAAATATTCTAATCAACCAGTAAACAAAAATGAAGTACAGGGTAATTATAATTAAAGTTTGCATTTCAAAAGGCTGTAATTGGATAACTACTCAGCAGAACAATTTAATACTTAACATGATGATGTGTGCAGCAATGTAATTTTATTTTGTGCAAAAATCAACATTAGGTCTAAAAGTTATCACTGGGGCAATGCATATAAATTATGTATGATACTACTGGTATGCAGTAAAACTCTGTGACTATACCATTTATGCAAATGACAAATGTCCCCAATGACGTATGCCTCAAAAGAAGCTTCTATAAAAGCAGGTAACTGTGGAATGTATCATTTCATTGCCTGTGAGCGGATAACTTGTTAAAGCTCAATGTCCATTACTGAAGGATCATACACTTCTCGTGAAGTTTTTTTACCAAAATAAAAACTGTACCTTAACAGCATTGTGAAAGTTCAAAACATTAAAGATATTAAAAACGATTCCTATGACTACAAATGGTTTATGCAAAATGATCTGTAAATTTGAAGAGACACGTTTCCTTAGATGTCAAACCTGGCAGATGGAAGCCCATCGAATGGCAGACAGTGAAGGAAGCAGCTACAGCATTAGAGGAAGAAAAGATAGCAAATGTCGTAAGAAGTAGCAGCACATAGCATATTGTACAGTCTTTACACAAACCCATAAGCACAATTTACAAAGTCATAAGGCAAATTTTGCACTGTGATTCTTACAAAAGTTCTCACGTCAGCAATTGCTAAATCCCACATGGGGTGCACAAGAAACATTTGCCCTGCAATTTCTTGCTTGGACTAAACTGGACAATATGAATGACTGCAGAATTTGGGCAACTGCAAACTTCAGGTGACAGATTCTGCTTCATTTTCTGAAGGTCACCGTTTGGTGTGGTTTTACAGCACAATTCATTCTCGGACCTTTCTTTTTCGAGGAGCTCAGTCCTGCTGGTCTCATAACCTGCACTGTTATTGGTCAGTGATATGCATCAATCTCTCTTAGCTAATCAGGTGATTTCAACAGCATCAGTGACTGGACTCAACAGTTTTTTTGCAGGATGGTGCCCCTCCTTATATTGTCAAATATAAGGAGGGGCACCATCCCTGTCAAATGGTTGCTTCAGACACATTTTACCGAGGACAGAATCATCAGCTGCCATTAATGTACAACGTGGCCAGTGTGCTCGCCAGATCTGAACCTCTAAGACTTTTGGCTGTGTAGACTTCTCAAAGATGTTTATTGTGGCACATAGCCAACTTAGTGGATTTTCAGACCAGCATTACATGCCATATCCACAACATTTTGAGTGAAACTTTACGTTCTCTGGTTGAGCATGCGATTTTGCAATTTCAGTACGTTGCTGACAGTGGACAGCATATTGAACATGTTGTGTAACTACACAATGTGCTGAGTATTCTATGTTTTGTGACGTTTTGAAATATCCACTATGGTATTTGCACAAAATAAAATTCCATTGCCACACACATCATCATATATATAATATTAAACATTTTGCTGAGTAGTTACCCAGTTACAGCCTTTCGAATTGTGAACTTTAATTACAATCACCTTGTGTATATATATATAAATTTACATAGTTAAATTTACTCTCCACAACTGACAGTTAACATAAAAATTTGAATATAAAGATAAGAGGGGATCAACATAGCTGGTAAACAGGTTGGGAAGCAGGTTAACAACAGTAAGTAATATTCTTTTAAATCTTAATAGCGAATTTAGTGAATTTAAAATCGTAAGCACTATTTTTATATTCTTATGGTGAATTGCTCATTACTTTGAATCTTTAATTTTTCAAGGAATTCCTGTCACTCAATCCATCTGATGTTACGCTGCCATCTGTATTCTATGATGCTTCAATTGCCAACTTAAGAGATCCTTCTAATTATTATGTTCTTAATCATGCTACAACTGGTATTCCCTTGCCACACGTGTCTTGTTCTTGGCTAACTGCTGAAAAAGATGCTGTTTTTATTTTGGCTAACAATGCAGGATCCATGCTTATGGTTCACATGATTGCAACAGAGGGAGGTAGGATTTGACAAACATTGCTAAAAATTTAGTGATTTAGTTTTATTTGCTGCTATGTTCTTTAGACTGTGGATATTAATTTTTGGTGGAAATATATTTGTATTTCAAATATTCCTACTTGAAAATAAAAAACGTATTCATCTAGTTATTACCTTTATTAAATTGGATTTAACAGGATAGTTTTTTATATGTACACAGATGCACTCATAAATTCTGGGGATGATGAAATGCATCTCCATACCTTTATGGGTGACTTAAATTATCTAAATATTGATTGAGTAACAGAAAACAGTTCATAAAAACGAAGGAGAATTTATTGAATGGTTGGGAGGCAACCTTCTCAACAGCATGTGACAAAACTAGCTCGAGGTCAGAGTGTTAAATTTCATCGTATCATCAGATGGTAGTTTAAGTTAATGATGCGATTGTTTTGCCAACAGTTGGTGATCTTGCTCTGCTGACCTGAAGAGTATAGCGTAATCACTGTCACCAACTGTTGGCAGAATTGGATTATGCATTATAATTGGATTATGCAACTTAAATTATGCATTATCTGAACTTGTCCTCCCTGAAGTTAAAAGAACAAAACAAGGTGTGTGTGTTTGGGGGGGGGTTGAAATGTATGTTCAGACTTATTAAGAAAGAGAAATCCATAAAAAAGGTTGATGTGGAAGGAATATCATGTGAATGAGGAAGAGAGGAATTAAGAAATATATAAAGGATATGCCAGAAAAGTTGTATAAAGCAAAGTTGAAGTATGAAAAGAAATGGTTTTGCAGGCTAAATGCAACTCAAAAATTTTTTATCTTTATGCAGCAAAAAAAGAATGACTGGAGGAATAACCATACTGAATGTATACAGCCCTTGTGTCATAAGCAGTTATTGGATATTGGTGTTCAGTTCACACATCAATGATATTTGGATCCGTAAGGTGATGTTCAACTTTTTTGATGATGCAAAGATAGGCAGGGCAATTGGGAATGTTATAGATATATAGCACTTACAGAATGATTTGAATATATAAAGGGACTGTGCTGTACATTATGGTACACTATCTACCAATAATTTTCTGGACACCCCTGTTATTTGAAGTTAGGAGCATTCCATGTTTGTTATCACATCATCAAATTCCTGATATGTACCCTCCAGGGGTGTACAGGATATGATAGTACTACATGAAAAATTTACATCATTACTAACTTCCTATCTACAATTTTCTTCTGAATCATTCTGTTACTTGTCAAGACTCCAACATTACTAGATCTTATATTTCTATCGTCTGAGGCACTTTGAACCATATCAATCCACCTATATCTTGGTCTTCCTCTGAGTCGTTTTCCTGTCAACCTGGCAGGGAACACTTATTTTGCTAATCTTTCCTCGCCCATTCTGTTCAAGTTACCATACCACGTGAGATTAGCTTTACTATCGCATTCCTGGATGCTGACAATGTCAAGTTCTTTCCTAATATCCTTGTTTTTAATATGATATTGCCATTGATGCCATCTGTTCACATCTCTAATCTTTCTCAGGATTCTCATATCTGCAGTCTCTAGTCTTTGGTCAAGTGTTTTACTTCTGACCTAGTTCTCAGATCCATAAGTTAAAACTGGTTTGAACACTGTCTTGTATACAGTTAATTTAGTGTTCCAATTAATTTCTCTCTTATTCCATATGAATTTATTCAATTGACTTCCTACCATACCAGCTTTGTTGATTCTGTTGTTTATTTCCTTATTTACCATCTTCGCTAAAAATCGTGCCTAAGTAGCTGAAATGCTTTACTTGTTCCACAGGTTCCATTCAAAACACAGTTGACATTTTCAACGATTCTACCTATTTTCATTGTCTTTGTCTTTTTATTGCTGCCTTCATACCATATCTATTACAACAGTTATTCAGTTTAGTCGGAGAATCTTGCAGACTTGTAGCGGATTTATTTAGAAGTATAACATCATCCACATAAAGCAAAGAGCTGACATTAACATCTCCAATTTTGATATCATGTTTAATACCACTTTCCTTCATAATGTGATCCATATAGATAATGAATAACAGAGCGGATAATGTACATCCTTGTCTCACATCAGATTTAACATTAAACCATCTTCCTGTACTTCAGTTCTAACTTCTGACTTGCAACTCAAATAAAGACCAAGTATTACTTGATGTAATGCTCCATTGACACCATATAAATGTAGTGTATTGAATAGCTTCTCTCTTGGCACCTTGTCGTATGCCTTTTCCAGATCGACAAAACTTAAATACAGATCTTTGTTATATTCCCATGCTTTCTCAACTCTTTGTCGTAAAGTGAGGATCTGATCCTGACAGCCTCTATTTGGCCTGAATCCAGCTTGTTTTTCTCCAAGCTTTTCTTCCACAATTCTTCTCAACTGTTTCTCAAGTATACTGGCATAAATCTTGCCTGGAACACTCAGTAGGGAAATTCCTATGTAATTCTCACATTCAGTTTTATTTCCCTTTTTATATATATGGGTACTATTAGAGCTCTACTCCAATCATCAGGAATTCGTCCCTCTGTCCAGGCTTTCTGAACTATGCAGTGCAGCTACTGTAAGACTTTTATACCACCATATTTCAGCATTTCTGGTCGAATATCAGCCCTTCAGAACACACGCAATTTACAGACAAAAAAAAACTAGTTGCGGTTGTGGAGGTGGGCGGTAAATGGCGTTGATGGAGATGATTCGTAGTAGAGGTTCGGTGTAGTGGTTGAGACAGTTGTAGGTGTCCTCCCGCGATGAGTCTTCGGTCTCCTTGGAGGTGTCAGGAATAATAATAATAATAATATCATCTACTTCTGCTGCCTTTCCACATTTCAAGCCTTTGTTGGCTTTTTCTACTTCAAGTATAGATATGTATTCCTGACTGTATGCCTGTTGAGTGTTTTTTACCACTGTGCTATCATTGCTTGTTTCATTTAGCAATTTTTTGAAGTAATTACTCCATACTTCAAGGATATCTTTTTCTCCCATTTTCATGTCACCTTTATCATCTCTAACTCCTTTTACAGCACTTCTTTCCTTTATTTCTAAGCTTCTTCAACAACCTCCACAATATCTTACGACCTTCTTGATATTTATTTTCTATGTTCTTGCTGAAGTCCTCCCATAACTTTTGTTTAGTTAGTTTTACACTGTTTAGCTTTTTTACATTTGTCTTTGTATTCTCTAAGAGCACAAGCTGACTTATTTGCCAGCAACTTTTGATATGCTTTGTTCTTTTCTTTCACTGCCTCTTTAACTTCTTGTGTCACCATGGAGTTCTGATTTTTCTATCCTTGCAGAGAACCTCACCACATGCCTCTGTAGCTGAATCAATCAGGGTTTTCTTCAAGGTTTGCCACTGAATCTCCAAGGTTTGGTTATTGTTCTCAAACTCTTTCATTTCATCAAGGTTCACTTGTTTCCAGTCTGATGGTAGGGTGTGGGTGTGTTAGCAGTCTGGTGAATGCTTGTTACCACCATGTGTTGTACCCACTGTAAAGCTTGGTTGTGGAGGAGTAATGGTGTGGGGTGCATTCAGCTGGTTTGGAGTGGGACCACTGGTCATTGTCCATGGTTCCATGAAGGTAGTTCAGTACCTTGATACTCTGTATAATCAGGTGCTGCCTACAGGAGTTTTTATGGAACTGACCCATATTGCTATCAAGACTACAATGTTCCATGCCACAAAGCTGCAGCTGTTATGGAATGGTGTTTTTATGGAACTGACCCATATTGCTATCAAGACTACAATGTTCCATGCCACAAAGCTGCAGCTGTTATGGAATGGTGTGAAGAGATTGATGTTAAATGATTGCCCTGGCCTGCACAATATCCTGACCTTAACTCTATTGAACACGTGTTAGACAAACTAGAGCTGCGATTGAGGTCCAGAGCAGCATGTCCTTGATCTGTCACTGAACTCAGTGCTGATTTGATGGAGGAATGGAGACAAATTCCACCTGATGTCTACCACACATTGGTGTAAAGCCTCCCTCAAAGGACGCACGAGGTGATCATAGCCAAAGGTAGACATACCTGATATTAGGGTTTGCCTGTTGGTATCAATTGTAAATTGCTAAAGTGTTGGACAATTATTAGTAAATAGTGTATATACTAAGGCAGAATGTAAATTAAAAAACCAGTATATACAAGTAGCCTAATCATGAAGATATGCAATTTTGTTTTTGTTTGCTTATGATTAGGTAAAGAATTTATCATATCTTGTGTAGTATAATTTACTTTGTATCCAAGCAAAAAAAAAAAAAAAATTCTACAACTACAAAGAACAAGGGGAAAAAAATTAAGGAAGGAATGATTGATGAAATTATGGAGTAAATTTAAAAAAAGTTAAAGAAAGGTAGAGATGTAAACATATAGAAATTAAAGAAATAGTTCAGAAATGTAATGAGGCAGAATCGAAGAAAAATAGAGCAACAAGTTCAGATTTAGCTACAGAAAATGTCAAATTTAGGAGATAAAGACATCATCCAATTAACAATTACTTTTTTTTGATATATAATTATGGTATTTGCTTAAAACTCTAAGTTGATAGCCATCCCAATACACTTAACTGCACTATGACAAACTCAATCAGTATAAAAAAAAAATGCTGAAAACTCCCGATGAAACCTGTAACTGTCGTGTCTATCTATTTGTGTGGTCCCTATAAATTTGCTATACTGAAAGTCAGCTGTACCAAAAAAACAACAACTAAATTTTGAGATATACAGATTACAGAACAGTTACCTTAATGAATGGTGCCTCGAAATTTTTGCTATTATCACTCAGTCTCCATGGAATCAACGGACTTGTTGTAGGAGGTCTCACTTAATGAGCAACACATCTGTCATATTAAACTTTAACTCACCGTGTATTCCAGCAATGCATTCCAGTTATTCATTACCCTTCATGTGAAAAAAACTGCTTTTCACTCCACTGGTTCTTCTCTCACCTCCATTTTTTTTGTAATCTTCAATATTAATCTGGTAAAATCCCCTTAGTAATTTAAAAATATCTATTATGTTCCTTCTTTTTTTTTTTTGCCTGTCTAACAAACTGCAATTTACATTCTCTCATCCTCTCCCTATAACATTTCACAGTCCTGATATTGCCTTAAGTTGCTTTTCTCTTGTCCCTCCTGTGTTTCCATATCATTGTGAAAACTGGGTGACCAGACTTCAGCATACTATCCACGTGTGGTCTGCCCACCTCCTTTTCCTTATTTGTGGAGGAGATTCTACACAATTGTATAGCAGTGCTGTATAGGCTTTGTAATACCGACAGTTTGTCCTCTAAACTTCAGACCACTGTCAGCCATCACTCCCATATCTAGAATTCACTTCCTGAAGCCCAGTTCTGCCATACAGTAAACCTTATATCTTTGCACTCAAAATTTCAACTCCACTCATCTCTTCAAGCTAAAAGTCTGTTCAGACTTTCCTGAAAAAATTACCATATGTAACATTTCCTTAACTTATAAGAACATAAGTTACCTTCGTAACTTTGCTACTAACATGTTCTTTCTTGTGGTTATATCAGTTGCTTTAATATCATTTTGTTCTAGGTGTTATCAGAACTATCCAGATCCCATCCATGTACAATTCTTACTGACTTTGCATCATTAGCAAAAAAAAACTATGGATCTCTGGTCAGTCTACATGAAATATTATTAGCAAATGAATTAACCAACAGGAGCCCAAGAATAGAACAACCCTACAGCACACTACTGGTTACTTTCCTTTTTATGAGACACTTCACCATCACAACTTACTGGCATCGTTAAGAGAGCCATTCTAACCAATCTGTTATCCATCTCCATTTTCCCCATGTTATATACTGGCTTGTCATGATCTTCCAGTCTGTCAAATGCTATTGCAAAATCCAAGAATAGCAATGTATATCGTCTCCCTTGTGCAGTCTTCTACTCCCTTATTCATCACTTTGTCATAGAATTTAAGATGGTTACTAAAGCAGTCCTATCTTATTTGTTTTCCAAGAAATACACTCCAAAACTCTTTAACCTAAATGTGAATAAGTTCCCACAGTATTAACATAGTGTATGTTATTTTCCTTCTTATGAGACACTTCACCATCACAACTCACTGCATTGTTAAGAGAGCCAATCTAACCAATCTGTTATCCATATCTATTTCTCCATTTATACACTGGCTTGCCCAACCCCTTATATGAGAATATCATAAAAAAAATAAACTTATGTAAGAGGAATATTTCTTTCAGTTAACTCATCAACCTTCAGGGAGAGTATCTGTTCCATTTTTCTAGTCACAGGACTGCATGAATAAGAGTTGTAGCAGTATCTATTATCTTCTTAATTCTAATTGTATTTTTGTATGATTGTTGTTAAACAGCAGCAGCAGTTTCCTGATATGTACCCTCAAGGGGTTTTCAGACTACTATGGCAACATACATGATTATGTTTACATTATTATTAATCTCCTGTCACTAATTTTCCTCCAAATTCATCTGTTACTTGTCAGCACTACACACTGTCATATATAAATTTTCCTCTTCTAAGGCACTTCTGACTGAATCAGTCCACCTGGACCTTGGTCATCCCCTAGGCATCAAACATCTGTTTTGCTAAATTTTCCCCACCCATTCTATTTAAGTGGTCATACTACCTTAGATTAACTCTGCTCACACCTTCTTGAATGTTAACAATGTCAGGTTCCTTTTTAATTGCTTCATTTTTAATATGATTTTGCCATTGAGCTGTCTGTTCACTCTCTTAATTTTTCTCAGAACTTGCATACCATTGGTCTCTCGTCTTTGATCACGTGCTTTATTTCTAAACCAACTTTCAGGTCCATAACTTAAAACTGGTTTGAACATGCCTTGTATACTGATAGTTTGGTGTTTTGACTAATTTCTGTTTTATTCCATATAAATTTATTCCACTGGCTCTCCATCATAGCTTTGTTTGTTCTGTTGTCTATTTCCAAATTCATTTGCCATTTTCACTAAAAACTGTACTTAAATAGCTCAAATAATTTACTTACATTTACTTATTCTATATCTTTTCCGTTGCAAATGCAGCTGAAGTTTTCTATATTCCTGCCTATTTGTCTTTTTATTGCTGCTTTTCATGTCAGATTTGTTACAGCTGTTATGCAATTTAATTAGAGAACCCTGGAGACTTGCACTGCATGTTTAGGAGCAATATCATCTGCATAAAGCAAAGAGCTAAGTTTGATATCCTCGATTTTAAGATCAGAATTAATTCCATTTTCTAGCAAAGATTGCAAGTGCAATGTTTGTAATCTTTGCTTTATGGCCCTTGCAAAGATTGTACTTGCATTCTTTGCTATATGGTCCTTGAACAAAGATTTCAAATACAAATTAGGATAATTGGAATGCTGAAATGGACCTTGACATGGTGAGGTCTTGATAAGACCTAACTTGGACTGTTGTGGCAGGTCTGGTCTCCTGGTTTCTGTGGTGATTGTGATAAGTGGAGAGGGTGCAAAGGTGAGTGTTAAAAATTATATCAGGATTTTGCAATACATAGATTATGAAGACAGATTGAGAATTTGTCTACTGCAGTCATGCAAAACAGGAGAAAGAGGGATATGATTGAGACTTACAAACTTCAAAGGTTTACCCAGGTTATCAATAGATGGGATTTTTTATTTTTTGGAGGGTGGGAACAGGATGAGAGGACATCCTTGGAAGTCAAGAATGAATTATGGCAAGAAGGGGGTGAGTGCTAGATTTTTCTTTCATAGAGTGGCACATGATTGGAATGGATTCACCATCTACAGTGGAGCCATTGTAGGTGGTGAATGCATGTAGTGTGAACGAATTCAAGAACAAGTATGACAGCTGGTGTGGGTAATATGTGGCCTCCCTGTAGGTCTTGAAAAGAGATTAATCTTATTTAAAATTTTAAAAACTTAATAAATAAAAAAGAACTTTTAAAATTAATAAAGAACTTTTATGGTAATCTGAATTTTTTGTTTTAATTTATTGCAGGTAAAGTTATAACTTCAGAGCTTCGCAGGTTGTCTGTTATGTCTCGCTTGTGGACTGGGCTAGTTCCTTCTGTTATTAGGTATATATATAATTTCTAATTTCTAATGGCATTTTCATATATGGTAATTAATTATTAATATGTATATGTATGAATGTAAAGATGTGATGTTAGTACAAGTGTTGCAAATAAATGTATGTAGGCAAAAAAAAATAATAAAATGCTTTCAGTACAAAGCTAATACAGGAATACCTCGATTATCGCAATACTTGAATTATCGTGGTTTATAATTTGATACCAAAATTCCAATTATTGCGCTCCAAATTTGAATTATCGCGGCCACGAGATGTAGCCCACTACATTGCCACTCTCCATGTATCGCTCTCTTGTAGCGCTTCGTTTTTATCCGACGCCGCCTTCTTACCAGTAACTATCCGCCCTTGCCTGAAGTACATGTGGATATTTATTTCTCTTGTTATTTACCCCTATAATGAATGCTAAAAGAAATAAGGATAATTTCAAGTCTATAGCTATCAAGAAGAAACGTAGAGTGATCAGCTTAGAAGATAAGTTGCATATGATAAATAAGTATGAAGCAGGCATAACCAAAGCCAACATTGCAAGAGAGTACAGTCTAAATGAATCAACTGTTCACCATATTTTAGACCATGTTGCAAACTATAAACAACTAGGACAAAATGCATCAACCTCGTCTGTGTCCCAAACTACGAAAAACAGAAGCCATCTTATGATTGAAATGGAAACGCTATTGTCAGTGTTGATAGAAGATTGTAACCAAAAGAGAATTCCTCTTAGTCAAATGACTATAAAAACAAAAACATTGAATTTGTTTGAAACTTTAAAAAGAAAACAATTAAGCAAAAATGATTCGGCGTCAGTAGTGGAAGAAACTTTCTCTGCAAGTTCAGGGTGGTTTGATCGGGTCAAAAAGCGATCGAGCATTCATAGTGTTCGTATACAAGGTGAAAGTGCAAGCGCCGATGAAAAAGCAGCAGCTAGTTTTCCTGGTGAATTGCAACAGGTCATTGAAGAAGGAAATTATACCGATGATCAGATATTTAATGTGGACGAAACAGGCTTATTATGGAAAAAAATGCCTACTAAAACATTTTTAGCAAAAAATGAAAAATCACAGCCTGGCTACAAGGTTTCAAAGGAGCGTATAACACTTTTACTATGTGGCAATGCTTCTGGAGATTACAAGATGAAGCCTCTCTTTATTTATCGTTCACAAAATCCTCGCCCGCTTAGAAGCTTAGATAAAAATTTTCTCCCTATTCATTGGAGATTCAACAGAAAAGCTTGGATGACAAAAACTATTTTTGAGGATTGGTTTAAAAACAGTTTTTGTTCTGAAGCTGAAAGGTACTGCAAGTCATTAAATCTTGATTTTAAAATCTTGTTGATGTTAGATAATGCACCTAGTCATCCAACAGCGCTGAATGATTTGTGCGAAAATGTAAAAGTTATTTATTTACCACTTCCATCATCCAGTCAATGGATCAAGGTGTAATCGCATCCTTTAAGGCATATTACCTACGAAGAACTTTTTCACAAGCAATAGAAAAGACTACAGGAGATGAAGCTGTGACTTTGACAGAATTCTGGAAGGCATTCAATATCAAAAATTGCATTGAGAATGTCAAGGAAGCATGGAGTGAAGTAACGTCTAGCAACCTAAGAGTGGCGTGGCAAAAGATTATTCATTATGCAAATGATTTTAAAGGATTTGAAAATGAAGTAACCCGTGTTATCAATGACATAGCTGAGCTTGGCTTCGATCTAGGACTAAAAGAAATTGAAAAAGGTGATGTTCAGGACCTGCTTCAGTCACATGATAAGGAGTTGGATGATGAAGACCTAATTAACCTGAGAGAGAACGTGCTTATGATGCTCAAATCGATGATAATGACTAACAAATTGACTTGGCACCTAAGGGATTTACCCTCAAAGAAATGGACGAAATGTTTAGAATTGCTGAAAATTTTAAAGAAAAATCTTGAACCGTGATCCTAATCTCGAGCGATCACTGAAAGTTCGTCGGGAAATTGAAAATTCCATCTGTTGCTACCGAGTTTTATACGAAGAAAAAAGAAAGAAAAAATTCCACCAGACAACTCTACACCAATTTTTATCCAAGAAAGAATAATTGTATGTACTGTATGTACTTCTTATATATAAATAAAGATTAAAGAATAATCTTGTTTTTCTTAATGAACCTTCATTTTTTACTTAACCCATTTAACACATTTCTTTTTTACTTGATATATAAAATTTAATTAATAGATTTGAAAAAATCCTTGCCATTGATCACCCATTTTACACGCATTATTTATCCTGATTGTCACGGATTCGATTATTGCGGTATTTTTTGTGGCAACAATAATCATGATAATCGAGGTATTCCTGTACTTCACACGAGATAATTATAATTAGCTATTCTGACCTTAGAATAGCTGAGAAAAATCATCAAAGAACCGGTTTTTAAAAGTACTTTGTGTTCAAATATGCAGCATAGTTTCTTAAACAGTTTTTCTCAACTTTCTGTGTTGTAAATACAATGATGAGGAGGAGGTAGTTCAGTTATAAAAGATAATAAAGATTAAGTTAATATTATTGCAGATAATAGTATTCAAATATAAATGATAAGACAGTGATACAATTAAGCAAACAAAACAGATACTTGTTTAGGAAATGAATTTTTGCTTATTTTTCTGTATCAAAAATTTATTTTGAAATTACTACATTATAAAACATTTCATACTTTTGTTTTGATTAAAATATTAATTAGCCTTTGTACACATGAGAAGAAAGGATTATCTTTTTCATCAGTCCATTTAATGCCTATATTGTGTAATTGGATAATGTTTCTTTCTTCTAGCCAACTATCTGTGGGTTCAAATCCCACTATGTGTGGCATGGCTGTTTATGAATGCTTTTGGGCAGGAGATGAAGTTCATCTTCTTGTGTTAGATCTGAACTGGCTTGAGAAAAGTTGTTTGTTTGGATTGACATACTACAGACATGTAGTACATTGGTCCGTGATACTAATATACTATAAGGTTTACAACCTTTCATGATAGAATTCATGAGTGGAAGTTGCAGATATTGAATTAATCCCAGATTGAAATTAAACAAATTCATTTGTTAACAGGACTTATTGAATTTCAAATTAAAATTGACTTGCAGATTACTTTCAATGGAAGCAAACTTTCATTGAAGGTAATCCTGTGCTAGTTTATAGATTTTGGACAGAATTGTAAAATTTTACTCTACTTCGTTGTTTTAATGTTCATGTTTTCTTTAAAAGGATTTATTTTAACCATTTCCTGCTATGCAGTTATTTTTTACAAAGCTCTTTCTCTCTCTCTAAAGAAAATTCTCCTATCATTTTGTAACTCATTGATTTTTGTAGAAGCTACTCTTTTGATTAAGAGCTCAGGATTGCAGTCATTTGTTTCAGCACTCGAGTATACATAGATTCATAGCTATGGCATTATAGCATTAGTTAGCAGCCCAAAATTAAAAGCATGCAAGAAATTGAAGTTTGTTATTTATATTTTTCAGTATGTTGTAAGGGATTATTTTCAAAATATTAAATCTTTGTTTACAATAAACAAGTTAAATTATAAAGTATTCTGTATGCAAGTGTCAGTTGTTACAAAGAATGACATATGCTAGTGATAAGTTATGCTATAAGAAAAAAAACAATTTCTTAGTAAATAAAATGCTTTTTAAGAATGAAAAACATGAAACTGCTCCTTGAATAACAACATCATATCTGTAGATATACAGTCCATCCTTGGCTTATAACATACTATCCAGGGGCGAATATTCCGGGTGTGCTAGGCGTGCGGTGCTCATCCATCAAATATCAGTATCATTGATATTATATTAAAACAATCATGGAAGGAAGTCCCTACCAAAACTGGTGAGATCTTTCTGAGCAATAAATACAAAATGTTATATTCAGGCAATGACAATCAAGGAAAAGAAGGAGTAGCCATAGTATTCAACACAAAATATGAGGCTAATCTTCTTGAATGGCAGTCAGTCTCAAGTAGAGTAATGTGGGCAAATATGAGAATGGGGAACTGGACAATGAGACTTATTTGTGCCTATGGTCCCACAGAAGGTTCTACTAAGGTAGAAGTGGAGGAATTTTTTGAGGCTTTAGAAAAAGCAACTGACACAATGAAAAATGAAAAGTTGGTCCTTGTTGGGGATCTAAATAGTAGAGTAGGAAATGATTGTGAGACATACAAAAATATTTTGGGAAAATTTGGAGAAAAGAGCAAAGCTAATAATAATGGCAAATATCTGTTGGATTTCTGCTCAGGACATGGACTGGTTATTACTAACACCATGTTCCAACATAAAAATGTGCACAAATTCACATGGAGAGAAGAGGCTAGGAATAAGAAAAGTCTCATTGACTATGTTATTGTTGATAGTGATGTTTTCTCCCTGGTGCAGGACACCAGACTGTACAGAGGATTTGAAATTGGAAGTGATCACTATTTAGTCTTGAGCAGGATAAAATTGAATTTCATATTGAAAAGAATAACATGTAAGAAAGTTTTAAAGCGAATTAAAGTTGAGCAGCTCTCAGATGTGAACTGTAGACTAAAATACA
Organism: Typopeltis vanoorti; assembly: GCF_054136105.1. Classification (NCBI taxonomy): domain Eukaryota; kingdom Metazoa; phylum Arthropoda; class Arachnida; order Uropygi; family Thelyphonidae; genus Typopeltis; species Typopeltis vanoorti. The sequence goes on from NC_143560.1 coordinate 43,479,992, forward strand.
GAAATATTATTGAAAAGAAAATGAAAGAGTTTGAGAACAGGAATCAAACCTTGGAGATTCAGTGGCAAACTCTGAAGGAAACATTGATTGATTCTGCCAGAGAGGCATGTGGTGAGGTTGTGTGCAACGATAAAAAAATCAGAACTCCCTGGTGGACACAGGAAGTTAAAGAGGCAGTGAAGGAAAAGAAGAAAGCATATCAAAAGTTCCTGGCAAATAAGTCAGCTTTTACTCTTACAGAATACAGAGACAAATGTAAGAAAGCTAAACAGTGTGTAAAACTAGCTAAACAAAAGTCATGGGAGGACTTTGGCAAGAATATAGAAAATAAATATCAAGAAGGTGGCAAAATATTCTGGAGGTTGTTGAAGAAGCTTAGGAATGGAGGAAAGAGTGCTGTAAAAGGAATTAGAGATGATAAAGGTGAAATGAAAACAGGAGAAAAAGATATCCTTGAAATATGGAGTAATTACTTTGAAAAACTGCTAAATGAAACAAGCAGTGATGACAGCACAGTGATAAAAAACACTGACCAGGCATGCAGTCAGGAATACATATCCATACTTGAAGTAGAAAAAGCCATCAAAGGCTTGAAATGTGGAAAGGCAGCAGGAGTAGATGATATTCGACCAGAAATGCTGAAGTATGGTGGTATAAGAGTCTTACAGTGGCTGCACTGCATAGTTCAGAAAGCCTGGACAGAGGGACGAATTCCCGATGATTGGAGTAGAGCTCTCATAGTACCCATATATAAAAAGGGAAATAAAACTGAATGTGAGAATTACAGAGGTATTTCCCTACTGAGTGTTCCTGGCAAGATCTATGCAAGTATACTTGAGAAACGGTTGAGAAGAATTGTGGAAGAAAAGCTTGGTGAAGAACAAGCTGGATTCAGGCCAAATAGAGGCTGTCAGGATCAGATCTTCACTTTACGACAAATAGTCGAGAAAGCATGGGAATATAACAAAGATCTGTATTTAAGCTTTGTCGATTTGGAAAAGGCATATGACAAGGTGCCAAGAGAGAAGCTATTCAATACACTGCAGTTATATGGTGTCAATGGGGCATTATATCAAGCAATACTTAGTCTTTATTTGAGTTGTGAGTCAGCAGTTAGAATTGAAGGAAGTACAGGAAGATGGTTTAATGTTAAATCTGGTGTGAGACAAGGATGTACATTATCCCCTCTGTTATTCATTATCTATATGGATCACATTATGAAGGAATGTGGTATTAAACCTGATATCAAAATTGGAGATGTTAATATCAGCTCTTTGCTTTATGCGGATGATGTTATACTTCTAAATAAATCCGCTACAAGTCTGCAAGATTCTCTGACTAAATTGAATAGCTGTTGTAATAGATATGGTATGAAGGTCAGCAATAAAAAGACAAAGACAATGAAAATAGGCAGAATCATTGAAAATGTCAACTGTGCTGTGAATGGAGAACCTGTGGAACAAGTAAAACATTTCAGCTACTTAGGCACAATTTTTAGTGAAGATGGTAAACTAAATATAGAAATAGACAACAGAATCAGCAAAGCTGGTGTCGTGGGAAGTCAATTGAATAAATTCATATGGAATAAGAAAGAAATTAATCGGAACACTAAATTAGCTGTATACAAGACTGTGTTCAAACCAATTTTAACTTATGGATCTGAGAGCTGGGTCAGAAGTAAAACACTTGACCAAAGACTAGAGACCGCAGATATGAGAGTCCTGAGAAAGATTAGAGGCGTGAACAGATGGCATCAATGGCAATATCATATTAAAAATGAGGATATTAGGAAAGAACTTGACATTGTCAGCATCCAGGAATGCGTTAGCAGAGCTAATCTCAGATGGTATGGTCACTTAAATAGAATGGGAGAGGAAAGATTAGCAAAACAAGTGTTCTCTGCCAAGTTGGCAGGAAAACGACCCAGAGGAAGACCAAGATATAGGTGGATTGATACGGTACAAAGTGCCTTAGACGATAGAAATATAAGATCTGACAATGTTGGAGTCTTGACAAGTAACAGACTGATTTGGAGGAAAATTGTAGATAGGAAGTTAGTAATGATGTAATTTTTTCATGTAGTACTGTCATATCCTGTACACCCCTTGAGGGTACATGGCAGGAATTTGATGATGATGATGATGATGATGGAAGTCCCTGTGAGGAAACGCAGCCCCCCCCCCCGGATTGAGTAAAAAATTCCACAAATTATAATTGTAAAAGTGATTGAGATATGTGTAATCTTATGCCCATGACCATGGGATGCTTTGTCTGTCTTAAAATTTTATTATGGGTTGGCCTGTTTTGGCCCAAGGCAGGGTAGCCATAGAATACCTGTTTTATTGCAGCAATAAAACACATATTCCTGTTTTTGGTTCATTTTTTTCTGATTTGCGAAAAAAATGTTCATTACTGTGTGAACAGTGCCCAGTTCATTTGTCCTCTGTGTCTAGTGATTCACCGAGTGAAATGTGAATTGTAAATTTATAGTGAAACAAATTTAAGCAGAAAAATACATTTTTAAAATGTAAGTGTATGTAATTTAATATTATTTTACGTGTTAGTTTTATGCTTTTTTTTCTTTTAAACTGAAATAATTTAATTTAGGATTTTGGGATTAATTAATTAGTTGATATTTTAATAAAATATGCCGGTCAATTTTTTTATATATGAAAATATGCTAAAAATTGTATTAATTCCGAATACTTTTTTTCTTTCCCAAGAATTAAAGATCATTAAAATCAATGTAAAATGAAAATAATGTATTTATAGTTTACATCGATAAATAATTACATCAAAAAATGCTAAAAGACGTTTATTGATGTAATTATTTAATTAAATCAATAATTATAAACATTTATTGATGTAATTATTAGTCTCCAAGCTCTCCCCCCCCCTGCCGCTACTACCGCCAAGAAAATTTTCTGTGGATGCATGCCCATGCATACGGTCAAATTGATGTGAAATTTGTAGTTCAGGTTGCATAACCCACATGGCAGTACACCCAACAGAAATGGACACGTGACACCAATAATACTATCACTTGTATTTATGAAGGCCATCCCATCATTAAAAAAAAAAAAAAAAAAAAAAACTGTTTATGCTTTGTTTAGTGCTACAATAAAATTTCTGTTTATTTGGCTTGCAGCTGTGCATTGTCTCTAGGGGAAGGTTGCTGTGTGTGTCAATGCAATATGATGTTCATCAGTGGGGGGGGGGGGCATTTTATTCCATTACTATGCTGTCAATATATACAGGTGCTGTTTATTATTACTTGATTTTTTTAGTGGTTACTTCTTTGTGAAAATGGCCAGTAAGTGAAAAGTGATTCTATTAGTAGTGTGGAAAAGAAAGTGGCCACTGAATTAGGAATGAAAGTGAATATATATAATAAAATAATATAGTGATCTTTATGAGCTTTTTGACTTAAAAGGGATTGTTGGAATGAGTCAAAGTCTGACTGCATTTACTATATAGGCAGGTTATTTACAGATTGAAGCCCTTTCTGTGTTTAGTGCTTGTTAATGCTTGATAAGTTGTGGGATGTTGAACTTACCTCAGATTGGAATTAAATGGTTAATAGAACAGTATGGATTGAATTGGAAATTAAATGTATAATTATAAAATAAAAAAAAATCCATGATATTTGCTTACATCCTACTGTAATTGGTTGAATGCTCAGCTTGGGAATTCTGATGTCATATATTCACTTAAAAGTTACCTGCCATTTAGTTTGTATTGATGTGTGTTGGAAAGTTGAAAATAACAACTTGCTGTTCAGAATTAAAACTTTCAGATCAGCTTTTAAATAAAAGTGTGAAATCAATTTGAGGACAGAAAGGAAAAGCTATTGAACCATTTTTTGATTAGGTCTAATATCATAAACTTTAAATTAATCAAAACTAAAGTCTTACTGAAGACGCCCTATATACTGGGACAGATTTTATGCCAATAAAATATTTAGCTAAGTACAATCTGCGTTGTTCCAATTCAAGTATATTTCAAATAAACAAATTGAAAAGCTAGCAGAACTATTTTGCAGGCAGAAGGATGGAATTAACTTTTAATTTTTTTAAGCAAGATATTGAGTTATCCAGGATCAAATTGAATGGGATTTTATGAATTGACTATGTCTAGTACACCACTAAAATTTATCAGCCTTTGTCAGATTAAGCTACAGATTTTCAAGAGTTTTGTCTTTCAGTTTTCTCTGAAACTCTTTTCATCTTGCAAATCGAGCAAACCAGCTTGAAAACCATGCAGTTAACTGTAATGTGCATATTTCATATAGGTGTAATTGTCTCTCTATCATTAAAACTACAAGGGTTAGTAGTAGATGTCTGGAATTCATAATTTTTATTTATTTATTTATTTATTTACTTTTTAGTGGATTCAGTAGCATTTTCTTGCTATAATTCTTTTTGGCTATTTATTTTGACTAGTCTTACCCACAAAAGCTCAGACATCTATAGCACATTTTAGGGATGGCTGTGGATTAAATGATCTAGAAAATTGCTTTGAAGATCAAACAAAGAATGTTTTCAAGCTACTTGCGGTTTCCAATAAGCAGTTGTGGTGGTCACATCAAGTGCTGAAAATTAGCTTCCACATAAGGACATTTATAAACATCCCTGCCATAGTAAGATTAAATTCTCTAGCATATAGGATAATAATGAGCAGAAATGCCATCCATTTTGATAACAGGGCACTAACAGATGATGACAAAGCAGATAATTTATACAGATAATTTTGTTAATTGATGTGAGGAATAAAGAAGTCATTTTGAAGAGCTCAAAGCAAGTTTAGTACCTAAAGTATTGTAGCATGATATTAGTAACAAAGTGCAAGAAATCAGTGCTCCAGAATGATAATTTCAATCTTATTTTGGCAAGTTTCATCATTTTATTGTATTTTCCTTTATGCCCCCTCCCCAAGTAATAATATTGTATTGTTAATGCTGGTGTAAAATTTTTACTCTCTTTTTTATATTTGTTATTTTCTCTATATTTAGTCTATATTCTCTTATTTTTACCTCTTGATTATTCTTAATTATACTAAAACTTTATCTTCAATCTTAAATCTCTTAACTTCAATATCTCTCTTGGCCGATCTATACTTACAAGAACGATGCTAGTGGTTTGTGGGACAAAGGAATTACTAATGGCAGATACCTATTCCTTTGTCTCACACTGGTTCTAATTCCTTTTTTGGATTCAGGGAAAATTTATTTTTCACTGCGGCACCCCGAATCTCAGATTAACAGGTAGTGTAGAATCGAGGAACCAGAACACAGTTTAGCATACAATCTTATGCTACTAAGAGTTACGTTTGCAGTCGTAGCCTCTCTATAAATTAATCTCCTGCTGTGGTCTGTAATTTATGAGCAAGTGCAACAGCGAAGAAAATCAGGCAAATCATCAGTTAAACAAAAAGAACAAAACATTTAATTCAATTGAAACATTGTACATTCTATGAATTCATTCTTAATAAGTAATCTGCAATTGCTAATGACTGAGCACTAATTACTTAGATTCTCTATATCTATCTTAGCATGCATGATAAAGAACTTCAATTAAGGCTTACACTTGAAAAAATCACACATTCATTAATGCTAAGGACAATTATTAGCTGAATTACTAAACTAGCTTCATGTGCTCTTATACAGTTTCTTCTCACAAAATTCTCATAACCTTTTCTATCATTAAAAGACAATTCTTAGGCACCATGTGCTCTCAATTAATTTACTTAACAAAATACTCAACATTCTCATTATAACTTTATCATTCAAAGAAAACTTTCTCTAGAGTCCTTCCTAAATTTTACATATATTCTTCTAATACACGTACACATAATAAAACATAGACTGTACGTTACCAATTGCTGGGGAACTATCTGGCCACTTTACATATCTCGTCTGGACAATTACTTTCGACACCACTTTCCTTCTGCTTTCTCTGAGGCATTCTTCTAAGGTTTCATCTGCACTTACTTCTGCTGCCGAAAATAGGTAGACGTTGTTCCATGGTGAACTCGTTCAACATCATAATGACATCTCCGTAAGCATCGGTGAGTACCTTCTGCTGAGCTGGTCGCCTACCGGTAAATTGTTGGGAAATTTACGGCAAAGTTCCTCTGTCATTGTCTCGAATCCGCGGGGAACGAGGGGACGCCATGAGGAGGCTCCATACACATCAGCAAGACCGCCTGAAAACTCCGGAACGCAACTCCACACAAGAGCAAGAGTAAAACTCAGCCTAAAGAACAAGAGACTCTCCTTGGCACTGCACGACTTTTTTAAATTGCGCGCCACACGTTCACTCCACGTCATCGCTTACTCCTCCCATTTTCTCAGCGTCACCTCACGTCACCCAGTACTGCGCGCCACACACGGAAATCTTAGCCTAACTTTTCTGCGCATATGAGTGGTGGGGGGGAACTTACTTGCTTACTAAAGGGTGCACCTGTACTCTCTGATGCACGTGTTTCGATTCCGGCCATTTCTATTTAATCGAATTATCTCTTTCTCCCAGCAATTTATAAGTACTTACACTTAAGCAGTTTAGCAATTCTCAATACTTTATAATATCACATATTAAATGAAGGATTCTCAGCTTAGTAATATTTTAATGAAATTTACAAGAGTCTAGTATATTCTGGTACATCAATAATTGATTCAAATTTGCAAGCACATGTTAAGTCTGAAGGAAACGTAAATTAATTTAATTTTTGTTTAATTCAGAACTTAACAATGGGATATATGGTAATTCATATTCATTGTATAATATTTCTATTTTAAAGGGGCAATCAATCAAGTGAGGAAGCAGCTGTTAGTCTAGTTTGCCATCCTTTGGGATCTGATTACTTTATTTTTGCCTTGTGCAAGGATCTTCGCATAAGGTTATGGTCATTTCAGGTAAAAAAAAACAAAAAACAAATAAAATGTAGGGTTTTTTTTTTTTTTCAAAGCTAACATTATTTCTTAACTCAATGTTATGCATATAATTTTCATAAGCATTTAATAAAATTATTAATTAATATTATTAAAGGCTTATGAGTAAAATTCTCACCTAATAAAATATCTGCATTATGTTCAGATTTAAAGTATTGCAAATATTACACGTTTAGTTGTAAATCTTCTGAATTTAAATTTTGTAATAAATATTTTATTTGCATTTATTTATATTCTCATTAAACTCACCATGTGCATGGAGATTTTGGTGTAAATTCAATAATGTTGTGATGAAATAATGCTTCAAGAACTAGAAATGCTGAAATTGTATATAATTTGTCTTTTTATAACATTTTTTTTTTTTTTACATGCTGCTGTAATCAGCATTTGCTGTGAACTGACAGTAACCATGCCAAAACTTAAGTTTTGTTTAGTGTAGCAAGGAGAGTATATGATAGCTAAAAGTTGGGAACAGCTGTTGCTTATATATGGACATACTAGAGAGAGAGAGAGATATCAACAACAACAACGTAAACCAAGTCAGAGATTTTTGTGTGAATTCCAGAACTTTAGGATTTATAGATATTTTCGACAATCCGAGAAAAAACCTGTATATAGTAACTAATAATATTGAAGACAGTAGAATACGACAATACCCTACAATTTATTCCCTGAATAATTGCAGCTCTTCATTTTGGATTTTAGGAGGGGGGGGGATTAAGGCAATATGATTCTGAATTTTGGAATAACATATTTTAAGGAAATTTAGCATAAAGTTCTTCCATGAATTTTTTGGAAGTTTTTTTCACTTGGTTAGACTATAATAAATTTAGTTTAATCCTTTATCCAAGTGTAAGCAAACAAAGTTTGTGCCTGAAGTATCTTCAGGACTGAGGCAACTCGTGGTAAAGGTGGACCAAGCTATCATCATTCCTTTTCTTAGTATCTCCCATAATGCAAAGCACACTCCTTGTGGACATGTATAATGCTATGCATTAAGGGAAGAGGCCACTACCCAGACCGGTTTCGACCTTTATTGAATGTTCAAGTACAGGTCAAACTCCAAAATCTCAGCATTCCCCTCAGTAACAGGCTCACCCTGCCACTGAGAAGAACCCTCAGCTTTGGCTCTATCCCATGGCAGGCTCACCCCACCACCAAGCAGAGCCACTCATTTGCTCATATGTCATCTGAGGGGTAACAGCAACAGCCATGCCTCAGTAAACTTCATGGGCTACAGCATTGCCATTCATAACCACCCACTGCCGAGCCTCAGTTAACACTTCATGGGCTACAGCATTGCCATTCATCACCCAAGCTTCCCGCTGGTTTCGACCTTTATTGAGGTCTCGTCAGCATTGGCTCTATCATGTGGCAGGCTCGCCCCAGCACCTAGCAGATCTGCTCAATGCTCATATGTTATCTGAGGAGTAACAGCAACATCTGTGCCTCAGTAAACTTCATGGGTTACAGCATTGCCATTCATTCCCCCCCCACACACACCCAGGACCAGGGTGACAGCCACAGCCGAGCCTCAGTTAAAACTTCATGGGCTACAGCTTTGCCATTCATCACCCAAACTTCCAACTGGTTTCGACCTTTATTGAGGTCTCGTCAGTGGAAGGGCCACTACCCAGACCGGTTTCAACCTTTATTGAGATCTTGTCAGTGGGAACCAGACCTAGAGGTGGTGATACCGAGGTGGAAGCAATGGAGAAGTCATATTTATGTATACGAGTTGCCAAAAGGTGTCTCACCTTATTATTAAATTACTCTGGATTTAGAGAAAGATGTTGGAAGTTTTTTTTCACTTGGTTAGACTATAATAAATTTAATTTAATCCTTTATCCAAGTGTAAGCAAACAAAGTTTGCACCTGAAGTATCTTCAGGACTGAGGCAACCCATGGAAAAGGTGGACCAAGCTCTCATTACTCCTTGTCTTAATATCTCCCATAATGCAAAGCACATCTCCTTGTGAGACCTCAATAAAGGTCGAAAGCGGTCTGGGTAGTGGCACATCTCCTTGTGAACATGCATAATGCTATGCATTATACATGTCCACAAGGAGCTGTTCTTTGCATTATGGGAAATACTAAGACAAGGAGTGATGAGAGCTTGGTCCACCTTTACCATGAGTTGCCTTAGTCCTGAAGATACTTCAGGTGCAAACTTTGTTTGCTTACACTTGGATAAAGGATTAAACTAAATTTATTATTCTTCCATGAATTACTAGACTGCCTTGGATAACCTCTACAATGGTTACAAAATTATTATTGATCACTTAAGAGGAAGAACCACGTGTATTTTGGGGTAAAAAAGAGGATCCTAGATGAATTTTCTCTACTGAAGAAATCTGTGGACTGTTTTTTGTGCTAATTAATTCTTTCAATGCATGTTGTAAAGGATTTGTGAGGTAAAAAGAAAATTCAGGATGAAATACCAAATGAGTAGCAACCAGAATCATTTTAAAGGTGGGTAAAATGACAGAATTAATTATAGTCAGTAAATCTTATTATTATCCACAAGTCAACAAACAAACTTCAAAGTTAAATTAAAAAAATAAAAGTAGTTTACAGTGCTAAGCCTGTAACTGCACAATCATTCAGTAACTTCTTGTTTATTTGATTTTTACAAGATTTTCATTAACACATTAAATGATAAGATGCAGTTCTTTTTTTTTCTCTTCTTATAAACAAACAAATGTTTCCTGGTCAGACATTCAAGTTTCATTAAACAACCATGTTACCTACAATTGCTAGCCTGTTGGTTGGCTGAGGGGTTAGTGTGCCTGCTCTCCAATCAACACGCCATAGGTAAAATCCTGTTAAGCATGAATGTTTGTAAATGTCTTTAGGTGGAGAAAAATTTCATAGCCTTGTGTGAGACCACTGCTCTGCTTATTGAATGCCTGAAGTGGCTTAAAATGTTTCATGTTTGCTCCCTGGAGTAGGGTTTCTGGATTATTTAAAAAAAAAATTAAATAAATAAAAAATTCAGCCTTCTTCCCTTAATCTCTGTTCAGGGATTCTTGTGCTGAAAGTCTTAAAAAAAAACTTTCTTGGGTAAAAAAAAAAAAAAATCTGGGTAAGCCAAAAAAAATTGGAACTACAGTTCCTTCAAAATAGTTATTCCTGTCATTTCATATCATGTTTACTTAAACTAATGTTTCTGGTGACATAGTACTATTTTTACAATAATAAAATTAATAATAATACATGCATACCATTAAGACGACAATGTCCCCATGCCACAAAGCTGCAGCTGTTATAGAATGGTTTTGAAGAGATGGGTGTTAAACAACTGCCCTGGCCTGTGTAGAGTCCTAATCTCAACTCCATCAAACACCTGGGGGATGAATTGGAGTGGCAATTGAGGTCCAGAGCAGCACATCCTCGATCTGTCGCTGAGCTCAGTGCTGCTTTGATGGAGGAATGGAGACAAATTTCACCTGATATCTACCACACATTGGTGGAAAGCCTCCCAAAGATGCAGGGGGTGATCATAGCCAATGATAGACATACCCAATATTAGGGTTTGCCTGCTGGTATCAATTGTAAATTGCTCAAGTGTGAGGACAATTATTGGTAGATAGTGTATGTATCAATACTTAAAGTAGAAAACACAATTGGAAACCTAAAATGTTGAAACTCAGCTAGCATAGATAGCTGATTAGATGCTCAAATATGGAGTTTATAGGTTTTGTATTGTTTTACTGCATAATTCTGAAATCTGAATTCTAGATGATTGGAGTATAACTCTTAGAACCTGCACACACTACACATTGGTGGAAAGCCTCTCTCAAAGGATGCAGGGGGGATGATCATAGCCAATGATGGACATAGGGTTTGCCTGGTGGTATCAATTGTAAATTGCTAAAGTGTCAGTTAAAAAGAGAAAATAAAACTGAATATGAGAATTATAAAGGATTTTCTCTACTAAGTGTTCTAGACAAGATTTATGCCAGCATACTCAAGAAGGTCCTAAGAAAACATAGGGAAGTAAAGATGGAAGATCACTGTATATAGCCTATACTTAAGCTGTCAGATCACTGTATAGCCTATACTTAAGGTCCATGTTATTTATTATCTGTATAGATCAGATCACTTTTTGAAGGAAAGTGACTTTAAATTCATACAGTACTCTTGCTATAGCAAACACCACTATAACAAACTTTTTCATTATAACAAATTACTGAAAACTCCCTACCACAGTGATGTAGGTACAGTGCATGCTAAAATAAATTCACTATAGCAGACTATTTGCTATGACAAACTGTTCTTGTGTTCCTATGAGTTTCTCTGTCCCTTTGAGTGATTGTTTTACTTTTAACCTAACTCAGAAATCTGAAAGTTAAAATGCTTGAAATACAGTCTCTTATAATGCTGGTTTTCTGTTTTAATTTATTTATTGTGTCCTTTGCTAGTGAAAAATTTCAGGGCTTTGCTTATATTTTCACTGAGTTTTTGTTGACTGACTAATACAAGAATGTTTTAAAAAATAAGGTAAAGACTTATGTGAAGGATTTTATTCAAACACTGATTTGCCCATCATTTTTCCATTATGGCTTTCAACGAAATTTATGCACTGGTCCCACTGTGGCCTGGCATAGAAAAAATTGTTCTTAGATGCCATTTAACAAGAAAATGGTATTAAGATGCACATTATTGCTGGTTGTAGACTTCTTGTTAGGCAGGCTTAGAACCTCAGATTTGTAGCACTATAATCACTTAGACAAGTGGTTACTGTCTTTGACATCTACCTTGTCATTATCAAAGACCTTTCACGAAACTTGCTTTTGTAACATGATTATTTGCTTTTCTACTTTTAACTTGCTATAACAAAAAATGCTTGAATTTTGTGTTATGTGTTTGTGATTCTTTTGTGTTCATTTCACGTTGAAGATATCTATGAAACACTTTTACGCAAAGAAATAACTGAATTTTTATAAGATGCCTGTGTTATTATTAGCCTCATGTTGCTTTTTATTCTTACACCAACTGGTAATGAATTTTTGTCAGTATGGTAAGTAAACATGCAGAAATTGGATTTCACTAAATGAATGTTTTATCGTATCAGTTATATATTTGGTTTAATCTTTTATCCAAGTGTAAGCTAACAAAGTTTGCACCTAAAGTATTTTCAAGACTGGGGCAACTCGTGGTAAAGGTAGTATAAGTTCTCATCACTTGCTTTAGTATCTCCCATATAATGCAAAGCACATCTCCTTGCATGGCTTACGCTTGGATAAAGGATTAAACCAAATATATAATTGGTAGCTTAGCCAGGTGAAAAAACTTCCATCAATGTTTTATCGTGTTTCTGTCATCTTTCCATTTTGCACAGTGATGTAGTTATACAGCATCTGTGCAGTGCATCTTGCAGTTGAATGAAGAAAGTAATTATGCAGATGCTTTCTTCACTTACTCTTCCCATTCTCCTGAATGATAAATTTTCAGGTGTTATGTGCTGTGCTGTTACATTTTTGTGTGTGATGTGTTACTTTATTTTTTGAAATACCTTTGTATGGTTATGCATTTTATAGATTGTTGATTTATTAAATTTTATGGTATTTTATGTTTGAATTTTATTACAAAGATTTTACTTTACAGTTTTTAATTTTAAAGCAGGAACTTTTATGGCATTATTATTTTTCCTCCTCCCCAGAAACAAGAATGTTTGATGGCTACTTCAGTATTGGAACACTGTGGAGAAACAGGTTGGAATGTGTCAGGTATGGCTTTACAGTATGCTTTATTGTATTAAGTGATTGCATTCTTGTCATGTAGGGATATTTTCTTGCAAGATGTATATGAAATTTTTTGAGATTTTGTTTTGCAGTTTAAAAATTATCTATTTGTTATACAGTAGCCATTCATTGTAGCTAGTAGCATACCTAAGTTTTTTGGTACTATTTATAAATTTGAAGCTATGCACATTTTTTTAACATCACAGTTTTGATAATTGGTAAAATTGTTTTAGAATATGTATACAAGACTGTGGCTTGTTGTACTTTGCACACTTGCAATAAATCTTATGCCTGTAATCTTCTGTTGCTGTCCACCATTGGGAACATAAATCTTATCTTTGCAATACTATGAATGAAATTACAATCTAGCTTAGTTGAACATGCCATCTCGACCAAAAGAGTACTTTTGAAAAAACCAAGCTCCTACACAAAAGTTGATTCCTTATAGAACATTTATACAAAGAGAGCTGTGAAGATCTTTCTACATCATCTGAATTTAAACGGATCCTATGGCCTTCAGTTTCCCCTTTATGGGAAACATTATTGTATCAATCTTCTGTAAACTCCTAATTTATTTTATTATTATATACATATAAATAATTTTCTTGTTTATTAATTAGGAATTTCTTGACTGTTTGTTGTATTACTTATGCTATGATGGCACTTTAAAATTTAATTGTTTCATTGTCATTGTACTGAAGATGCATTAGAATTGAGATACATTGAGAATAATTTTGATCTGTCTTTGGGATAATTGAGAATAATTATCCCAAAGACAGATCATCTCTGTCTTTGGGATAATTATTTACTAATTTATGAGTGCCTTATACAGTAGTTGTGCCACTGTATAATGCACTGGTCAGACCACACTTGGACTACTGTGCTCAGATCTGGTCACCTAGTTTTCAATGTGATGTGGAGACATCAGAGAGGGTCCAGAGGCGAGTGACTAAGACAATATCGGGACTTTGGAATGCTGGCTATGGAGAGAGGTTGAAGAGATATGGATTGCAGAGTTTGGTGGATAGGAGAAAGACAGGTGATATGATAGAGACGTTTAAGTTAGTGAGAGGATTTTATCACATTAATCCAGAGGGGATTATAAAAAGAGTAGAAGGTGAGAGAGGAAGAACCAGAGGTCATTCCTGGAAGTTATGTTAAAGTGTGGTGAAGAAGGGTGTGAGGAGTAGATTTTTTACATGGAGAATTGTCAGTGGATGGAATCCATTACCAAAATTTGTTGTTAATGCAACGAGTGTTAAAGACTTTAAGATTCTATATGATAAATATGTTGTCAGTTGAATGAACCTCCCACAATGAATCTGTCGACTCCATGGAGGGTGTAATAATAATAATAATAATCATCAATATTCTGTAAATTCCAATTTATTTTCATATTGTATATCATCATCAAATTCCCGACATTTGCCCTCAAGGGGTGTACAGGATATGATAGTACCACATGAAAAATTTACATCATTACTAACTTCCTATCTACAATTTTCCTCCAAATCAGTCTGTTACCTGTCAAGACTCCAACATTATCAGATCTTATATTTCTATCTTCTAAGGCACTTTTTATACTGCATCAATCCACCGATATCTTGGTCTTCCTCTGGGTCTTTTCCTGCCAACCTGACAGAGAACACTTGTTTTGCAAATCTTTCCTCTCCCATTATGTTTTAGTGACCTTACCACCTGAGATTAGCTCTGCTAGCACATTCCTGGAAAATACAGCCCAACTCAACATCACTAGAGTTAAAGATTGGCACCATCAACATAAGAAGCCTGAATGGCAAAGAAATGGAGCTAGCTGAGGAATTAGATAACTACCAGATCGACATAATAGGGGTGACTGAAACAAAAAGGCAAAAACTGGTGAGATCTTTCTGAGCAATAAATACAAAATGTTATATTCAGGCATTGACAATCAAGAAGGAATAACTATAGTATTCAACACAAAATACAAGGCTAATTTTGAATGGCAGGCAGTCTCAAATAGAGTAATGTGGGCAAATACGAGAATGGGGAACTGGACAATGAGACTTATTTGTGCCTATGGTCCCACAGAAGGTTCTACTAAGGTAGAAGTGGAGGAATTTTTTGATGGTTTAGAAATAGCAACTGACACAATGAAAAAGGAAAAGTTGGTTCTTGTTGGGGATCAAATAGCAGAGTAGGAAATGATTGTGAGACATACAAAAATATTTTGGGAAAATTTGGAGAAAAGAGCAAAGCCAATAATAATGGTAAATATCTGTTGGATTTCTGCTCAGGACATGGACTGGTTATAACTAACACCATGTTCCAACATAAAAATGTGCACAAATTCACATGGAGAGAAGAGGCAAGGAATAAGAAAAGTCTCATTGACTATGTTATTGTTGATAGTGATGTTTTCTCCCTGGTGCAGGACACCAGAGTGTACAGAGGATTTGAAATTGGAAGTGATCACTATTTAGTCTTGAAAGAATATAATTGAATTTCATATTGAAAAGAATAACATGTAAGAAAGTTTTAAAGCGAATAAAAGTTGAGCAGCTCTCAGACGTGAACTGTAGACTAAAATACAGAAATATTATTGAAGAAAAAATGAAAGAGTTTGAGAACAGGAATCAAACCTTGGAGAATCAGTGGCAAGCCTTGAAGAAAGCCCTAATTGACTCAGCTAGAGAGGCATGTGGTGAAGTTGTCTACAAGGATAGAAAAATTAGAACTCCATGGTGGACACAGGAAGTTAAAGAGGCAGTGAAGGAAAAGAAGAACGCATATCAAAAGTTCCTGGCAAATAAGTCAGCTTGTGCTCTTAGAAAATACAGAGTCAAATGCAAGAATGCTAAACACTGTGTAAAACTAACTAAACAAAAGTCATGGACTTTGGCAAGAATATAGAAAATAAATATCAAGAATGTGGCAAAATATTCTCGAGGTTGTTGAAGAAGTTTAGGAATGGAGGAAAGAGTGCTGTAAAAGGAGTTAGAGATGACAAAGCTGACATGAAAACGGGAGAAAAAGATATCCTTGAAGTATGGAGTAATTTCTTTGAAAACCTGCTAAATGAAACAAGCAGTGATGACAGCGCAGTTGTAAAAAACACTGACCAGGCATGGAGTCAGGAATACATATCCATACTTGAAGTAGAAAAAGCCATCAAAGGCTTAAAATGTGGAAAGGCAGCAAGAGTGGATGATATTCGACCAGAAATGCTGAAGTATGGTGATATAAAAGTCTTGCAGTGGCTGCACTGCATAGTTCAGAAAGCCTGGACAGAGGGACGAATTCCCGATGATTGGAGTAGAGCTCTCATAGTACCCATATATAAAAAGGGAAATAAAACTGCATGTGAGAATTACAAGAAGTAGTTCCCTACTGAGTGTTCTTGGGACGATCTATGCAAGTATACTTGAGAAACGATTGAGAAGAATTATGGAAGAAAAGCTTGGTGAAGAACAAGCTGGATTCAGGCCAAATAGAGGCTGTCAGGATCAGATCTTCACTTTACGACAAATAGTCGAGAAAGCATGGGAATATAACAAAGATCTGTATTTAAGTTTTGTCAATTTGGAAAAGGCATGTGACAAGGTGCCAAGAGAGAAGCTATTCAATACGCTGCAGTTATATGGTGTCAATGGGGCATTATATCAAGCAATACTTTGTCTTTATTTGAGTTGTAAGTCAGCAGTTAGAATTGAAGGAAGTACAGGAAGATGATTTAATGTTAAATCTGGTGTGAGACAAGGATGTACATTATCCCCACTGTAATTCATCATTTATATGGATCACATTATGAAGTAAAGTGGTATTAAATATGATATCAAAATTGGAGATGTTAATGTCAGCTCTTTGCTTTATGTGGATGATGTTATACTTCTAAATAAATCTGCTACAAGTCTGCAAAATTCACTGCCTAAATTGAATAGCTGTTGTAATAGATATATGGTATGAAGGTCAGCAATAAAAAGACAATGAAAATAGGCAGAATCATTGAAAATGTCAACTATGTTGTGAATGGAGAACCTGTGGAACAAGTAAAACATTTCAGCTACTTATGCACGATTTTTAGTGAAGATGGTAAATTCAATATAGAAATAGACAACAGAATCAGCAAAGCTGGTATGGTGGGAAGTCAATTGAATAAATTCATATAGAATAAGAGAGAAATTATTCGCAACACTAAATTAGTTGTATACAAGACAGTGTTCAAACCAGTTTTAACTTATGGATCTGAGAGTTGGGTCGGAAGTAAAACACTTGACCAAAGACTGGAGACCGCATTCCATATTTAAAATCGTGGCTAAGTAGCTGAAATGTTTTACTTGTTCTATAGGTTCTCCATTCACAATGCAGTTGATATGTTAATTTCTTCTGCCTATTTTCATTCTCTTTGTCTTCTTATTGCTGACCTTCATACCGTATCTATTACAACAGTTATTCAATTTAGTCAGGGAATCTTGCAGACTCGTAATGGATTTATTTAAAGTATAACATCATCTGCATAAAGCAAAGAGCTGACATTAACATCTCCAATTTTGATATCAGATTTAATTCCACTTTTCTTCATAATGTTATCCATATAGATAATGAATAACAGAGGGGGATAATGTATATCCTTTTCTGACACCAGATTTAACATTAAACCATCTTCCTGTACTTCCTTCAATTCTAGCTGCTGACTTACAACTCAAATAAAGACTAAGTATTGCTTGATATGATGTCCCACTGACACCATACAACTGTAGCATTTTGAATAACTTCTCTTGGCATCTTGTCATATGCTTTGACCAGATCTACAAAACTTAAATACAGATCTCTCATTTATTACTAATAATTCATTTCTCAATTATTTGTCATAAAGTGAAAATCTGATTTTGACAGACTCTATTTCGCCTGAATTCAGCTTATTCTTCACCACGCTTTTCTTCCACAATCCTTCTCAACTGTTTCTTAAGTATACTGGCATAAATCTTACTAAGAACACTCAGTAGAGAAATACCTCTGCAATTCTCACATTCAGTTTTATTTCCCTTTTTATAAATGGGTACTATGAGAGCTCTACTCCAATCATCGGGAATTCGTCTCTCTGTCCAGGCTTTCGTAACTATGCAGTGCAGCCACTGTAAGACTCTTATACCACCATACTTCAGCATTTCTGGTCGAATATCATCTACTCCTGCTGCCTTTCCATATTTCATACTTTCCATACTTGAAGTAGAAAAAGCCTTTGATGACTTTTTCTACTTCAAGTATGGATATGTATTCCTGCCTGCATGCCTGGTCAGTGTTTTTTACCACTGTGCTGTCATCACTGCTTGTTTCATTTAGCAGTTTTTCAAAGTAATTCCTCCATACTTTAAGGATATCTTTTTCTCCTGTTTTCATATCACCTTTATCATCTCTAATTCCTTTCACAGCACTCTTTCCTCCATTTCTAAGCTTCTTCATCAACCTCCAGAATATTTTGCCGCCTTCTTGATATTTATTGTCTATGTTCTTGCCAAATTCCCCTCATGATTTTTGTTAAGCTAGTTTTACACAGCATTTAGCTTTCTTACATTTGTCTCTGTATTCTCTAAGTGCACAAGCTGACTTATTCACCAGGAACTTTTGATATGCTTTCTTCTTTTCCTTCACTGCCTCTTTAACTTCCTGTGTCCACCACGGAGTTCTGATTTTTCTGTCCTTGCAGACAACCTCACCACATGTCTCTCCAGCTGAATCAATCAATGTTTTCTTCATGGCTTGTCACTGAATCTCCAAGGTTTGATTCCTGTTCTCAAACTTACATTTTTTCTTCAATAATCTTTGTTTATTTTAGTCTACAGTTCACATTGGAGAGCTGCTCAACTTTTATTCGCTTTAAAACTTTCTTACATGTTCTGCTTTTCAAAATGAAATTCAATTTTATCCTGCTCAAGACTAAATAGTGATCACTTCCAAATTCCAATACTCTGTACACTCTGGTGTTCTGCACCAGTGAGAAAACATCGCTATCAACAATAACATAGTCAATGAGACTTTTCTTATTTCTTGCCTCTTCTCTCCATGTGAATTTGTGCACATTTTTATGTTGGAATGTTGTGTTAATAATAAGCAGTCCATGTATTGAGCAGAAATCCAACAGATATTTGTCATTATTATTAGCTTTGTTCTTTTCTCCAAATTTTCCCAAAATATTTTTCTATGTCTGACAATCATTTCTACTCTGCTATTTAGATCTCCCAACGATGACCAACTTTTCATGTTTAATTGTCAGTTGCTTTCTCTTAAGCTTCAAAAAATTCCTCCATTTCTACCTTAGCAGAACCTTCTGTGCGACCATAGGCACATATAAGTCTTATTGTCGAGTTCCCCATTCTGATATTTGCCCACATCACTCTACTTGAAATTGCCTGCCATTCAAGAAAATTAGCCTTGTATTTAGTGTTGAATACTATGACTACTCCTTCTTTTTCTTCATTGTCATTGCCTGAATATAACATTTTGTATTTATTGCTCAGAAAGATCTCACCAGTTTTTGCCTTTTTGTTTCAGTCACCCCTATTATATCGATCTGGCACTTATCCAATTCCTCAGCTGTCTATTTCTTTGCCATTCAAGCTTCTTATGTTGATAGTACCAATCTTTAACTCTGGTGATATTGAGTTGGGGTGTGTTTTAGGGTTTGTTCCAGTAGCTGACTTTTTGCTGTTTTGCTCTGGTTTCCTGGTTAGGAAATCGGAAACCTTTCGAAAACAACTGTGAGATTGTTTAACTGGGTGAAGCTCCAGCTGGCATGAAATTCTGTCATGCTGTACCATCGTTTAATATTGTGGTTTAACCAATATGATACAATTTGGTCGGCTAAATCCCAAATTGCCAACTATCCTCATTCATTCATTATCCAGGTAGATACTTAATAGGGTGCACCACGAGAAGGTGAGGATTGTACATTAGGTCAAAAGCCTTGGTTGATTCTCCACATTTCTTTAAAGGCTATGTAGAGGTCTTTTCTCAGTTATACAGCTTTGACCCTTAAGCACCCCTTTATATTGTATATGTATGTATAATTTTCTCTTTTTTTTATTAAGTAGTATATCGACTATTCGTTGTCTTACTTATCCTATGATGGCTTTTTTTTTTTAATACTTTTGTTATTTGTAATTTAATTGTTGCTATGGAATTTAATTTAGCATTTTCTAAAAATGCACCTCTCCAATGTAGAAGCGATATTATATGCATTCAAGTGAGTTCTTGCTTAATGTATGACTTGCATGAGCCACAACCTGACATGAACATGTTAATATATAGACATGAAAGTAATTATAAATTCTAAAAATGGTTATAAAGTTTTATAAAGCAATATCGTAGTAATAGGCACAGTGAAAATGCCTACTTCATTAAATAACTAAGCTTATATGAAACTAGGTAAGTGTAATGGAACATTGCACTCTTTGATTGGAAAAGGCATGAGTTCGATTCTCATAATTGGTGGCTGGTGGTAGATAGCATTGATGAGCCCTTGGATTTCCTGAGGTGTCATGTAATAATAGTAATATTACAAATTTCTAATTTATACCACATCCATATGTCACACCTCACTGTTAATAAAGATGTCGATATGTTATACCATTGCATATATATCGTCTCAACAAAAAATGCTGCAAGAATGTCAGTGTAGGTGGACTGAGAGGATGAAGCATTTCCACTTTTGGTGTGAAGCCTAAGTTTAACTTTGATAGTTTCTTTCTTAGATGACTGACTTGACTATCTTTCTGTAGTCATATTTTGTTATCAGTATGTATATTTTTATTTAAATACAAGCTATTTGTATTTCTTGCTGTGAAAGAGCCGGTATATAAATCAAGAAATTTATAATTTTGTAGCACAACAAGTGAGTTTACGCAAGGCAGTTGGAAGTGTAGCATCTGATGTGTACTTGGGAGTTTTTATGGCTACAGCTGATCAAAACCAGTTTTGCATCTTTCAGCCACTGCTGCTTTCAGGACAGTACCACTTATCTCATATTTCAACACTTTTTGGCTCAGAGGTAAGTAGTACTTATTAAAAAAAAAAATCAGATAACTGTTAGACCTATGTTTTCATTTGTTAGAGGGTGGAGCATAGCACACACCCAGAATAACTTGTCACTTTTAAAACTGTGTTTTTAGAGTAGCCATTTTTCTCTTTTCTCTATTTAACTAACTGTGTGTAAGGTTTCAAGCATATGGTCTTCTAATCTATTTTAAATATTGTTCATAATTATAACTATAATTTCAATGGTGTTGTCTCTGTTTTACTGCAGATCTGAAAGACTGTATAATAAAGGAGTTGAGACTGGTAATGCATACTGTATAGTCTAGATATGGTGAACTTCAACTTTTGGAAAGTGATAAGGGAAACTAGTTTTAATACTGTATTAGAAATTTGTAATTGGTAGTTTGTATTTTATTTTTTTAATATCAAACCCATACGCATGCAAGTTCTTTAGTACCTATAACACGACAGTGCTGTGTGTGTGTGTGTGTGTGTGTGTGTGGATAAGTGATTAGAGAGAAGAAAGTAATTATTAACTGTGTCTTCAAGAGTTCAAAGTTGAAATTATTGGGAGAAAGACAGTTTGGGGAGACATCCAAAAGAGAGAGGTATGGAATGAAGAGGATGAGGAGTTGGTTTGGTTAGTTTGAAGCTGAACATTGTATGGATGGTTTCTAGCAGCTGCCTGTGTTCATATATGATTAGAGGGAAGTGGAGGACTGGGGGTGGTCAGTTTAGTGAAGCAGCATCCATGGAAATACTTTGAGAAAGAAACAGAGCATTTATGGGGAAAGCAACTGGAGGGAGTTGCTGTGAGAGAGAGGATCATCAGCTAAGCAAATAGCTCTCTTCTGAATGCAATCAAACATTCTGAGGGAGGTTTCTGGTGTACCACCCCAAATGTGAGAGCATTATCTTAAAGTTGAATAGTTTTGGGATTCGTGAAGTGATAGGAGACAAACTCAGTGCCTTTAGCTTGTACTAAGTTTGATTTGGGTTTTTTGTTTTTTTATAGTTGTTGCAGGCTGTAATGTAAACTGAGTGTGGAAAGCTTTATTTTTTAACTTGAGCCATTGAATATATATGTTGTATTTTTAACTTATTAAAGGAAATATAGGAAGATAATTTGATTGAAATTGTAAGTCAAAAGTGCACACTATCTCCACTCTTGTTCATTGGACTGTTTCAGTACACCTGTTGGAAAACCAAGGCTTGAATAAGGTTTGGGGTTTTGATTAGAATGGGGAATAAAAGGCATTGATCCCAGAAAGAATCATTTAAGTTGTTATATCAGAGCAAGTGGTTCTGGCAGGAGAGAGGAAGCAGTAATCAGACCATGGAAAAGAGACATACAAATTCCAATGCTCATCCCAAATGGTACCCTTGTAGTTTGACTGGGTCTAATAGCCACCTAGTGACTAGATGGGTAATTGTATTAGCACAGGCTCCTTTGATGAGTGGTTTATTGCCTACAC
The DNA here is from genome assembly GCF_054136105.1 of Typopeltis vanoorti. Lineage (NCBI taxonomy): Eukaryota > Metazoa > Arthropoda > Arachnida > Uropygi > Thelyphonidae > Typopeltis > Typopeltis vanoorti. Next base: position 43,502,176 of record NC_143560.1, read on the forward strand.
TCTGTCTTTTGGGAGATGATTTTTTTTCAGAATTGCCAGACATCATCACGTAGCAGAAATGGATTCAACTATCACTTCGTACACCAGTATGCTTTTAATTATGTATTGCATTTCTGCTTTGAGCCTGTTGTTGATAATGTGAAAAATGATCTAGTATTAAAGAAAGAGAGAGAAAAAAAAAAGCCTTCAGTTGTTAATTAAGGTATGACTTCTGTTAGGTTTTTGAATGAGGACAGTATGGCTGGCTGTGAATTCACTTGGTAGTCTTCATTACTACAAATTATAGAAACAACTACCATGTTATAGTAAAACTTCAGTTTAATATAAGCCAAAATAATCACAATAATCACTCGACGTTTTTACCCTCACATTAACTCATCATCTGTATATACACATATATATATACTAAGAAACAAGCTACATTACAATCTACATTGTATGCTAAAGTTACATTAATTTGGTCAACTGTTCAAGTTACTGTCCTGATCTCTAGTGAAAAAAAAAAGAAATTTTTACTACATCAAAACTAGAGTCCTGTTATTATTATTATCTATTTGGTTAATAAATCATTAAGTGATACGAGTGTGGTCTGAAAAGTTCTTGGCCTCGACCATAGATGGTACTACTATCGGCAAGATTTTTTTTTCTAAGTTGGTACGTCTGTCATAAGCATCCATGTGAAATTGCAAATCATTCTATCAAGGAGTTTGTTTTATATAGCTGCCAGAAGCAAAAGTGTTGTCTGTATCCCTTGAAATGGATAAAATTGAGCATAAAATTCTTTGTAAAAGAAGGTTTAATACCGAAAGAAATTCATTTGAAGTTCGTAAAAGTTTATGGGCACTCTTCTCCTTTGTTTTTGACAATTAAGAAATGGGCTGCCGAGTTTAAACATGGCCATACCAACCTTGAAGTGATCCACGTGAAGGACATCCAAAAAGTGTAACAACACCAGTTATGGTATTGGATGACTGTCGAGTCAAAGTGCATGAAATTGCTGAGACTATAGGCATTTCAAAAGAACGTGTAGGATGTATTTTGCATGAAGAATTGCAAATGAAAAAGCTTTGCGCAAGATGGATGCCGCACTTGCTCACAGCAGATCAAAAATGCACTTGCATGAGAATTTCTGAACAGTGCTTGGAGCATTTTAACAAGAATAAAACTGATTTTGTGCATCGATTCATTACTATTGATGAGACTTGGATTCACCATAACACACCAGAATCCAAACAGCAGTCAGAACAGTGGACAAAAGCCAGTTGTTCAGTGCCAAAGAAGACAAAGTCTGTTCCATCAGCAGGAAAGGTCTTAGCATCGGTGTTTTGAGATGCTAAAGGCATTTTGTTTATTAATTATCTTGAAAAGGGGAAAACAATAACCGTGGAATATTATTCCGATTTTTTAACCAGACTAGATGAAAAATTCACGAGAAAAGACTCGGTTTGCAGAAGAAAAAAAAATCATCTTTCATCAGGACAATGCATCTGCCTACGAAGGTGTTTTGACAGTAGGAAAATTAAGGGATAGGATATGCACTATGAATTGTTGGAACTTCTCCAGATTTGACTCCTTCTTACTTCTATCTCTTCCCAAAACTAAAACTCTTCCTCGTTGGTCAGCATTTTTTTTCTTCGAATCAAGAGGTGATTGCAGCTGTAGAGGGGTATTTTGCAGATCTTACTGAGAACCACTACAGGGACAGGATAATGGTGCTGGAGCATCGCTGGAATAAATTCATTAATCAGTAAGGAAAATTATGTTGAAAAATTAAAATAATTTTTAAATTATAAATCCGTTTTTTCATTGTTAGGCCAAGAACTTTTCAGACCACCCTCATATATTAAGCTAAGGAGCAACATGCTCTTACATAATTACTCAAATAAGTACATATATAAATTAAAACAAAACAGTATGGATGATGACTATTAAGAGCTGTTCTGTCCATAAAAAAAAGAACACAAATGATGCATTAAATTTAACAATTTTGATGAAGCAGGCCTCTCAGATCATGCTCTTAACACCCTACACCAAATTGATTGGAAAAGTATCTGTTCTTTACATCATACAAAAATGTAGTATGAACACAAATTTAAAGAAGCCTGTGAAATTTTGATCGACCATCTTAATCTTAACAACAATGGTCCTATAAAAATCCCAAGAATTTGGATGGCACGCATTCAGCCCACTTAAGTTCTTCAAATTTTCTAGCAAACCCTTACTTAGAACTCTAAGCAACAATTTCAGCTCTTATTGGTCGCCATCCATACTGTTTGGTTCTAATTTATATGTATACTTATTTGAGTAATTATGTGTGAGTGTATGGCTCTCTAGCTTAATATATCTCTTAATGATTTGTTAACCAAATAGATAATAATAATAACAGGACTAGCTTTGATCTAGTAAGGTTTTTTTCCCCCACTAGACATCAGGTCAGTTTAATGGTTGACCAAATTAATGTAATTTTAGTATACCAGCGATTAACAACAAGTTCAAGGACACTTGCCCCCAAACATGCAACAGACTCAACTAGACTTAACATTCACCCAGAGAGAACAAAGTCGTCATCCTCGAAAAACAACTAGAAGAAAAACACCAAGATGGAGAAAACAATTGGATCATAGGCTACAACCAAGCTAAATTAGTGCAAAAATCAAGTGATACCACTAGTAGCCACCATGGAGACTAGTATGCAGGCACTGCATAGGAAATGTACAAGACCCTTGTGGTCAAATATATATCCCACAGAACCTTGCATATCCACTTCACTAACATCTGTGGCCTCAACTCCAACCTTAATAGTGTACACTACCATCTTCAGTCTACCAAACCCCACCTACTCTTTTTGGCAGAAACTCAAATCTCACCTTCCATTAGCACTATTCATCTCAACCTTCCAAACCACACACTCTTTTATTCCTTTCAACCCAAGGGCAGAGTCTGCACATACATCTGCTCTGACATACTTTGCCAGAGAGCACCTAACCCAGAATCACCCAACTTTGACCTTCTTTGGTTGAAAATATCTCTTTCCCCCACTCAGTCAAATTCATTTGCTGTCTCTATCACTCTAATGCCACCAACCATTCTTAGCTCTTTGATTTCCTCTTCTTAAAAACTGATTTTCTCCAGTTCCATTTTCTCACCAGCAAAATCATCCTTCTAAAAGATTTTAATGTTTACAACACCAATTGGCTTTCCTCCTCCAGTTGAATAGATCTTATAGGCAGAGATGTTGAAACATTTGCCATCACTAATGGCCTTACAAAACTTGTTCACATGCCAACCAGAATACCAGATAACCTGAAACATTCCCAAAACACCTGTGATCTCTTCCTCACCAACGATTCTTCCAAATACCCATTCAATGTAGTCCCCCCCCCAAGTAATTCTGACCACAATCTAGTGCTCACCTCCTTCCCCATACAAGAGTAATTTGGCATTATAACAGTGCTAAGTCGGAGAGAGAGCTACCATGTCTATGCCTCATTTCCATGGTTGTACTATTGCTTCCATCCTTTCAATGCTTCCAAAACAAGTTTAAAAGAGCAAAAAAGCCTATTCACTAGCAGCCTGTTCAAACGACAGCTGAGCCTTTTGATCTCTTGCCAAAGAAATTGGTCATAACTTCTGCCCCACCCCTATCATACTCAGATGGCTCTATTGCATTATCACCCACAGAAAGCCAATCTCTTAGTTTAACACTTTGCTTCCAATGCACGCATAATTGGCAATGATAAATGCTCCCCAACCATTCCAGATGCCTAACATACAATGCTCCCTATATCCTTTTCCCAGAAAGAGACCAGAAAAATAATATCCAAATTAGACACAAAAAAGTCTCCTGGCCCTGATGGCCTTCCTCCAATTGTCTTGAAAGTTTGTGCACCAGATCTGACTCCTATCCTATGTTGCCTGTATGTACTCTCTTAATTCACTGGTATCTATCACACAGCCTGGAAATTGGCCTATATTCAACCCATTTGCAAGAAGGGCAACAAATCATAGCTGTCCAACTACTGCCCTATCTCACTTACCTCAGTTCTGTCTAAAGTAATGGAGAAAATCATCAATTCCCAACTCCTACACTACCTTGAAATGCACCGATCTAATAAATGAACACCAGTATGAATTCTGTTGCTGCTGATCAACAGGAGATCTGCTCACATATGTTATCCATCTCTGGCCAAATGCCATGGAGAAATTTGGTGAATCTCAAGTGGTTGTGCCTGATGATATCTCCAAAGCTTTTGACTTGATCTGGCACAAAGACTTGCTAAGCAAACGTCCATTGTTTGGTCTGTCCCAGGACTTCTGTACTTGGATTGTTCAGCTTTCTGTCTGGATGCACACTGTGTGTGTGTGATGCTGGATGGTTCTTTATCCTCTCACCAACCCTCTTCCTGCTATATATCAGTGACCTATTTCAGTTGACCTCCAACCTAATACAAACTTTTGCAGATGATAGCACATTGCACTCTTGCCTTTCATTTGACAAATCTTACTCTACACTACTCACCTCAACCTACAGAACATCAACCACCATTGCCCTCAATTTTGATCTCCAAGCCATTCTCCAATGGGGTTCAGATAATCTCCTCAATTTCAATGCTAATAAAATCCAGTTCTGTCTTATTTCTCATAAGAAAAAAAAAAAAAAGAAAGAAAGATTTTCTCTCAGTATTATTGTTGACAATACCCAAATTTCCAGACAAGGTTTCACTTCTTGGAATTACTCTGGCATTAAGCCTCTCCTGGTATAAACACATCACAACCATTGCATCCTCAGCTTCTAAAAAACTACGATTTTTCTTTCGCTCAAGATGTTACTTGACCTCTGAATAGCTGTTAACCTTATACAAATCACAAATCCGCCCAACTATTGAATATTGCACTCACATATTGGGTGGTGGGCCCCCAAAAGCTCCCTCAAAATGCCCTGGCTCAGTATACAGAGGAGAGCCATTAGACTTATTAATGACCCATCTTTACCAACTCACTCCTTGCCACTTTCACACAGATGATTGGTCTCTGCAATATGTGTATTCTACAAATATTTCCATGGAAAATGTTCATCAGAAATAGCATCAATAATTCCCCCACTTAGTACTAAGCTTGTTGGGACACGAGCAGCAGCTGCTGCTCAACATCCCTTCACAGTACACCTTGAAACCCACAGAACAAGTTTCTTTTCCTCCTCTTTCATCCCCACTACTGCTGTATTGTGTAACAGTTTTTCTCCTGATGTGTTTCCCGAGAAATACAATATATACAGTCTTTTAAATCAAATGTAAACAAGTTCTTCCTTTCCCAACCCCACCACCCATAATGTACTATAGGTTGATCAACCAACCTCTCGTGTATGGGCTCAACATAAAAAATTGAATTGCTAGGTCACAGCAGTACATACGGTAATTGATTAGTAGGACAATCACAAACATCCATGCCCTTGGCAGGATCCGAACCCACAGCCTCTTGGCTGGAGAGCGGATATGCTAACCACTCGGCCAGTCAAGCTTGAAGCATACCATGTAGATTGAATGTAGCTTGTTTTCTTTGTGTATATATATGTGTGTGTGTGTGTGTGTGTGCTCCAGATGATGACCTTAATTTGGAGGTCAAAACATCAAGTGATTATTTCAATTTATATTAAACTGAAACAATATGTAGCCAAGCAGCAGCTGTTGTACACGTGTTCATTAGACTGTCTCTAACCCCCTGTCAGAGATAACACACTAATGAAGTATGTCTTTGGTATTGTAATATTAATGCAGTGGTAGTATGCAATTTTTAAAAGGTAAGTTTGACTCCACCAATATGTCGCTGTACAGTAGAAAGATTGATGCAAGACAATCATGATATTCATGATGGAATTTAGAAGCTTATAAGTTATCATGGCTAAATGAGTTAGGGAAAACTGAGAGTATAATATGTATATGTAGATTTTATCATCATCATCATCAAATTCCTGCCATGTACCCACAAGGGGTGTACAGGATATAATAGTACTACATGAAAAAATTATATCATTACTAACTTCCTATCTACAATTTTCCTCCAAATCAGTCTGTTACTTGTCAAGACTCCAACATTATCAGATCTTATATTTCTATCATCTAAGGCACTTTGTACCATATCAAATCACCTATATCTTGGTCTTCCTCTGGGTCATTTTGCTGCCAGCCTGACAGAGAACACTTGTTTTGCTAATCTTTCCTCGCCCATTCTGTTTAGGTGACCATACCATGTGAGATTAGCTCTGCTAATGCATTCCTGGATGCTGACAATGTCAAGTTCTTTCCTAATATCCTCATTTTTAATATGATATTGCCATTGATGCCATCTGTTCATGCCTATAATGTTTCTCAGGACTCTCATATCTGCGGTCTCTAGTCTTTGGTCAAGTGTTTTACTTCTTACCCAGCTCTCAGATCGATAAGTCAAAACTGGTTTGAACACTGTCTTGTATACAGCTAATTTAGTGTTCCGACTAATTTCTCTCTTATTCCATATGAATTTATTCAATTGACTTCCTACCATACCAGCTTTGTTGATTCTGTTGTCAATTTCCATATTTTATTTACCATCTTCACCAAAAATCGTGCCTAAGTAGCTGAAATGTTTCACTTGTTCCACAGGTTCTCCATTCACAACACAGTTGACATTTTCAATAATTCTGCCTATTTTCATTGTTTTTGTCTTTTTATTGCTGACCTTCATACCATATCTATTACAACAGCTATTCAATTTAGTCAGAGAATTTTGCAGACTTGTAGTGGATTTATTTAGAAGTATAACATCATCCGCATAAAGTAAAGAGCTAACATTAACATCTCCAATTTTGATATCAGGTTTAATACCACTTTGCTTCATAATGTGATCCATATAGATAATGAATAACAGAGGGGATAATGTACATCCTTGTCTCACACCAGATTTAACATTAAACCATCTTCCTGTACTTCCTTCAATTCTAACTGCTGACTTACAACTCAAATAAAGACTAAGTATTGCTTGATATAATGCCCCATTGACACCATATAACTGCAGCGTACTGAATAGCTTCTCTCTGGGCACCTTATCATATGCCTTTTCCAAATCGACAAAACTTAAATACAGATCTTTGTTATATTCCCATGCTTTCTCCACTATTTGTCGTAAAGTGAAGATCTGATCCTGATAGCCTCTATTTGGCCTGAATCCAGCTTGTTCTTCACCAAGCTTTTCTTCCACAATTCTTCTCAACCGTTTCTCAAGTATACTTGCATAGATTTTCCCAGGAACACTCAGTAGGGAAATACCTCTGTAATTCTCACATTCAGTTTTATTTCCCTTTTTATATATGGGTAGTATGAGAGCTCTACTCCAATCATCGGGAATTCGTCTCTCTGTCCAGGCTTTCTGAACTATGCAGTGCAGCCACTGTAAGACTCTTATACCACCATACTTCAGCATTTCTGGTCGAATATCATCTACTCCTGCTGCCTTTCCATATTTCAAGCCTTTGATGGCTTTTCTACTTCAAGTATGGATATGTATTCCTGCCTGCATGCCTGGTCAGTGTTTTTTACCACTGTGCTGTCATCACTGCTTGTTTCATTTAGCAGTTTTTCAAAGTAATTACTCCATACTTTAAGGATATCTTTTTCTCCAGTTTTCATGTCACCTTTATCATCTCTAACTCCTTTTACAGCACTCTTTCATCCATTCCTAAGCTTCTTCAACAACCTCCAGAATATTTTGCCACCTTCTTGATATTTGTTTTCTATATTCTTGCCAGTCCTCCCATGACTTTTGTTTACCTAGTTTTACACAGTGTTTAGCATTGCATTTGTCTCTGTGTTCTCTAAGAGCACAATCTGACTTATTTGACTGGAACTTTTGATATGCGTTCTTCTTTTCCTTCACTGCCTCTTTAACTTCCTGTGTCCACCAGGGAGTTCTGATTTTTTTATCCTTGCAGACAACCTCACCACATGCCTCTCTGGCAGAATTAATCAATGTTTTCTTCAGAGTTTGCCACTGAATCTCCAAGGTTTGATTCCTGTTCTCAAACTCTTTCATTTTTTCTTCAATAATCTTTGTGTATTTTAGTCTACAGTTCACATCTGAGAGCTGCTCAACTTTTATTCGCTTTAAAACTTTCTTACATGTTATTCTTTTCAATATGGAATTCAATTTTATCCTGCTCAAGACTAAATAGTGATCACTTCCAATTTCAAATCCTCTGTACACTCTTGTGTTCTGTACCAGGGAGAAAACATCACCATCAACAATAAATAGTCAATGAGACTTTTCTTATTCCTAGCCTCTTATCTCCATGTGAATTTGTGCACATTTTTATGTTGGAACATGGTGTTAGTGATAACCAGTCCATGTCCTGAGCAGAAATCCAACAGATATTGCCTTTATTATTAGCTTTGCTCTTTTCTCGAAATTTTCCCAAAATATTTTTGTATGTCTGACCATCATTTCCTACTCTGCTACTTAGATCCCCAACAAGGACCAACTTTTCCTTTTTCATTGTGTCAGTCGCTTTCTCTAAAGCTTCAAAAAATTCCTCCACTTCTACCTTAGTAGAACCTTCTGTGGGACCATAGGCACAAATAAGTCTCATTGTCCAGTTCCCCATTCTCATATTTGCCCACATTACTCTACTCGAGACTGACTGCCATTCAAGAAGATTAGCCATCGTATTTTGTGTTGAATACTATGGCTACTCCTTCTTTTCCTTGATTGTCATTGCCTGAATATAACATTTTGTATTTATTGCTCAGAAAGATCTCACCAGTTTTGGTCTTTTTTGTTTCAGTCACCCCTATTATGTCGATCTGGTACTTATCTAATTCCTCAGCTAGCTCGATTTCTTTGCCATTCAGGCTTCTTACGTTGATAGTATCCATCTTTAACTCTGGTGATGTTGAGTTGGGGTTTGTTTTCAGATTTGTTCCAGTAGCTGACTTTTCGCTGTTCACCCTGGTTCCCTGGCAAAAACAACGGGGGGGCCTTGTTTAACTGGGCGACGCCCCAGCCGGCATGAAATTTTGTCATGTTGTACCATCATTTTTTATTTTGGTTTAACCAATAAGAATACAATTTGGTCGGCTAAATCCCAAATTGCCAGCCCATCCTCGTTCGTTCAGTATCAAAGTAGATACCCAACAGGGTGCACCACGAGAAGGTGAGGATTGGACATTAGGTCAGAATCCCTGGTCGGTTCTTCTCATTCCTTTAAAGGCTATGTGGAGGTCTCCTCTCAGTTATATAGCTTTGACCCTTAAGCACCCCATGTAGATTTTATGTATGGTTATATTTTCAGTTGAATCAAAATGTTACTTATAATTTTTATTTATTTATTTTATAATTTTGGGAACCTATGTGTCATGCACTTTTTTTCAAAAAGCCCTCCTACCCATCCAATCCAGTTGTTGCTTAGAAGTCATCATGACTTGCACATCTGATTTCCTAACTTAGAGCAAACATTGCATGTGACCTGTAGAGGGAAATTAAAAGATATAACCAGAATGGAAAGAATAAAGTCTCAAGCCTCACCGTAAGATTCCATTTCTAGACCAGTGCTTCCCAAACTTCCGGATGTCAGGGACCCCTTTGGAAAAATTAAAATATTACCCCCCCCCAAAAAAATAATTGTAATATAGACATACATTATTATGATATTTATTATATTTATATTCAATACAAAACATACACAGCGAATATTGCAAAAATCAAATGCAATATTACACTTTTAGCGTTTTACATACACATTTGACATGGCACATTATCTCATATTTTTATATAGATAGACTGTAGCACTGTAGATAGTGCTGTAGCCACCAGGGGAGGGCTTGCCCCCCCTTGTGCCTACAGCACCCCCAGTCCACCGTGTTCCGGACTGGTAGGCAGTTCTCCTTGAATTCTGATGACTCGAATTTTGAAGACTCGAAAGGGGGGGGGGTCCTTTCGAGTCTTCACTCGACACTCAGAGTAGCCCCTGAGTTTCAGAACGTTTCAAAAAAGAGACATAAAAAGTCTTATGATTTTATATATATAGGGTAGATATATTGTTATTGTACATTTGCAGTACAAGCATATAAGAAAGAATTAAAAACATAAAAGAAATTTAATAACAATTTAATGTGATGGATGTGTTTCAATACTGCTACACAAAAAGTAAATATCAGGTGAAATATTTGAAACTGCAATTCTTAGATTTCTGCTTTGAAATGAAACTTACATGAATAAGCATATATTTACTAATATTCATTAAGCGCTGAAATACGCAGTAAGCGAAATTTGCGAACCTGCACCAATGTGTGATTTTTTTTATTAAAATATAAAAAAGAGATAAATAATAAAAATTAAATACGTTTCTTTTAAGATAAAAAAAATCTACTTAGTCTTAAAACATTTTAAATTTGTCAACAAAAACTACTCCCCCCAAGGGGACCGCGGCCCACAGTTTGGGAAGCGCTGCTCTAGACTATCTGTTTCTGAGAATTCCTTGTCTGACTTTCTTTATAGACTAATTATTTCAGCTGTTGTAATGGGTGTGTCGAGCCTTTTATGGATATGAACCAGAAAGACATTAATACTCATAAAGTAATGATTTTCCACAGAGCTGTTGTCTTCAAACAGATATTCATGATGTTATAGGGGTTAAGGATATCTTGTGTGCTGGATGTGTCTTTGTTTACACAGATTCAACTGAGAATTCTTTTTTTGTGTAATTTGAACACTGAAAAGAATGCAAGTAAAGGAATATCTGCTGACTGCTGTTGTATTCTTATTTTAAAATTTCTTGTGTGAAGGTCGAAACGTCGAGTGATTATTTTGGTTTATATTAAGCCGAAGTTTTACTCTAACACAGTAGTTGTTTCCATAATTTTTAAGATGTACTTACCTGTTGAAATTCCATGTAATCATCAGTGCAAACAAGACCTTTGGGGATAATGAGAGCCAAATCAATGCAGTAGTCATATTTTTCATATGCAACAGTTAGAAAGTAAATTATACTTGACAAGAAAATGTTTTAATCTTTTACCCAACCACGAGCAACGTTTGAATGTAACTTATCTATATGACTGGACTACCTTTGTACATAAAGGCTGTTGACTTTATATCAGATTGCCTCATTATTGGCTCTTTCTGAAGTTTTTAAGTAGCCAAGTTATTTTCTCATGCTTGGATAATGGATTAAAATTAGAATATAATTTCTACTCATGCCTAATTGACTTTTGATACATTTTTTTAACAAAACTACTACTTTTACATTCCTAGCTATTTCTTAGATATGATTACAAAATAGTATTATTTGATAAAGAAACTAAATTCCTTACCACCCAATATCGTTCTTGCTAGTTTCATTATAGCATGATGAATAAGATCTTTACTGAGGTTTTCTTTTGTTTTTTCTTGTAATTATAGGACACTCTTGGTATTATGCTAATCTTTTTCATTATTCCTTCCTTTGAAAACATTTGTTATCATTTCATTTCTCTTTATGCAGTTTTTGTATTCTGTTTTGAAATAATTCAGTTTATTTTATTTTTTTAAGCACACATCTTTTTTAATCTTAAGATACAGGGAAGTTTTGTGGATAACCATGCATTTCAATTTTAGTTAGTTTTCACTAGTAACATATCCAAACTACTGCAAGAAATAATCACATCGTTATATTTGTATTAAAGTCTATGCTATTTTGAATAATTTTAATTTTGTTTTCTTTGCTTTAAATGACTTCTATACTAGCCACGCTTACATCTTTCTGATTTGCCTGTTTCACTGTTTTTATATTTCGGATTTAAATTATTTGATTTCAACCATTGTTGCATGGTTTATACTTTTATTTTTCTAATGCAATTTTAAACAAATTACACAGATAAATAAGCTTGCACATATGAAGAATCTGTGATTTATGTTAGTAAATCAAATTCTTCTGGTACATTGTGCATCAACTATTTACGTCACATGAATGGATACAATGTAGCTACAACATGAAAGAAGTTACACTGACTCTGCATTGCCATTACAATGTTAAATCTTTAGTTTGATTACATATAATCTTCAGTAATTCTTTGCTGACTCCACTTCCATATGAACAGAAAATGTAAAGTAATGAAATGATGATTGTTGAATAAGAAAGTATTTATTAGAGTTCCATTTAAAACACTAACAAAAACAACAAAGAAAAAATTTCTTGGTAACTTTAATTTAGAGAACACTGATATGAGTTTGATTTAAAAAATAAAATTAAATAAGTGAGTGAACAGATGGTATCTATTGCAGAATCGAATTAAAAATCAAGATATTAGGAAGAAACATGACATTGTTAACATTTAGCAATGTGTGAGCAGATCTAATCTAAGGTGGTTTGGTCACTTAATAGAATGGGAAAGGAAATGTTTGCAAAGTAGGTGTTTGCCAAGATGGCAGGAAAAAGATCCAGAGAAAAATGGAGATGTGGATGAATTTTATGGTCAGAAGTGCCCTAGAAGAGAGAAATATGAAATCTGGTAATATTAGAATGTTGACAAGTGTTGGTTAATATTAAGAAAAATTGTTGATGGTGTTTAGAGATATGTCAACTTAATCATGTAGTACTGTCATAGTATTTCACATACCCCTTGAGGGTATATATCAAGATATTGATGATTGACTGATTTGAAGAAAATGGTTTTGCTTTGGGAATAGACTACATTACACAAAAAAGTAATAAGATACATTATTATGTTACATATGTTATTATAGTGAAGAAAGTAAACACTGTTTCCTTTTGAATATTTGAATGCTTTCTGTATTTTTCAAGAAAAGCTGGTTTTCAGGTAGTAGTAGTTTTAGATTTAAAATTAGATTAGTTTGGAGATTTTTATCTGTCATTTTAAATCTTTTCTTATATAAATGTTAATATTTGAACCCAAAGAAAAATTTATTAATGAAATTACCTTTTATCAAATGTTTTTAATATATTTTTCATTTTTTTAACAGTATGATTTGGTTGACTTTAGACTCACTACATGTCATCTCTGGGCTTTATGGCTGAATTCTAATAGTGAACCTATTGTGAAATTTACTGGTATAGATAGGTAATGGACTTTTAAGATTACAAAATTTTCTTAAATAACTTTAAAAAGCATCAGTGGATAATATTCATGATAATTATTTTCAATAGTTTTGTTTTTGCTTATAAACAGACTTATTGCTGGCAATCAACTATTCAAGTTTTGATATCTTCAGAAACAGTTATTACAAGACGAGTCATTTTTATGTTTACTACGCTGCTATTTTACAAACTTTATACCAAACACCATATGCACACACCAACTACCTGTTTTCACTTTTTAGGATATTTTGTTTTGATGTTTGCAAATATGTATACATACTTATAAACTTTATACCAAACACCATATGCACACACCGACTACCAGTTTTCAGTTTATTTTTAAGATATTTTGTTTCACTTTTATAAGTATGTATACATATTCATTGCATTAGCAGGGCTAATCTCAGGTGGTATGGTCACTTAAACAGAATGGGAGAGGAAAGATTAACAAAACAAGTTTTCTCTGCCAGGTTGGTAGGAAAAAGACCCAGAGGAAGACCAAGATATAGGTGGAATGATACAATAAAAAGCGCCTTAGAAGATAGAAATATAAGATCTGATAATGTTGGAGTCTTGACAGGTAACAGCCTGATTTGGAGGAAAATTGTAGATAGGAAGTTAGTAATGATGTAAATTTTTCATGTAGTACTATCATATCCTGTACACCTCTTGAGGGTATATATCAGGAATTTGATGATGATAGATATTTATATCAGCAAGTTATTTAGCATAATTTATTCAATTTTTTCTAACTAGCCTCCTATTGAACTACATTATCTGAAACCTTGCTGTAAGGATCAAATGTGTAACTTTTCCATGCCTGTGCAGATCTACAGTGAGGAGAGTGTCTCATACTAGGCATTACAATTCAATCTACCACCTAAAGACATTTCCAAACATGTGTGCCCACAGTGGGATTCAAGCTGGGTGGAAAACAGATGCAACATTCCCTTGGCAAAGGCAAACACAGTTAGTGAGATCTTTTTTTCATCAAATTTGTCTTTCATTCAAATTCTAATGGCATTTGATCTATGAAGCAAATACACATTATTTAGTGGAGAAAATGCCACATCAAAATTTAAAAAAATGGGGAAGGGGAGTGGGTGCAAAGGCCTGTTGTTTTTATATGTCACATAAATTGAAGTACAACTTTAGGGCAGGTATAAAACGTAATTCCATGAGTGTGTGATAGTTTTTGTTAGAATTTGACTTATCCATTAATAGGTAGCCATGCTATATCTATCATTTTGTATGCTGCACTGCAGTGTTTTGACATACATTGGATATCAGCCAAACTGCTGTCATTTGATATATTTCTTTGAATAATGTAAATTTGCCATAGACATCTCACACAAATTAAAGATTGAAACTCAGTATTTGGAAGTACATAACTTAACAATTGAATCAAAACTGCTGCATCTAATGGTTGAAAACTGTTAAGGGCATACTGTAAGAAGTTAAGAAAAGAAACTGGAAGACAAAATATATGAATTTATTTTAATCAGGTGGAAGAAATATCAAATGCCAAAAGAATGGAGAGTCTGATCTGCCCAATATTTAGAAAGAATGACAAAACAGTTTGTGGAAATTATAGAGGTATTTTGTTATGTACAACAAACAGAGTGTTTACTTTTATTTTGAAGAACAGATTAAACCAATTTATGGAGAATATAATTTGTGTTTATTTACCAAGCATGTTTCAGGAAAAGCTGATCTACAGTTGATCAGAAGCGTATAGTTAAACAATTATTAAAGAAATTTTGAGAATTTGATATAAATATTCATCAGATCTTGTTGATTTCCAACAAGCATATGACAGCATTGAGAGAGAAAAATTATGAGATTATGATATACTTTGAAATACCAGATAAACTAGTATTACAAGATTAATAATGGAAAATTCAGAAGCACAATTTAATATGCAAAATGATTAAACTGATCCCTTTTTCAATAACTCAAGGGTTAAACCAAGGAGAGAGATAACTCCAATACTTTTTTTAACTTAGCTTTGGCATACTGATCGTTGCTAGTAGATACTAAAGGCACTCATTCATGAATGAATAAAGATATAATTGCAGATTGTAGCATATGCAGATGGCATTAACATCATGTCAAGAACCAAACAAGGTAAAAGAAACATATTTGGAATTAGAAAAATTAGCTCACAAGATATAATTAAAAATTAATCAACAAAAAACTAAAATAACAATTTACATCAGGCAGATTAACTTACAGAAGTGTGAAAATTAGCAACCTTGAAATAGAAAAAATGGCATGATTTATATATTTAGTAATAGTGAACTGAGTTCAAGTGAGATGTAGAAATGCAGAATCAAATAAAGAGAGCTAATCGGGCTTTTTATTCTCTCTCTCGTGTATTCAGCTTTCATCAGAATACTAAAGTACAAATATATAAATTGGTAGACTCATTCATTGTTACCTACGATGTGAAACTTGGATCTTTACAGTGAGGTTAGAGAATTTAATTTCAGCTTTTGAAAGAAAATCCTTAGAAAAACATTTGGCTCAGTGAATGATAATTATCTCTGGGCCATGAGTTATATCAACTCTATAAAGAACCTATGATGTCTAGTTCATTCGGTTTCAAAAGGTTGTGGTGGGCAGGACATAGTTTTTGTATTATTGAAAACCATGTCCTGCCCATCACATGATGGTATTCTTATGAAGACTGTAAATAGTAAAATTCTTGGTAAAAGGCCAAAAGGAAAATTGAGAACAAGATGGACAGATACCATTAGTCAATTGAGCAACATCATATTGCAATATCTAAACTGGATAGAGAAATAAGGTTTTGGACAGACAGGATTGCAACCAGCAAATCCAGGAGATCAAGGCTTGTTTGGGTTGTAGTAGTGCAGATGTGCAACAAATGACACTTTTAATATGGTTGAAAACATCCAATGAAATATGTCAGTTTGTGCTATTGAATATTAATTTACTATTTTATAATTTGTAATTGTGATTTTATTCACAGTGATTGTGCTGCTATTTTTTTGGAAAAAAAAACTCCACAAAAACTATATTTTTAACATAAGCAGTTTTTGTAGAAGGAAGGACTGCAGTTACTGTTATGGGAATAGTAGCATGCCAGTGCATGCAGTAATTTCTGCTGTTCATATAAGTAAAAAAAAAATATATATATTCATTTATTCTTTTATGAAAGAAAATATTATTTTGGAGATGTAATAAGATCACACACTTTTGTGACTATATTGTGCAGTGAACCAGTGCTTACCCAGCTCACCTCCCACTGTTATTCATTTTACAAGTATATCGTTGTGAACGAACAGTGATGGGCTGGCTATTTGGGATTTAGCTAAAAAATTGTATTTTTATTGGCTTAAACCACAATATAAAAAATTATTGTTGTGTTTTTGCGCATGCATACTTTGACAGTCTCTTAAGAGTTTTCCTTGCAATTTTTTCCCATTGACATGTATTATATATCACTGGCGTTGCATGCCCATTTAGGTTTGGTGTGGTCTCATGTGACTTATGCAAATTGCAATACAAAATTCACATCAGCTTGACTATGATTGTATTTTATTGATGTATTAAAGTTTTAAGCGTGAATAGCACATCAGCGCTCAACTTAACTGGTCCAATTGTAAGATAACTTTGAATACTTTAATTTATCAGTTACTATAATTTTAAATATGGAAAACATAAAGGTCAAATGAACAATAGTAGCTATGCTTCATGCATGCCATTTCTGTCAGAAGAGAAGTTTATGCTCCATAACTAACACCCACCCATAATTTATTATACATATGAGGGTGGTCTGAAAAGTTCTTGGCCTAACAATGAAAAAATAAATTTATAATTTCAAAATTATTTTTATTTTTCAACATCATCTCCCATAAGACTAATACATTTATTCCAGTGATGCTCTAGTGCCATTATCCTATCCCTGTAGTGGTTCTCAGTAAGATCTGCAAAATACCCCTCTACTGTCACCTCTTGATTAAAAAAAAAAAATGCTGACCAGTGAGGAAGAGTTCTGGGGAAATAGGGTGGATGTTCCAACAGTTCATAGTGCAGATCCCTTACTTTTTCCATTGCCAAAATACTTTTGTGGGCAGGTACTGATGAACGATGATTTTTTTTCTTCTGCAAACCGGGTCTTTTCTCATGAATTTTTTCATGTAGTGTGGGTAAAAGATCCGAATAATATTCCCCGGTTATTTTTTTACTCTTTTCAAGATAATTAATAAACAAAATGTCTTTAGCATCCCAAAACACTGATGCCATGACCTTTTCTGCTGATGGAACTGACTTTGTCTTCTTTGGCGCTGAGCAACTGGCGTCTATCCACTGTTTTGACTGCTGTTTGGATTCTGATATGTAATGGTGAATACACGTCTCATTTATAGTAATAAATCAATGCACAAATCAGTTTTATTCTTGTTAAAATGCTCCAAGCATTGTTCAGAGATTTTCATGTGAGTTTGTTTTTGATCTGCTGTGAGCAAGTGTGGCACCCATCTTGCACAAAACTTTTTCATTTGCAATTCTTCATGCAAAATATATCCTACACATTCTTTTGAAATGCCTATACTTTCAGTAATTTCATGCAATTTGACTCACCGGTCATCCAATACCATATCGTGCACTTGATCAGCGATTTCTGGTGTTGTTACACTTTTTGGACGGCCACGTTTAAACTTGGCAGCCCATTTCTTAATTGTCAAAAACGAAAGAGATGAGTGCCCATAAACTTTTATGAACTTCAAATGAATTTTTTTTGGTGTTAAACCTTCTTTTACAAAGAATTTTATAACTGCACGATACTGAATTTTTCCATTTCAAGGGACAGACAACACTTGCTTCAGACAGCTGTATAAAACAAATTACTTGATAGAATAACTTGCAGTTTCATATCGATGCTTATGATAGATGTACCAACTTAGAAAAAAAAAATCTTGCTGATAGTGTTGCCATCTATGGTTGAGGCCAAGAACTTTTCAGACCACCCTCATATCTGGTACTTATTCCAATGCATGGAAGCATTCTCATATCCATCTTATTCCAAAAAAGTGGAAGTCTCTTCCACTACTTAGAGGCCCAATCAGTGACCACCAGTAGTATGGATTTTGCCATTCAAAATCCACAGCTGACCTTATAGCTTACCTTGCCCACCATGGAAAGGTTTGGAGAAACTTGTGCTGTTGCTTTGACATTTCCAAAGCTTTCATTCACGTGTGGCATTGAGGCCTACTAAATAAATTGCCATCCTTTGGTCTCCCTGTCACCCTCTGTAAGCTGTGGATTTTCTTTCAGCCAGCTTTCTCTGGTTGTTCTCTGCAAGTCATGGTAAATGGCTCCTCTTCAAGCTTCACCACCAATGCTGAAATGGCTCAAAGCTCTGTCCTCTCACCTACTTTCTTTCTTTCTCTTGTGTGACCTCAAAATAACCATTCATTCCATCAACAACTTCGCAAACAATGGTACTCTCTACTCATTTGACAAACCATGAGTACTCTGACATCCCAGGCTACTGTTAATAATTGGTGGATTTTTATATTGAAATTATTCATAGATATTATCATAATATTATTAATCCTCCCATAGAGATGATCTCTGTTTCTAACAATTATTTTTTTATTCCGAGTGTAATAACATATATATATAATAACATATATATGCACAAGGGTTCACTCCAATTGGTGCAATGATCTTAACTCTTTCTTTCAGAATCCAAATAATCACTGACTCAAGACCAAAATACAAAATAAACACATTTAATAAAACAAAAACAATATATATACACTTCAAACAACTTTACATAACTAACTACAAATTAATTGGATCCACGGCCTTTTAAAAATAAACTTACACTTAAGGCTAGACTAAACACTTTGTTTGCACAATCACAAAATGTTCATAGCCAGTTTCTTTCTCTGTCAAGGCCCTTTTCAATAGATATATGACTCTATTCTTCATTTTTACAGGATCCTTTCTCATCACTTATGTAACACACATTAATTCTTCCTGACTTAATTCTGTCTCTTTTCTTCAGTAGAAATAATAATCAGATCCTCCGTCCTTAATACAGATGAAACTTCCTAATCAGAGTTTTCTCGAACATTCCTTTAGAACGTAAATAGCAAATTCTTCTTTTATTCACTAAATGCTTATTGACAGTCTTAACTCTTCCAATAAAAAAAAAACTTGCAGTTTTACGATTCCCTTTTCGGAATCTACTATTAATCTTTCAATTAGTGTTTCCTCCAATATTCCGTTTAAAATGCATATAGCAATATTTTCCTTTTATTCATCAATACTTATTCCACTTTGAAACTTAATAGTTCCACGATTCCTTTTTCGGAATATACTATTAATTTTCTTCCGACTGTCACTTAAAAAACTTAAGTTCCTTCCGAACCTAAATATCTGCCGGCCTGTGTTCTAAATTCCTTCCGAACTCTCTCTTGTTTACAGCCGTTTCTCAGATACCGGACACTTTCTTGTCAGCTGTCAATCACTCATCAAACCTCGACGAGCATGCGCACTCCACTAAAATGGCAAGTGAGAAAGTTAGGTATAAATAATGGCTGACACGCTGTCTTCATTAGCGACAAGAGAATGTCCTCATAAAACACAACTTTTGATAATTTTAAATTACAATAAATTTCTTGTAAGTAATACAAATATCAAATCTAGTAAGTACATCAATTTTTAACTTCTTTACATATCACTTTGGACAAAACAATTCCATAACGGGCACATCGCAAGTGCCGACAATGCGTGTTATGAAAACAAAACTAATAAACATACTAACATAAACAATACGTAAAAATATTCAGAATTTTAATTATGATTATATTCAGAATTTTAATTATGATTATTTTTACACTACAAGGTCATCTACAACCAATGCTTCAAACATTAACCTACATACTGTCCTCCAGTTGAGTGAGGTCAACCATGTTATGTTCAGTGCCACCAAAACACAGTCTTGCCTTTTCTTGCACAAAAGAAATCCCAGCTCTCCTACCCTTACTCTCTGTAACACCCAAATCATCAGACAAGATCAGATTTCTTTGCTTGGACTAACATTTACCTTCAGTTTTTTTCTTGGCATTAACACATGACATCAGTAACCTCCTCAGCATCCAAGAAACTTTGCATTCAAGAGCCGATTTTATACACCACCAGCTCTTGACTATATACAAATCCTGAATCTGACCATGTGTAGAATACTGTTCACATGTTTGGGGTGGTGCACTTTAAAACTTCCCTTAAAATGCTTGACATCTTCCAGAGGCATGGAGTTAGGCTGAGAAATGACCCTTCTCTTACAGACTTACTTCAATCTCTATCTCACAGGCACAGTGTTTCAGCAGCCTGTCTATTCTACTGGTACTTCCATGGGCCTCCAGTGATTTGGCAACCATCATTTCTCCACTTTCTGTTGTACTTCTTAATACAAGAGCTGCATTTGCCCAGCACCTATTTACTGTGCAACTGCAAACACACCAAACCTGCTTCAGTTCATTCTCTTTTATTGCATCTACATCTGTCATCTAGAACAGCCTCTCTCAAGAAGTATTCCCAAACAATTACAACCTGCAACTCTTCAAAAAAAAAAAAAAAAAAAAATATATATATATATATATATATACATAAAAACTTCTATTTCAATCCTCATTTTCATCCCACACACACACGTTATTGATGAGCCTATAGCATCCGTGACCTCTTGTGTATAGGATAAATATATATTAAAAAAAAAAATCTCAAGTCAGAATAGCTGAGACTTGAGACTATTCTCTAAAGACATGCTGTCTTCAGCAAACCCAGTTAATGATCAAGCCTGAATACCCTGAGCATTCTGGAATGTTCTTGAAATCCTACACTGTTGTTGTAAGAAAGAAAAATTTTAGTGTACTAGAAGTGATTCATGTTTATCCCTTGCCATTTAAGCATTAATTCAACTTTAATGTTTCGGTTTGATTAATACTTTGTGAGAGAGAGAGAACAAGCATGCACAAACTCATGCACAACTGTATCTGTAGAATTGTTTTAAATTACAGAAGGGTGTCTTATTATCACTTTTGTCAATGCTAGTGATGTTTATATACTGTTTTCTATAAATAACTTCTGGTGTAATTTTATGTGAACCCTTTACAGTAAGAATGAATCCAGTTATGTTATAATTTCTCTGCAGCTTTACATAGGCTTTTCTGATGCCTGTATACCAGCAAAGATATTTAACTATATATATATATATATATATATATATATGAGGTCATCCCAAAAGTAGTGTCATTTTTTTATATTGTACTTGTTCAGAATTGTCTCAGCTTGTCTAATCATGAATTTTTAAAGCTTTATAAGTACCGCTAAGCTGAGGTAGCCTCAATATAAGGAATTCCACCTTGCACGAACATCATACATGCGTTATTGTTCAAATAATCCTTTATTGTTATGGAGTCTATGAAGAGCACATGCTATATGATGTGCTCATATGTGCCTAATGTGCGCAAAACTGTTGAAGATTTAGCAAAAGGTCTTAATTCTTCATCATCGGCCATCTATCACCATTTGCAAGAACTTGGAATAGTGTCTAAGCTTGCCAAGCTCAGAAACTATTCCAAGTTGGTTCCTCACGAACTGACAAACAGCAGTCGAAGAGAGCATGTCAACATCTACACTGCTCTTCATTCTCAAGAAGTTCAATCTCCGTGTTTTGAGTTGTGTAGTCACTGGTGATGAAAAGTGGATACTTTACAAAAATGTTAAGTGCCGAAGGTAGTTGGTTCATTCAGGAGAACAGTTCTTCAGAAAAATTCTTGTTTTGACTGTGGCTAAACCTCAGTCAAAACAAGACCTTCATCCTCAGAAGGTTTTGTTAAGCGTTTGGTGAGATATGGCTGGTGTTATACACTTTGAACTCTTGCCACAAAAGTAAACAATACTGTGAACAACTCGATCAATTAAATGAAAATTGGAAAGAAACGATGTGTTCTCTGGTCAATCAAAAGAGTGTTATTTTTAGTATGATAATGCATGCCCTCATAGTGCAAGAATCACATGTATCAAGCTTGAGGAATTCTGCTGGGAAAAGCTTCCACATCTTCTGTATTCTTCTGATCTTGCATCTTCAAATTATGACTTATTTTGGAGTTTGCAACATTTCATTAATAAAAAACTATGATACATTAGAGGCACTGAACTTGAGCCTATGCGACTTCTTCACCTCCAAACCTCCTGAATTTTATAGAAATGGCATTATGAAGCTTTCACAATGTTGGAAGAGCATTATTAATTCAAATGGAGAATATATACGTGATTAAATTAGCAAGTGATTTATCTTTTATATTCTTTCAAAACTTAATGCTAAAAACGACATTACTTTTGAGATGACCTGATATATATATATATATATATATATATATATATATATATATATATATATATATATATACACACACACATACTGAACAATATATATTGAATATATGTATATTCAACAAATTACATTGAAAGTATAAATGAACATATCCTCCTTTCCCTTTTTTTTATCACTGTGTCTCCAAGTCAGCTCATCTGAGTATGAGATTTTTTGTGTTAGATGATTCATTTAGAGTCAAATAATCAAGATGTGATAGAAATTATTGGACACTGTAATAATTTTCTGCAATTGTAGTCAAATGGTATATTTATTCTCTAAAATAATTAAAACAAGATGAGAAAAATATTATTGCATAATTAAAAGAAATATATCTTTTCCAGTGGAACAGTAATAAAGGTCTGTTTTTGCTTCTTTAGATAATGAAGCTGATAATTAATTTGTTCTGCTCTTACTTTTTTTTTTTTATTGACTAGTCAGTTTTTAAATGCACCTTATTTGCAACTTTTTTACAGGAGGGGGAAAAGAAATTATTTGTATGTGAATATATTTTGAAGACCTGTTTTTTGAGAGTAGAATTCCTTCCCTGCAATATGGTATGCATAGCAACCACAGTTAGAAATGCATCTTGTCAAAATGACTGTACCCAACTAGCTGAATACAGGATGAGTTTATGTTTTAGAAAAACTAAAGGCTCGAGTTTGAAACACTAATTATGTCTTGTATATTTTCTTATCAATTGCAAATTTATTTGAAAGACAGTAATACCCTGCCTTACACTTCACTTTAGACTAATCCATCCATACGACACCTCAGTTATGGTCAATGCCCATTTATGTGACACTACATTTATTCATACAACTGATTTAGTGACACGACACTGCCACGAATAACCTGATGAACAGTTTAAGACGTTGCTCGCTGCTTCTATGTGATTTGGTATTTTACTGTGAATTATAAACTATTTATAACTTATTTTATTATTGTTAATAATGCCAAATAAAATTCAATGTAAGAGTGCTGTTGCTTCTTAAAGAAACCTGTTACATTAAATACTAAGATTGATGATGGTATATCGAACACTGAGACAGGCTAAACTTATCTTGCACTACTGTTGTTAAAAACTAAGGTAAAGTGAAAAGTCTTACACTAATTAATACTACAGTTATCCATAAATATGGCGGTCACAATGCTGTGATGAAAAAACTTTTAATGGTGTAAATGAATGACCAAACTGTTTGGTGTATTCCCTTAAATGAAGCTATTCAGACTAACTTTTACGTTTGCAAAAATTATTCTAAATTTTTCATTTGTGAAACTGACATAGATTAATGCTTTATTTACATCATTTATGCATATATATGACTGCTTAAAAACATTACTAAACTTTTCGATGCATCTACAAGTGGGAAAAAAAAAAGGAGGGGATGATTACTATATGATGAAATTTGCTGTACAACAGTGATCTGGAACCTAATGTGTTGTATGTCTGTATAATTAATGTATATTTAAAATAAATATAAATTATTAGAAATATACATGTGATGTTTGTTTAACTGTGCTTTCTCTTTCCTTTTTAGTGAAAGCAATCCATCTGCTACTGCTGGTTGGGTATCTGTTGCCCTTCAGCCTTCTGTTTCCAGAGAAATCTACATACCATATCATCAGATGGATGCACATGAAGTATATTGCAAGGAAATATTTCGACAGGGCAGGTTCTCATATTCTACCATATTCAAAGCACTTAGTGTAAGACAAAGGGAATCACATTTGTTTGTGTGTGCATTTTAAATAAGTACATGAATGAATAATATAAGCACGTAAACACAAGAAAGATATTTAATTAGCCAAATATTTCGGTCTGAAAATTGCAGACCATTTTCAGTGGCACTACAAGAACAGTTAAAAAAAAAAAATACAAGGTGGAATACTAACAATAGATCATTAAAAATAGAACAAGCCGCGTGATGTCATATCACTAAATATTAACGGGAATATTATTAAGCAGAGACATGATTGAAATAAAGATATAATTAATAATATTAAATAACATAAAATTAATATGAATTAATGAGTTATCCTGATTAGACTTTCCCAGATTTTTGATACAGATATACAGTCATTCCGATTCAGGTTAGGACGATTGAGTAATGCCTCTACACTTTCTTTGAATAAACGTTCAAATTTATAGCGGGATCTATGTAAGAGGAGAGTTTTTGACCAAAGGATGTTGTGGTTAGTTTCAATCCCGTGCTGAGCCAATCCAAATTTTTCAGGTTTGTTGTGATGAATGGAGAATTGATGTTCTTGGATTCTTTTTTCAAGAGAGTGTCCAGTTTGTCCAAAATAGGAGAGATCATAGTTGCAGGGAATTTGATAAACTCCAGGAAGAGACATAGTTGAGCTTTGTTAATAGGTGAATACGTAGCTGTTAACTCATATTTCTTCAGAATTCTTGAGATAGGTTCTGAAATCCCAGAGATGTATGGAATTGGAACTCGACGTATTGAATCTTTGTAGTTTAGTGGTGGATTATAAGAATCGAGAAGATGTTATGTACTCTTTTCGGAAAAGCCATTGAGTTTCATGTGTTGTTGGATAGTAGAAAGTTCTTTATGTAGAAAATTAGAATTAGAACATTTAGTTTTGGCTCTTCTGATTAGACATTTTATGATTCTTGTTTTTTGACAAGGATGATGGGCTGATTCTTTAAGAATATACCGACCTGTGAACGTTGGTTTCCTGTAAACTGTAGTTGTAAGAGTATTTGGAGGTGACCGGATGAGGAGAACGTCTAAAGATGATAACTGGTTGTTTTTTTCATTTCCATAGTAAACTTTATATGATGATGTAAGGAATTGATACTGTTTAAAAATGGTATGTTTTTAAACAATGTTTTTTTAACGGCTCTCACCCCGTTACTCTCATCCCTGATCTTATCCCATCATATTCTTCTCCTTCCCCAAAAATTTCTATCTTTCGCTTCCCTCCCAAAGAATTCTGCCCACCCTTATAAACAAAACCCAGGTAAACCTGGGTTTTGTTTATAAGAGTTAAAATTCTCACACACACACACACACACACACACACACACACACACACACACACACACACACACACACACACACACACACACACACACACACACACACCTAAGTACATGAATATTTATTTTATATTATTTTTATGGCCATTTAGCCTATTTTTGTTTAGGAGTACCTCTTTTTTATAATGTCATTGGCTTTTTACTGAATTTTTAGGCATTACTGATTTTTTAGACAGATTGAAAAATATATAGGAAGAATAATTTGGACATACCTTTTGTAAGATGTTGCTGGTTGTCTTTATTCAGTGGCATCCAGCGTATGGCGATATACATTTATCTGCTGTTAAAGTATGACTGAAAGGAAGGGGGGGTTGGAAATATGGGGGATAGAAAGAGAGACGTGGAAGAATTATCAGTGAGGCAAGAGGTGTGTTTGAATTTTAAACCAGGTTTTTTTTAATAAGGGTAGGAAGAGAATTCTTTGGGAGGGAGGTGAAAGATAGAAATTTTTGGGGAAGGAGAAGAATATGATGAGATAAGATCAGGGATGAGAGTAACAGGGTGCGAGTTGTTTCAACAGTGTGTCGTCTTCGGAGCTCATATGGGAAGTGGAGGCTTTGTCATGCCGGCTTGGTGTTTTTTATTCTGTTTTTTTTTTCAGTTTTTTTAATTGTTAAGATGTTCTGGAATCTTAACAATAAAAAACACAACAACCAAAAGAAAAACATAATACAAAATACAGGAATAACAGAAATAGCATGCCCTTGAACAGAAGCATATCCACAAATCGACAAAGCTATAATAATAGACATGCATAGTTCGAATTATTCTTTCTATATATTCTTCATATATCTGTCTAAAACATCATTACTGATGTTTTAGACAGATATAAGAGCTACAGACACACAGAATTAAGTTTTGAAAACGAAACAGTGCTTAGACTATCGGAAACGATAGCCATAGAATGTGACAAAAACTCAATAAACGTCCACCACCCCCTACATAATCTCTTAGAGTTGGAAGCTCCAAAACTTAAAAATTAGGTCACGACTCTGAGCAATAGAATACAACACAGACACACCAAAGACAAAAACAACAAGCTGGCATGACATAGCCTCCACTTTCCACACGAGCTCTGAAGACGACGCACTGTCGAAACGGCTCACATCCCGTTACTCTCATCCCAGATCTTATCCCATCATATCCTTCTCCATCCCCAAAAATTTCTATCTTTCACTTCCCTCCCAAAGAATTCTGCCCACCCTTATAAACAAAACCCAGATAAACCTGAGTTTTGTTTATAAGGGTTAAAATTCACACACACACCTCTTGCCTTACCTATAATTCTCCCACATCTCTCTCTTTCTCTCTCTCTCTCTCTCTCTCTCTCTATTCCCCACATTTCCAACCCCCCTCCTCCTCCTTTCAGTCATACTTGAACAGCAGATAAATGTATATTGCCATATGCTCGATGCAACTGAATAAAGACAACCAGCAACATATTACAAAGGTATGTCCAAATTATTCTTTCCATATATTCTTTATATATCTGTCTAAAACATCAGTAATGCCCTAAAAATTGAGTTAAAAGCCAGTGACATTATAAAAAAAGTACTCCTAAACAAAAAGCGGCTAAATAGCCATAAAAATAATATTTACTTAGAGGATGAGTAACTTGGAAATTTTTCCAGAAATAATACCTATATTTTATTTATTTTTTTTTCTTTTTCAGCTTGATGGGAATGTTATTTATTTTAGTTCTAATGGAGAATGCATTTTGGAATTCTAAATTTTGTTTATTCTTTCTATATATTCTTCATATATATATCTAAAACATCAGTAATGCCCTAAAAATTGAGTAAAATGCCAGTGACATTATAAAAAAAGGGTAATCTTAAACAAAAATCGGCTAAATAGCCATAAAAATAATATTTACTTACAGGACGAGTAACTTGAAAATTTTCCAACATTCCCATCAAACTGGAAAAAAAAAAGGAGTGCTTAAGGGTCAAAGCTGTATAACTGAGAGGAGACCTCCACATAGCCTTTAAAGGAATGGAGAACCGACCAGAGCTTTTGACCTAATGTCCAATCCTCACCTTCTCATGGTGCACCCTGTTGGGTAACTATCTGGATACTGTACGAACGAGGATGGGCTGTCAATTTGGAATTTAGTCGATCAAATTGTATTCTTATTGGCTTAAACCAATATAGAAAATGATGGTACGACATGACAAAATTTCATGCCAGCTGGGGCGTTGCTCGGTTAAACAAGGCCCCCTTTGTTTTTGCCAGGGAACCAGGGCGAACAGCGAAAAGTCAGTTACTGGAACAAATATGAAAGCATACCCCAACTCAACATCACCAGAGTTAATGATCGGTACTATCAACATAAGAAGCCTGAATGGCATAGAAATGAAGCTAGCTGAAGAATTAGATAAGTACCAGATCGACATAATAGGGGTGACTGAAACATAAAAGACAGAAACTGGTGAGATCATTCTGAGCAATAAATACAAAATGTTATATTCAGGCAATGACAATCAAGGAAAAGAAGGAGTAGCCATAGTATTCAACACAAAATATGAGGCTAATCTTCTTGAATGGCAGGCAGTCTCGAGTAGAATGTGGGCAAATATCAGATTGGGGAATTGGACAATGAGACTTATTTGTGCCTATGGTCCCACAGAAGATTCTACTAAGGTAGAAGTGGAGGAATTTTTTGATGCTTTAGAAAAATGAACTGACACAATGAAAAAGGATAAGTTGGTCCTTGTTGGGAATCTAAATAGAGTAGGAAATGATTGTGAGACATACAAAAATATTTTGGGAAAATTTGGAGAAAAGAGCAAAGCTAATAATAATGGCAAATACCTGTTGGATTTCTGCTCAGGACATGGACTGGTTATAACTAACACCATGTTCCAACATAAAAATGTGCACAAACTCACATGGAGAGAAGAGGCAAGGAATAAGAAAAGTCTCATTGACTATGTCATTGTTGATAGTGATGTTTTCTCCCTGGTGCAGCACACCAGAGTGTACAGAGGATATGAAATTGGAAGCGATCACTATTTAGTCTTGAGCAGGATAAAATTGAATTTCATATTGAAAAGAATAACATGTAAGAAAGTTTTAAAGCGAATAAAAGTTGAGCAGTTCTCAGATGTGAACTGTAGACTAAAATGCACAAAGATTATTCAAGAAAAAATGAGAGTGTTTGATAACAGAACCAAAGAACCATAGCTGGGTCAGAAGTAAAGCACTTGACCAAAGACTAGAGACTGCAGATATGAGAGTCCTGAGAAAGATTAGAGGCGTGAACAGATGGTATCAATGGTAATATCATATTAAAAATGAGGATATTAGGAAATAACTTGACATTGTTAGCATTCAGGAATGCGTTAGCAGAGGTAATCTCAGGTGGTTTGGTCACTTAAACAGAATGGGCGAGGAAAGATTAGCAAAACAAGTGTTCTCTGCCAGGTTGGCAGCAAAACGACCTAGAGGAAGACCAAGATATAGGTGGATTGATACGTTACAAAGTGCCTTAGATGATAGAAATATAAGATCTGATAATGTTGTAGTCTTCACAAGTAACAGACTGATTTGGAGGAAACTTGTAGATAAGAAGTTAGTAATGATGTAAATTTTTCATGTAGTACTATCATATTCTGTACACCCCTTGAGGGTACATGTTAGGAATTTGATGATGATGATGATGATGAATTTTGTTTATTTTACAATATCATTTATGCTAGAAATTTCTATGCACAAAATTTTCTATTGATATCAGATGAAATATTAGTATAGAAGTAATTTGAAATGCAGTATATTTATTGGCAGTACCTCCCACGAATAATGAATCAACATGTGATGCCCTAACGTTTATCAGCATACTCAGATTGCTGATTGCTGTAGCAAAATAGTAGTTATGCTGGTATATTGATTTTGGGAACCCTGTAATGTTCGTCATAAAAATTTATAAGATTTATCACATTTCAGTAATAAATTTTGATTAATTTAGAACTCCGTAGCTCCATCAGCATAGAAGAAGCCCTTTGGTCGGAAAGACCTGGGTTCGATTCCTGTCCAAAATGTGAGGAACCTATATCTGTTCTCTTTCGACTAAAGGTGAGTTAAAAACCCTCTCTCATACGGAGAGAGGGTTTTTTTTTCATCCAGAAACTTGGGTTTTTCATCCCCCAGAGCAGGCAAATTTGCCCTGTGGATGCACAGATCTACGGTCATGAAATACATACTTAATCCCTCATTAGGAGGTCTCAACCCATCCTAAGGGACATGTGAGGAAAAGGGGAAACCCCACATGAAATAAATTGAATTTAGATGCTTGAGATTTTGGCTTTCAGATCAAGGTTATATAGTGAGATACGTGAATTGAATGCGTATGAACACAACTAAATTAGGTCTTGCTAGTCATTAAATTATAGGCATACCATGGTCATATGACTCACTGGATTCTAGACCACCATCATATAGTGAATTGCTGCTTTTTCCCTTCACTTTTAGATGCAATGCATGTAATAGTTTAATAACATTTTTAAGCAGTCATATGTGAGCATAAATGATGTAAATAAAGCATTTATGTTAGATACACAAACAAAAAATTTGGAATAATTTTCACAAATTAAAAAGTTATTATGAATAGGGAACGTGTTTAAGGGAACACACCAACCAGGGTAGTCATCAGTATGTACCATTTATTATTTTTCCATTTCATCAGTAAGATTGTCATGTTTATGGAAAAATGTATTATTAACTACTTTGACACTTCATTTAGAACTTTATCTTTGTGGTTAACAACTTTAACAACAGTCTTCTTCTTTGGTGCATCAATCCAAAGATTGGTAATTATAGCAGCACATCAGAACATCCTGTCTTGTGCCCTCCTTTTTATCTCTTCATAACTCTTAGCACCAGTTAGCATCATTATGTTATTTATATAAGAAATTCTTGGTCTGCCTCGTGGCCTCTTTCCTTCTACAGTCCCCCATGCTTTAAATGGTGTCCAATTAGGCATTTTCTTCTCTTATTGATGTGTTTCATTAATGACCACTCTTCATTAACTGTATTTAGAATACTTTTCCTTTCTGTCCAACTAATTTTCTTCGTCTTTCTCCAGCACCAAAGTTCAAATGCTCCAATTTTTGATGTCTTGTTTTGTTAGGGTCCAGGCCTCACAACCATATATGCAATGGTCCATATGTATATTTTCACTAGCCTTTTTTTGAGCTGGATGCTAAGTCCTTTACAGGTAAAAATGTTTCTTCTGTTGTAGAATGCTTTTTTGGCTAAGATTATTTGTGCTTGAATATTTGATTGGTTTCTTCTATCTTCTGTGATAAGACTTCCAAGATATTTAAAGAGGATACCTGTTGTATTAGGTTATTATTTATTTCCAGGTTTATTTTCATGGATTTGCTTTACTTGTAATTAATAGTTTTGTTTTCTTATAATTAATTTTTAGGCTGTACCGTGTGAAAATTTCTTCCATCTTTGTCAAGGTGGCTTTCAGTTTGTTTTTGTTATCAGCTATAATAATTTCTATATCATCCGCAAACTGTAGCCAGTTAATATCCATTCCATTTATCTTAATTCCTGTTTGTATTAGTTCTTTCAATTTATTTATTGCATCTTCAATGCATAGATTAAACAATACAGGTGAAAAAGAGCACCCCTATCTTACACCTCTACGTATTTTTGCTATTGCGGTTTTTGTTTTATTGCTGGCTGTTTCTGTTAGGACTTCTTGGTGCTTGTAAAGATTAAATATTAGCCTTCTATCTCTCCAATCTACCCTTTATTGTTTTTAGGAAGTGAAACATTTGGTTCCAGTCAATATTATCGAAGGCTTTCTCCAAGTCAAGAAAGACTATCTGAGCTGAGTATTTTGATTTTTTCTCAAATCTTCTTTTGCTAACTGTTCTTAGAGCTAGGATTGCTTCTCTTGCCCTCTGCTGTTTCCTGAATCCAAACTGGTCATTGCCAAAATATTCTTCAACCTTCTTTGTTAGTCTTTTTTGTATAATTGTGAGTAGTATTTTCGAAGCATGTGATATTAAGCTTATTGTTCAATGATTTTCACACTTGTTTGCATTATTTACTTTAGGAATAGGTATGATAGAGCATTGTGTAAAATCTTTGGGGATGATCCCTGTTTCATAAACATCCTTCATGATCTTGAAAAGGTATGACCATGTTTTCTGAGTACATTATTAATTCTGAAGGGATGTTGACAATTCATTCAGTGCCCATTCAAATTCATCTTTTAATATAGTTGGACCAATTTCTTCCACATCAAGTCTTGTTTCATCTTCTATAGCCTTGGCGTCTAGATCTTTACCACTATATAGATCTTCTAAGTACTCCTTCCATCTTTTCGAAATTTCTTCCTTATCTCTAAGTATGTTCCCCTGTTTATTTTTGATAATTGTACTTGTCTTGTTTTATTGGCTTATTTCTTTTATAATGTTATAAGCTTTATCGATTCTCCCAGTCTTTGTTAGATCTTCTATTTCTTTACATTTCTCTGTATACTATTGTTCTTTTGCTTCTTTACACTTTCTGTTTATCATATTTTTTTATATGTTTATATTTGTCTTTGCTTTCTTCCTTTAGGGAGGTTTTGTATTTCCTTCTTTCATCTATTAGATCTAGAATATCCTGGGTGATCCATGGCTTTTTTATTTGCTTGTTCCTTAATCCTATGCAGTCATTGGCAGCCTTGATGATTGTATCCTTCAAATGAGTCCATTTTTCCTCTATGTTTTTCTTTTCCCTCTCTCCAGTTTTAATGCTTTCATCGGTTTGCTGTTTATAGTTTCTATGGTTTCCTCTGTTTTCAGGTTATTTATGTTCATTTGGGCCTTTTCCTTGGTTGTGACAGCTTTTTAAATTTCAGATTACATTTCAATAAAACTAAATTGTGGTCACTGTCAACATCAGCTCCGGGTAACTTTTGCATGATTTTACTTGATTTTTAAATCTATTTCTTGTCATAATATAATCTATTTGGTACCTTCCTATATCCGCTGGCATTTTCCAAGTATACCTTCTTCTTTTTGGTACCTCATACCAGGTATTAGTAACAATCAGATTGAATTGGTGGCAGAACTCCAAAAGTCTATCTCCTCTTTCATTTCAGCATCCAAGTCCGTACTTTCCCACCTCACTCTACCATCTTTGCCTTCACCAATGACTGCATTCCAATCATCCATGACAATAAGATTATCTTCCTTTTTGGAGTTTGATTACATTCTCAATATCTACATATACTCTCTCAACTTCATCATCACTGTGGTCACTAGTAGGCATATAAGCTTGTATTATTGTAATATTTGTTGGTCTTGCTTCTAGTTTTACCATTCTCAATCTGCTACTACATTTAATGAGTTGATTACTGTTCTTCCCCATTCCTTATTGAGAACCACCGCGACTCCATTTTTTTCTGTCTCATCACCTGAATAAATGATTCTGTAATCACCACTCCAAAAGTCTCCAGTTCCATTCCATCTCATTTTGCTAATTCCCAATATGGCTATTTTTAATCTATCCATTTCTCTCTTCAAATTTTCCAATTTCCCAATTTGTAGGAAGGTTCTCACCCTTCTACAAATTGGGAAATTGTAGGAGGTTGAGAAACAAGCAGTGATAGCACAGTGGTAAAAAACCCTCAACAGGCATACAGTCAGGAATACATATCCATACTTGAAGTAGAAAAAGCCATCAAAGGCTTGAAATGTGGAAAGGCAGCAGGAGAAGATGATATTCGACCAGAAATGGTGAAGTATGGTGGTATAAAAGTCTTACAGTGGCTGCACTGCATAGTTCAGAAAGCCTGGACAGAGGGACAAATTTCCGATGATTGGAGTAGAGCTCTAATAGTACCCATATATAAAAAGGGAAATAAAACGGAATGTGAGAATTACAGAGATATTTTCCTAATGAGTGTTCCTGGGAAGATCTGTGCAAGTATACTTGAGAAACGGTTGAGAAGAATTGTGGAAGAAAAGCTTGGTGAAGAACAAGCTGGATTCAGGCTAAATAGAGGCTATCAGGATCAGATCCTTACTTTACGACAAATAGTTGAGAAAGCATGGGAATATAACAAAGATCTGTATTTAAGTTTTGTCGATCTGGAAAAGGCATATGACAAGGTTCCAAGAGAGAGAAGCTATTCAATATGCTACAGTTATATAGTACAATGGGGCATTATATCAAGCAATACTTAGTCTTTATTTGAGTTGTAAGTCAGCAGTTAGAATTGAAGGAAGTACAGGAAGATGGTTTAATGTCAAATCTGGTGTGAGACAAGGATGTACATTATCCCCTCTGTTATTCATTATCTATATGGATCACATTATGAAGGAAAGCGGTATTAAACATGATATCAGAATTGAAGATGTTAATATCAGCTCTTTGCTTTATGCGGACGATGTTATACTTCTAAATAAATCTGCTACAAGTTTGCAAGATTCCCTGACTAAATTGAATAACTGTTGTAATAGATATGGTATGAAGGTCAGCATTAAATAGACAAAGACAATGAAAATAGGTAGAAGAATTGTTTAAAATGTCAACTGCATTGTGAATGGAGAATTTTTGGAACATGTAAAACATTTCAGCTACTTAAGCACTATTTTTTGTGAAAATGGTAAATTAAATATGGAAATAGACAACAGAATCAACAAAGCTAGTATGGTAGGCAGTCAATTGAAATGGAATAAGAGAGATATTAGTCGGAAACACTAAATTAGCTGTATACAAGACAGTGTTCAAACCAATTTTAACTTATGGATCTGATAGCTGATTTAGAAGTAAAACACTTGACCAAAGACTAGCGACTGCAGATATGAGAGTCCTGAGAAAGATTAGAGGCGTGAACAGATGGCATCAATGGCAATATCATATTAAAAACGAGGATATTATGAAAGAACTTGACATTGTCAGCATCCAGGAATGTGTTAGCAGAGCTAATCTCAGATGGTATGGTCACTTAAAGAGAATGGGCGAGGAAAGATTAGCAAAACAAGTGTTCTCTGCCAGGCTGGCAGGAAAATGACCCAGAGGAAGACCAAGATATAGGTGGATTGATATGGTACAAAGTGCCTTAGATGATAGAAATATAAGATCTGATAATGTTGGAGTCTTGACAAGTAACAGACTGATTTGGAGGAAAATTGTAGATAGGAAGTGAGTAATGATGTAAATTTTTCATGTAGTACTATCATATCCTGTACACCCTTGAGGGTACATGTCAGGAATTTGATGATGATAATTCAGAAGAATAATCAAGCAATTTCTCCATATTAGTCTGTATTGTGTATAAACTAGTATTGTCAGATCATAATGTTTTGGTTCATTCTTCTAACACATATTCACTTCTAATTGCATCAGTCGACTACATCTTGGTGTTTTTTTCCTGCTATTCTGTCATCAAACAGATTTTATTAATCTTTTTAATGTTTTCCCCCTGCTTAAATCACTATCCAACCACGCCTTTCTCATCTATCCTTAGACAAGTTGGAGCAAAGGACTGGGCAAGCCATTCCTTTGCTGCAATTCGTCTAAGGATAAGTATTTTATGTCTGTAGATGTGTGTGTGTGTTCACAGGACCGGTTTGCTTCTTTTTGAGTGATGAAAAACCTAGTTTCTAGGAGAAAAACCTCAACCTCCATATGAGACTGGCTAACTCACCTTTAATCAAAAACACCTGATAAAGGTTCTTCGAGTCATAGATGGATTCAAAGATGCATGTTTTTCCAACCAGGGGGCTCTGAGAGGTGACTGTATCGTACCACCGTAAATCACATTCTTGAATGCTAATAATGTTAGTTGCCTTTGTAATATCTTAATTTTTAATATGATGTCTGTCATTGATACTGTCTGTTAACTTCTCTAATTTTTCTCAAAACTCTTGTATCTGTAAACCTTACAGTTTTTCATAAACTGTTTTATTTCTAACAGCACTCTCTGATTCACAGGTCAGAATTTGTTTGAAAATCTTGTATAGTATTTTCATTAATTTCTTTCTCTTACTCTATAAATTTATTAACTTGTTCTGTACCATGCCAGCTTTGCTTATTCTGTTTATTTCTATGTTTATTCATTAGGTTCACTAAAAACTACCTAAATACTTAAGTTTGGTAGCTTTCCTATTGAGAATGAAGTGATGATTTCTAGTTTGTCTTTTTATTGTCGATTTTAATTGCTAAATTTGTTATAGCAGTTATTTAATTTAGTTGAAAAACATCATGAAGACATGTACTAGATTTATTTAAGAGTTTAATATCATCTGCATAAAATAAGTTAAGCTGAATATATTTCTAATTTTTATATCAGGTTTTTTTAATGTCACTTTCCTTCATAGTGTGATCCATATAGATGATGATTATTCGTCATGTATAGTGGAGATATCCTTGTGTGCCTTTTGCTACACCTGATTTTATATCAAACTGTCTTCTAACTGCTGACATATAACTTAAATAATACTATGAATTCTATATAATATCCTTTTTTATTATCATACATACAACCATAGAATTTTGAAGTTTTCTCCTTTGCAACTTGTGCTGTCTTTTTCAAGTGTACAAATCTTAAATATAGATCCTTGTTATTAGATCATCATCATCCATTGCTCCAACAGAAACTGCCGGGTCAGGCAGTTGAAAGCTCTCTTTATTCTTTTTAACCCCTTATATTCTTTTTTTAGCAAACACTTCCGCTCAAGTTTTTTTTTTCTGAATCTTCTGTGTGGTCTCAGTATTTTCTGTGGTCTTTCTCTCGTCCTTTTCTCCTCAATTTTCATTTTATATGTTCTTAATTTTTCTCCTCATTTCTCCAAACCACTTCAAGCATGAGTTAACAAGCACTTTAAGCATTAGTCAACAAGCATTTATTGAACATTTTGCAGACCCCAAAACATTCTTAATGTCCATATTTCTTATACTATCTTTCCTTATTTTTTTATAACATTAACCTCAGTAGAATAGTTATTGTATTAGTAGAATACAAGCAATGAACTCATTTTCATTGCTTGTATTCTACTCATGTCTCTCTTTAATAAGTGTCCATGTCTGCTACATAAGATAAAATGGGCAAAAAATAACATCTGTTAATCAAAAGCGTCTACTTCAGTGGTGGCACCTCACTGTCTCAATAGACTACCTAGACTGTTAAAAAAAAATCTCCTTATCTAAACTTCCATCACTAGAAAGTACACTTCCCAAATATTTGAAGTTTTCACTACACTTCAAGACTTTCCCATTGAGCTAAACACCATTAACTTATATGGTTTTTTTTATGTGATTTAAGATGCTCTCTCTTTGCTTTAATTTGTAACCCATATTTGTGTCTCTCACTGTTCCATTAGTCCACTTTTGTGGCTCTCCTTCTGAGATCATCTGCAGAAGTGGCTGTTTTTTCTTTTTGGTGGTTAACTGTATCTAAGAACACTAGTCATCACCACAATGAACAGCAGTGGAGATGAGACACTTCCTTATCACATCCCATTAAGTGTAAACTGTTCCGAATTACCAATTTGAGTATTCACACATCTTATATTTAATGTACAGTAAAACGATTGCAATCTGAGCAATGGCCATCTGGCATAATCTGTACTACATCAAATCATATCTGGAATAGAATTTGTCCCAGTTGGACACTGTTTAATTCCAGTGGATTAATTACCAAATCACAAAATCATTTGCATTGTAAGGATCTTATCCAACTTTCAATGTACTATCAAGAGTTTGATGGTGCAGTTGAGAGTGCTTAAGAGGAATTTACAAAGACTGTAAGGGTGACTTAAGATATCTACTGATTGCTTATTACTGTCAGCCAAAAAATTGTAGCTACACCACCAAAAGTCAGAAATATAAATGGAGAAATGAGTCTTAAGTTTATAAGATCTCTCATTTTCAGTGTAGTTTCTAAAAAAATGTCTTTTTCATAATGTATTATCTGTGTTTACATTAATTTGCAGAAGGATATATTTCAGATGTAATTTCATTGAATCTTCTTGATTTTACTGCTTGTCAGGAGTAGTTCAAGTTCTTTAAATATGAATATATTAAATATATTCTCTCGATTAACTGCATAATTTTATTATTATTTGGAATGTGTTTAGATATATAAACGTGCATCAGACATGGCTATTAGAAATGAAGCTATGACATCTTTAGATTTCCTGAAGAAAGAAGTGGTTGATACAATTCTGACAGAGGTAATTTTATTTTTGTTTTTATTTTAAGAAAAATTGAAAAGTTCCCTAATTATGTAAAGTTTATCTCCAAAGATTATTTCTGTATTTTTTGATTACACAACAACATGATAGTTATTTTAAATTTTTTTGTTCACTATAACTGCTGTCAAGAAAATGTATAGCATGAAGAGATTTTGCTGAACAAGGTCTCTCTCTCTCCCCTCAGTGTCTACCCATTGTGATTATGTTTTTTGGATGATTCATATCAGTCCCATAATCCCATCATCTTTAGGCATAATGTTTTAAACTTCTTCATCAGCTGTAAGCTACAATACTTGAGAAACTCAAACATCACTATATTCAGACAAATGCTCATCTCACCCATGAGTATATCATTCATGACATTTGATTTAGATAACACATTGTTGCTGATGATAATGTGCACTTCCACTCAAAATGATAATCATATTAAATGCAAGTATTATATTGGCTATTAAATTAACAACTGTAAACACTGACATTCATTGGAGCATGTCAGAGTATCATACTTTTCTGAGACCTTGAATTATATAAAGATAAAAAATCATTCATTTTTAAATTAATAGGTAGACTATGCAGACTGCAGTATATTTATTTTTCCTTAATTTTATCAAATTTTAATAAGTTATTTAAATATGAACACATTAAATACAGTAGCGAACGGATTAATCCGAACACTCACATTTTAAAGAAAAAATTTAATTTTGCAAGAAAATAAGTACAAAAATCAAACTCCAACTTTACCTAATAATTTATGTGCTCCTCTGTTCCTAATAAGTTCATTAATTCACTTAGGCATGAATCTACCAATGTAGAACACATTTTTCTTATTTCTGCATCTCAAAACCATACTTTTATAATGGTTGTATTAAGTTATCCTTTGTATCATAATTTAATTTTCCAAGTTTCTTTCACTATAGTCCACAAATTTTCTATTGGTTAATGTCAGGAGAGTTACCTGGCCACTGAAGTAATTCGATATTGTGATTTTTGAGGAACTCTTTCACTTTTTTTTTAAGTGTAGCATGGAGCAAGATTCTGTTGGAAGATGAGCTTTGTATTTCTGGATCTGTGGAACCACTAATTTTCGCCAACATTTTTATGTATCGGTCACTTTTCATATACCGTTGCCAGGCATGAGTGATCCTGGACCATATGTAAAACAATCCCAGAACATCTGTTTAGCTGGGTGTTTAGGAGCTTGTTGAAGGTGGGTAGGAGGTCTTCTCAGCCGCTGCTTTGCAAACATAGGGAACTTGCTCTCCTGCTTCCTGCTTCCAACAATCTTCAACAGACTGTCATGTGAAAAATATTAATCCCACTACCTGCCAAGTCTATTTAAGTTTACAGTAGACAATCTTGGATTCATTT
This sequence comes from Typopeltis vanoorti, assembly GCF_054136105.1. NCBI lineage: Eukaryota > Metazoa > Arthropoda > Arachnida > Uropygi > Thelyphonidae > Typopeltis > Typopeltis vanoorti. The sequence continues at coordinate 43,541,334 of NC_143560.1, forward strand.
TGCTTTTCCTAACTAGTAAACGATCTTGACTAGTTAGGAAAACTAGTCAAGTTTTCCTTTTCTTTCAGAAAAAAAAAAGGTACCTATCTCCCTAAACCTCTTTAAAATCACATTAACAGTACCCAAGCCACTACTACACTCATTGGCAATTTGTCTTTGAGTCATTGGTGTGTGCTAAGAAAGAGTACATATTTTTGAATGCTTTCTTGGAGATGTATCCATTTTATAGCTACACAAAATGAATAAACACTATGAATATCAGCTTGTTTGCACTTTTAAAAATGCACAACACTATTAATAAACATCGCAGAGACAGTTAAAACAGCTGAAACACACAGCACTCAACCAAAATCTTCTTCTTTAGCTAGTTGAACCTCTAAGGTTCTTAGCTGCATGCACCAGCTTCTTCCATTCCTTTCTGTCTTGAGCTTTTTCATTCCAGTTCTGAATTCTCATCTCGTCTTTGGAAATTATTCTCCCAATGCATCCGTAGTCTACCTCTGGGTCATTTTCTATCAGGCTTCATCTTGAATGCTTGTTTAGTCATTTGCTCCTCAGCCATTCTAAGGTTCTTAGCTGCATGCACCAGCTTCTTCCATTCCTTTCTGTCTTGAGCTTTTTTATTCCACTTCTGAATTCTCATCTCATCTAAGCCTTTTTGGAAATTATTCTCACAATGCATCCGTAGTCTACCTGTGGTCATTTTCTATCAGACTTCATCTTGACTGCTTGTTTAGTCATTTGCTCCTCACCCATTCTTTCAACATGTCTAAGCCATCTATTTTTGCTTGCTTGAATCTCATCAACTAAAAGTGGAGATCTGTAGAGTTCAATATAATTCTTGGTTATGTCTTTTCCATTCACCTGTTATGTTATCACTTACAGATCCATAGACTTTTCTGAGGATTTTATTTTCAAAGATCTGCAATGCTTTTGCATCTTGGTCTGTTATGCTCCAGGTTTCTGCTCCATACAAAACAATAGGTCTATTGATTCACTTTTATTGTATATTTCTGTTTTAACTCTGCTTGTTAGAATTTTGCAAGATAATGGAGTGAATGATAAGATCTATTGGAGGCATGTATTCTAGCTTTTATTTCTGTATTAATTTTATTATCTTGAGTAATCATTTTCAAGATATTTTAAGCAGGTGGCACTTTTAAATTTCAGGTTATCAATGGTAAAATGGGCATTTCCCCCTTGATTGTGATTTCTGCATACATTTAAATATTCAGTTTTATCCTGGTTAATTTGTAATCCTAGTTTTTCAGCAGATATTTTGAGTTTTCTAAATGTTGTTCTAATGTCTTCAGCATTTTCTCCAACAAGGTATTATCCTAATATTACTGTTCTGTTTGTTATCTTTTACAATTCCTTGATTACATTTTTCTAATGCTAATTTAAAAAGGATGGTTGAAAGGGCATCTCCTTGTTTCAATCCTATCTTAATATCAAAAAGTTCAGATCTGCCATAATTTCCACCTTATAAGAAACGCTTTTTTGTACCTAAAATTTATCTGAAAATTAGGATGAATGCCAAATGCGTCTTATAAACATGTGCATCTTACGGTGCATCATTGCTTGTCACTAATGTGTGATCGGTTTGAATAGTTGCACGGTCATTAGCAGTCGTATTTAAACTAGTAACCAATACATTATTATATTTACATTTTTTTTTATAACCTATGGATTCTATGAAGCACAGACATAGTATTATCATTGCATTTAAGTGTAGTGTAATTGACTATGCAAAAAAGAATGGCAATAGGGCAGCAGAGCAGCACTTTGGCCTCCACCTACAGAAAAAATGGTATGAACTTGGAAGAAACAAGATCAGCAGTTAATAGAAGCGAATTCTAAAAAACACAATCTCCTCAGAAAACTGGCAAAATGGCCAGAAATTGAAAACTGTTTATTCAACAAGCAAAATTAGCAACAGAAAGAAATGTCATTGATTTTCTAGGATGCAAAAACAAAAATATCACTAAAAATGCCAGACGAATTCGAATTTAACATTGAGTTTCACAGATTCATCATAAATGCTAGAAAATAAGACAATTTTGAAATTTCACAGATAGGTAATATGGATGAAGAGCCTCTGACTTTTGATGTGCCCTCAAACAAAACTGCTGACTCTAAAGGTAAAAAAAAAAATATTATTGTTAAAACTTCTGGTCACGAAAAAATCCTATACTGTTGCTTCTGCCAAAGAAAAACTTTCCAAAGGAGTTGACATTCATACATATTCATCCAAAAGGATAGATGGATGAGTTGGGGATGAAGTTATGGATAAAGAGGGTATGGTCCGAACATCCTGGCAGTTTACATCAGAAACTTGCTTTGTTAGTATGGGATCAGTTTAGATAACCATAAAAATAAAAGCCATTAAGAATGAGCTTTACAAAATGAACACAAAAATAGCTGTAATCCCAGGAGGACTCACCTCTGCACTTCAGTCTTTAGATGTATCAATAAACAAACCCTTTGAAGCATTTATGAGGGGAAAAATGGATCAATTTTATGCAATCTCCAAATTTTTAGGAAACAGCTACAGGTAGGAGAAAGAAGGCCACAATTTCACAGGTGTGCAAATGGGTAAGAGTTCATGGAATGAAGTGAAACCTGAAATTATTATAAAATCTTTTCTAAAGTGTGGCATTAATAATTCTCTTGACAGTATAACTTGGTTTTTGATGAAGAATCAAATTCAGAAAATTTTGAGAGTGAAGATGAATATAGATTTGAGAAGAGGATTAATGAAATTTGTAAAAATTATTTTGTTTATATTATTATATATATATTATATATATGTATTATTATATGTTAGATTTTTTAATGATTTGATTTTTAAGAATAATTGTTTTTTATCTAATAAATGGATAATACATGTATTAAAATTAAAAATAATAATAATAATGATATTTACATGAAAAATTTTATGCATAATTCATGTGTCTTATATTACAAAGAATTTTTTTTCCTAAAAATTCAACATGAAAAATTTGATGCGTCCAATACAATAGTGCATCTTATAAGGCGAAAAATATGGTAATTCCATTGCTAATATGCTGCTTTGACTGTCAGTGGTGAAAATTTTGATTAGACATATTATCTTATGAAGTATTTCTAGTTCATCTAATATTCCCCCAAGTCCTCCTCTATGAATGCTCTCATACATTTTTCCAAAGTCTACAAATAAAATATGAACCTGCAGATTGTATTCTCATTTTTTTTCTAGTATCTAAACACAAATATCAACTGTTGATCTATTTCTTTGGAATCAATCCTGTTTAATATTCACCAATATTTTCTTCAGCATAAGATTTTGATAAAATTTTGTAGCCTATTGATAGTATTGATATTCCCCTGTAATTTTCGCATTCACATTTGTTTCCCTTTTTATAAACTGGAATGATTAGCGATTCTTTCTATTCTGTGAGTATCTTCTTTTTCCCGTATTAAATTTACCAACTTATGTATACGAGTGGTTAATTCACTATCCCCATATTTAATGAGTTCAGCTACTATTCCATCAGTGCTTGGTGCCTTGTTGTTTTTGAGCAGCTTTAACTTTTCTCTACTTCAGCTAGGGAAGGTTTAATTATTTCTTGGTGACAGTATGATAAGTATTCTGTTTGAAAGACACAGTAGGTTCATCACAATTTAGAAGTTTGTTAAAATACTCTCTCCACCTGTTTGCTATTTCATTTCTAGAGGCTAGTATTTGTCCATTGCTATTATTGATTACTGTTGTTTTCATATGTGAGTCTGATTTTCAGTTTTCGGTTTGGAAAAATTTTCTGGGATTATTTAGTGTAAAGTATTTCTAGATTTCTTTGATCTGTTCACACAAAAAAAACTTTCTTTTCTGTTGTCCTATTATTTTATTGGCTTCCTTGTTGCTCTCTTTGTATCTCAGAGTGGCATGAATATCAGCTGTGTTATTAAGCCAAGTGCTTTTTTTTTTCTTTTTTCTTTTCTTTACTGCCCATTCAAATTCTTCGTTGAACCATTTTTTACGCTGTAGTTTACTCTGAATTCCAATTGAGTTTTCTGCAGCTACTTTTATGCTATCCTTGATATGATTCCAAATGTTTTCAATATTTTCATTCTCCTCTGGTTGTATTTTTTCAGTTTCTGTTTTAATTCACACTTATTTTCTTCTCTCTCTCTCCTGTTATATCTAGTTTGTTAATATTTATCTCAGTTGATTTGCATGTGCTGAAAAATATTTACTATTTATTTTAATCATAAGAATGGCACCAACTATAAAAGGGTCACTATCACACTCAGCTCCTCTGAAGCTCTGGATATTCTGAATGCAATTTCTGTCTTTTATTTTTTATATGGTCTATTCGATTGAATGTATGACAATCAGGAGATTTACATGTTCGTTTGTGTATATTCTTCCTCATGAACATAGTGCTGCTTATTGTTATATTGCTGGATATGCCAAGTTAATCTTTCTCCATTAATATTTGTATCTTCATGAAGGCTTTGGTTCCAATAATTTTAACTCAGCCAAAACCTAAACTAAAACCAAAATTATTGTGAACTGTAACAAAAGCCAAACCAAAACTGAAATTTTGATGAAAATTCAGTTTATTCAATTAATTTGTTCTCTGCTGTATATTCTCTTGATTAACTGCATAATTTTATTATTATTATAATTTTCAACAGAGTATTTAATTTTTGCTTGAAAGTTTGAGAAGCACTGTTACTAGATAATGCTTATAAGATTGTGTAGCTCGATGCTTTTGAACTTTGTTGTTGATATAAATAAAATTTAAGTATTTAATTTGAATTTAAAAGAATTAATCTAATAGAAATACTGTTAATATTTTTAAAAGCATAAAAGTTTAGGCCAGATATCATGAGCATCTGCAGTAAGAATTAAAATCTAGACAAGGCACAATAGCACATTGAAAATTTAATGAAAGTGCGTTGACCATTTGAATAAAGTAGAAAAGCATGGCACAAACTACTCTAAACTCCTAATAACATTTTTATATATGCTATAAAAAATTAAGTAGGCAGTGCTGTGGGAAGGAGAGCAATTTCCCATGCAGTTATTATGTCTGATGTGTTTACCGTGAAACTTACTACAGGTAACCCTTGTATAACGCGTTACTTATACAACATGGTCTACAAATTGTAGCAACCCTTGTTGAATGCAGTACTTATATACAATGCCATTTCGATATAAGACGGTCTACAAACTGTAGTAACCCTTTATCTTTTCATATATTTTTCAACGTGCGACTTAAAAATCAAATTTTATCTTTGTTAAATTTGCATCTGCTCGTATCACGCATGTAGTTATAAGTAGCGAATTTATATTAGGGGAAATACCCTTTAGCATGCATGTACGTCAATTGTTTACCGTATCAAGTATTTATTGTTGAAAATTGTTTTCGTTTTCTGCCAGGAAAGCACATTAAAAATCATAAGTGTGTTAATCTCAAGCGGAGCACTTTATTTTTTGGTGAGTTACATACAATATGTAATGCTTCCACCACTATAAAAAATATTTTTATAGTAATGGCCACTTAGAGCACTTTTGCGATATGGTTGAAAACGAAATTAGTAAATTAATTGATGGGGAAATAGATTTAAATGAGGAGGAACTGGTTGGTACAATTAATAGATGACGTCGAACCAAATGGCGGGGAAAGTTCTACCGAAGATTCTGATTGTGATGAATCCGTTAAAGAATTCAGTTTAAAGAAATTATCAGAAGGATAGGACTTGGCAAGAAAGTTATTTTATGGATAATGATCTCTTAATGGAGCGCTCCGGAAAATTCACGAGACAATTGGATATTTGTTTAGCTCCGTATTATGAACTTAAAAAACTGCAGCATAGTGGTAAGCAAGATCTTATTACTGACTACTTGATAACTAAATCAACTGAGGTATGCAATGAGAATTATACAAATGAAGTCCAAGAGATTTCATGTGATGATGACGTCCAGCCACTCGTAAATAAAGAATAGCTACGAAATGTTAGTTTTGAAGAGAGTGATGACGATTAAAATATACACTTTATTTTATTTTGCCTAAAACATTTATGTATTATGTGCAATGAAGTTTACGTACAATTTATAATTTTTTATACTTTTATACTATGTATTTGTTTTATAGTTTATTTGTTTTCTTAACTTACATGAATTACCTGAATTAAATAAAAATATTTTTTTTTGTCGGATATGTCATTGTTCATATAATCTTAAAAAAATAAAAATAATGATTTCGGAACACAACCCTACTTTTTCTATGTGATCCGAGTCTCGCATAATGCGATTTATATAATGAGGCATTTTTGTGGAACCTAACATTCGTGTTATATGAGGGTTACCTGTATTTCATTTTTCCTTGTATATTCGCTTGTGTCCTTAACCAGCTGGAAGATATCCCATATGAACAATTATATAGTAGTGATTCTTTTCTTATTTGTTGTATCTTCCCTCCAGGTGATTTTGTGCACATCTTTATAATGCTATCTTATTTGATTTCTCTTTAGGAAATGTCTTCATCAGAGTAGGATCTAACAGATAAGCTTAGGTGCGGATGGTTATTCATGACTTATTTTTTAATGGTATTAACAACACCAAACAATTTTTTTTCAAAGAGATGTTTTATTAACTGCTTATATTTTGCTGAATTTCAACTCAGTATCATCAGAGCACAACACACTTGTACACATGACAGTGAGTGAGTGAAACAATACAATTGCAATGGACAAAAGATTTAAAGTCCTATTTTTGGTGCCCTCAGGGAAAAAAAACAGCTATGCAAGAGTTTCTCTTAGGATAACAGTCTCCCAAATTTTTGGTAAATTAATGCAACCATATTTGTTAAGGTTGGGAGAATTCTTCAAAGCCATTGTTGACTCAAAAAATAATCTTTCAGATCTGTAACGCCTCCTAAATAGCGCATTCGTTTTCTTCCATCTAATCCTGTGTGAAGGAGTGTTCAAAGCGTGGTCTGCCAGTCCTGACTTGCCATAGTAATAGTAGCAAATGTATTTTTCATGTTCTTCTAGATGGATGTTAACTGATCTTCCTGTTTGCCCATAATAGGCCGTCACATGGAACTTCATACACTCCTGGGTGTGCTAAAGGGTGAAGTTTATCCTTAGGCGAGCCGATCAGAGTTGCTAGTTTGACATGAGGTTTGAAAGTGGTGCGAAGGCCATGTTTCATCAATACTTATGGCTAGCTTTTCTTATGTATCTCTGACATAGGGAATAGAAATGGTTATGTTGTGTTCTTGTGTATTAGGGGAGGGCAGAGTAATGGGACTAAGTAGTATTTTATCTATTTTGTAGGGATTACAGAATTATAATTTTTATATTTCTATATTTTAATTAATATAGAATTAATTTCTAAATTAGAAATTATGATGAAAGTAGAATGGGGCATCCATGATCTTCTGCCGGCAATGACCAATAACTTGCATCTAGATATAGCAAGTATTCTAAACAAGGCTAAACCTCCAAAAAGCAATATGCCACGTAATCAAATAACTGCCCTAAAAAAGTTATATAAGAATAAAAGTATTATTATTACAAAAGTCGATAAAGGAAATGCAACAGTTATCACGAATGAAGAAGAGTATAACAGAGAAATGCAACATCTCCTATGTGATGATTCCTCATATCAAATTATACATCGAGACCACACTATGTCTCAAAGGAAAAAAAGCCCGAAAATTATGTGAAAAAAGTGACGTCATGGCCCAAAGAAATCATCAGGAAAATAAAACCAATTCAGGCTAAACCACCCCATATTTATGGATTACCAAAAATCCACAAAACTAATATCCCCTTACGCTCCATAGTCAATAGCATAGATAGTCCCACATATAAACTGTCCCAGCATTTAGCCAAGTTGCTTGCTCCCCTTACTGGCAACTCCTCTACTTTTGTAAAAAAAATTCAGTCCATTTCAAAACACTAGTTAAAAATCTTATCCTAAAAAATTCAGACATAATAGTTAGTTTTGATGTCATCTCTTGATTTAATCAAGTCTAAATTTCCCCCTGATATTTTTGAATTATTTAAATTTACTATGAATGCAGGTTACTTTACATGGGGAAGAAAATTCTACAAACAGATTAACGGTACTGCTATGGGTTCCTCCCTCTCCCCCCGTTAGCAAATTTTTACATGGAATACTTTGAAAACAAAGTACTTACCACAGCTACATACAAGCCACTAGTGTGGTTATGCTATGTAGATGATGTGTTTGCCATCCAGCCCCATGGACAAGACACTTTGGATGCATTTGTCACCTACCTAAATAGCCAACACCCCAAAATCCACTTCACAGTAAAAAAATATTCGAATAACTGTTTACCATTTCTTGACACATTGGCCACCCGCCTTTCAGATGGATCACTATCTTTTTCCATTTACAGAAAGCCTACACACACAGGAAGATACCTATAAACAATCATATCATCATTCAGTCCAATAGTATGGCATTTTAAAAATACTTACACACAGAGCCATTTGTTCTAATGATACAGCTCTGACCACAGAACTCAAATATCTGTGCCATATGTTCTTGGCCAGCGGCTATAATCCCTACAAAATAGATAAAATACTACATAGTCCCATTACTCTGCCTCCCCTTAATACACGAGAACACAACATGACCATTTCTATTCCCTATGTCAGAGGTACATCAGAAAAGCTAGCCAAAGTATTGATGAAACATGACCTTCGCACCAAACCTCATGTCAAACTAGCAACTCTGATCTGCTTGCCTAAGGATAACCTTCATCCTTTAGCATACCCAGGAGTGTATGAAGTTCCCTGTGAGTGTGACTTGGCCTATTATGGGCAAACAGGAAAATCAGTTAACATCCGCCTAGAAGAACATGAAAAATACATTCGCTACTATTGCTATGACAAGTCAGGACTGGCTGACCACACTTTGGACACTCTTTCACACAGGATTAGATGGAAGAAAATGAATGTGCTATTTAAGAGTTGTTACAGATCTGAAAGATTATTTTTTGAGTCATCAATTGCTTTGAAGGATTCTCCCAATCTTAACAAATATGGTTTCGTTAATTTGTCAAAAATTTATGAAACTATTATCCTAAGAGAAACTCCTGCATAGCTGTTTCCCCCCCCCCCACCCATTAGAGCATACCAAAATAGGACTTTAGATCTTTTGTCCATTGCAATTACAGTCTGAATAGCTTAACACTTAACCTCGTACTCAAAACACCCACACAACCAGGAAGTTGTAATAGGTCAAGAGAAAACTTCATAAAAAAATTGTACGGAAACTCTGTTATAAAATATCGGTATTGCCGCCATGGCTGCTGGGTCAAGAGACAGCGGATAGAAAGCAGTACAGCATTTTGACCACGCGTGCTTCCCTGGTGACCTAGTTTCCCACGTTCCCAGGGAAGTGACTCAGTTCTTGTTTCGCTCCCTCACTCACTGTCGTGTGTACAAGTGTGTTGTGCTCTGATGATGCCGAGTTGAAATTCAGTGAAATCTAATCAGTTAATAAAACGTCTCTTTGATAAAATTGGTGTTGTTAATACTGTTTAAAAAATAAGTCATGAACATCAGAGTAGGAGATGTATTCATTTCTTGCTGGGCTGTTTAGATCTCCAACAAGGATCAGCATTTGATTTTTTATGTTCTCTCATGACTTCTGTAGCTGCCTTCTCTAATGACTTGAAAAATTCCTTTATTCTTCCCTTGAACCTTTTGTGGGACCTTAGATACAAACAAGTCTCATTGTTCAATTTTTCATTTTGGTGTTTGCCCACATAACTACTTGATATGGTCTGCCATTCAAGAAGATAAGCTCATATTTAATGTTGAATACTGTAGCTGCTGCTTCCTTCTCTTGAGCATCATTATTTGAACAATACATCTATTTTTATTTATTAAGAGTGTCTCCCATAAAAATTTCAAATTTTTATTTGGTCCTCCACAACTTTTTTTTTTTTTTTTTTTCAAACAGTGAATTCATTATTTCTTGCTAACTTTTATTTATTGGAATGCCAGCATCATCACAAAATGAACATATAAGGTAACCCCACCTGGATCTCTTCTTCACTAGTGACCCTTCCAAGTAGATTGCTCTGAATGTCGTATATCTGCTAGGTAATTCAGACTACAATCTAGTGCCTATCTCTTCTCCCATGGAACAACACTTACAATCAAGAGCTGTCTGGCATTATAACAGCAGCAAGTGGGAATGTGTTGGCTACTTTCTTATGAATATTCCAAAGGTTAGAAAGACTAAAAGATCTTATTATACACTTCTGAAATAACGTTAACCTGCTCTAGAAATATTTTATCCAGTATTCAACTACAAACATCAGATCTATTCTTCACGAATCCATCATGACACTTGTATTTACCAGTGGTATACAGCAACCTATGAACCAGCTAGTGTAATAGCGAATGCATGCATTCCGAATGGGTTCTAAAATTTTTTTTCACTACAGATGTTAACTGTTATTACTTGCTTTCAAGTTTTTTAGTTTATTCATGTTATATCCTGATGATGTGAAACAAAGTATTTCACGAAACTAATCAGAATAAAGTTTGTGGTTTAATACCAGATAAAATATTTCTAGAATGTCCTATCTTCACAGAAGCCTACGCAATGATAATCTTAAGATGCATTTCACAAATAACAGCCACGTTATTGAGAAGTGATATAGCTATGCAAGATTACATGCATTGCAGCAAACCAATATATCAATGATTTGAGACTGGAAATTCTTGTTCCGTTTATCCTAATAGATCTGACTCTCATGTAGGTACCTGAATTATGACAGTGACAGCAAAAATAACAAGAAAAAAGTGTCTGACATAGTTTTAAGTAGCAAGTTTCCAGAATTTAGTATAGCTGAAAGATAAATGTTTATGGACATAATGCTGTGTTCAGTGATTTTCCTATATGCTCTAAGCTTATTGATCATTGCCATTTTCCAATTTGTAAAATATGGTATGATAGTACTACATAATAAGTTTTACTGTTTCTAGCTTCCTGTCAAGAATTTTCTTCCCAATTAATCTGGTATTTTCCTGGTTTATTGTCAGATCTTACATTTCAGTCTTCTATGGTAACCACACAGGCTGACAACATTGTGGTCAGCCTGGGTGGTCTTTTTGCCATCTTGGCATCAAGCATCTGTATTGCTGAGATTCCCTCTCCCATCCTATTATAATTAGCTTGGCTCACACAACCTTGAATGCAACGGATTGCATTATGTTTATAAGAAACTTACAAACTATAATACACTGCCAAAAAGTACTGGTCAAAGCCAAATAAACACAGTGCTATTGTAAAGAACATTTGATTAACTATTTATTTCCATTCTAATTTTCAGATCTATAAGTTAAAATTTGTTTTTGGACACTCGTACAGCTTGTTTTAGTGTTTTGACTAATATTTCACTTACATTTCAAATATTATTTTATCATCATCATCAAATTCCTGCCATGTACCCTCAAGGGGTGTACAGGATATGATAGTACTACATGGAAAAAATTACATCATTACTAACTTCCTAACTACAATTTTCCTCCAAATCAGTCTGTTACTTGTCAAGACTCCAACATTATCAGATCTTATATTTCTATCATCTAAGACACTTCGTATCGTATCAATCCACCTATTTCTTAGTCTTCCTCTGGATCATTTTCCTGCAAGCCTGGCAGAGAACACTTGTTTTGCTAATCTTTCCTCGCCCATTCTCTTTAAGTGACCATACTATCTAAGATTAGCTCTGCTAACACATTCCTGGATGCTGACAATGTCAAGTTCTTTCATAATATCCTCGTTTTTAATATGATATTGCCATTGATGCCATCTGTTCACGCCTCTAATCTTTCTCAGGACTCTCATATCTGCGGTCTCTAGTCTTTGGTCAAGTGTTTTACTTCTGACCCAGCTCTCAGATCCATAAGTTAAAACTGGTTTGAACACTATCCTGTATACAGCTAATTTAGTGTTCCGACTAATTTCTTTCTTATTCCATATGAATTTATTCAATTGACTTCCCACCGTACCAGCTTTGCTGTTTCTGTTGTCTATTTCTATATTGAATTTACCATCATCATCATCATCAAATTCCTGCCATGTACCCTCAAGGGGTGTACAGGATATGACAGTACTACATGAAAAAATTACATCATTACTAACTTTCTATCTACAATTTTCCTCCAAATCAGTCTGTTACTTGTCAAGACTCCAACATTATCAGATCTTATATTTCTATCGTCTAAGGCAATTTGTACCGTATCAATCCACCTATATCTTGGTCTTCCTCTGGGTCGTTTTCCTGCCAACCTGGCAGAGAACACTTGTTTTGCTAATCTTTCCTCACCCATTCTATTTAAGTGACCATACCATCTGAGATTAGCTCTGCTAACGCATTCCTGGATGCTGACAATGTCAAGTTCTTTCCTAATATCCTCATTTTTAATATGATATTGCCATTGATGCCATCTGTTCATGCCTCTAATCTTTCTCAGGACTCTCATATCTGCGGTCTCTAGTCTTTGGTCAAGTGTTTTACTTCTGACCCAGCTCTCAGATCCATAAGTTAAAATTGGTTTTAACACAGTCTTGTATACAGCTAATTTAGTGTTCCGACTAATTTCTTTCTTATTCCATATGAATTTATTCAATTGACTTCCCACGATACCGGCAAAGCTGGTATCGTGGGAAGTTGTCTATTTCTGTTGTCTATTTCTATATTTAGTTTACCACCTTCAGTAAAAATTGTGCCTAAGTAGCTGAAATGTTTTACTTGTTCCACAGGTTCTCCATTCACAACACAGTTGACATTTTCAATGATTCTGCCTATTTTCATTGTCTTTGTCTTTTTATTGCTGACCTTCATACCATATCTATTACAACAGCTATTCAATTTAGTCAGAGAATCTTGCAGACTTGTAGCGGATTTATTTAGAAGTATAACATCATCCGCATAAAGCAAAGAGCTGACATTAACATCTCCAATTTTGATATCAGGTTTAATACCACATTCCTTCATAATGTGATCCATATAGATAATGAATAACAGAGGGGATAATGTACATCCTTGTCTCACACCAGATTTAACATCAAACCATCTTCCTGTACTTCCTTCAATTCTAACTGCTGACTCACAACTCAAATAAAGACTAAGTATTGCTTGATATAATGTCCCATTGACACCATATAACTGCAGCGTATTGAATAGCTTCTCTCTTGGCACCTTGTCATATGCCTTTTCCAAATCGACAAAACTTAAATACAGATCTTTGTTATATTCCCATGCTTTCTCGACTATTTGTCGTAAAGTGAAGATCTGATCCTGACAGCCTCTATTTGACCTGAATCCAGCTCATTCTTCACCAAGCTTTTCTTCCACAATTCTTCTCAACTGTTTCTCAAGTATACTTGCATAGATCTTGCCAGGAACACTCAGTAGGGAAATACCTCTGTAATTCTCACATTCAGTTTTATTTCCCTTTTTATATATGGGTACTATGAGAGCTCTGCTCCAATCATCGGGAATTCGTCCCTCTGTCCAGGCTTTCTGAACTATGCAGTGCAGCCACTGTAAGACTCTTATACCACCATACTTCAGCATTTCTGGTCGAATATCATCTACTCCTGCTGCCTTTCCACATTTCAAGCCTTTGATGGCTTTTTCTACTTCAAGTATGGATATGTATTCCTGACTGCATGCCTGGTCAGTGTTTTTTATCACTGTGCTGTCATCACTGCTTGTTTCATTTAGCAGTTTTTCAAAGTAATTACTCCATACTTCAAGGATATCTTTTTCTCCTGTTTTAATTTCACCTTTATCATCTCTAATTCCTTTTACAGCACTCTTTCCTCCATTCCTAAGCTTCTTCAACAACCTCCAGAATATTTTGCCACCTTCTTGATATTTATTGTCTATGTTCTTGCCAAAGTCCTCCCATTATTTTTGTTAAGCTAGTTTTATATAGCATTTAGCTTTCTTACATTTGTCTCTGTATTCTCTAAGTGCACAAGTTGACTTATTCACCAGGAACTTTTGATATGCTTTCTTCTTTTCCTTCACTGCCTCTTTAACTTCCTGTGTCCACCATGGAGTTCTAATTTTTCTATCTTTGCAGACAAATGCACCACATGCCTCTCTAGCTGAGTCAATCAGGGCTTTCTTCAGAGTTTGCCACTGAATCTTCAAGGTTTGATTCCTGTTCTCAAACTTTCAAGTTTTCTTCAATAATCTTTGTGTATTTTAGTCTACAGTTCACATTTGAGAGCTGCTTAACTTTTATTCGCTTTAAAACTTTCTTAAATATTATTCTTTTCAATAGGAAATTCAATTTTATCCTGCTCAAGACTAAATAGTGATCACTTCCAATTTCAAATCCTCTGTATACTCTGCTCTGGTGTCCTGCACCAGAGAGAAAACATCACTATCAACAATAACATAGTCAATGAGACTTTTCTTATTCCTTGCCTCTTCTCTCCATGTGAATTTGTGCACATTTTTATGTTGGAACATGGTGTTAGTAATAACCAGTCCATGTCCTGAGCAGAAATCCAACAGATATTTGCCATTATTATTAGCTTTGCTCTTTTCTCCAAATTTTCCCAAAATATTTTTGTATGTCTCACAATCATTTCCTACTCTGCTATTTAGATCCCCAACAAGGACCAACTTTTCCTTTTTCATTGTGTCAATTGCATTTTCTAAAGCATCAAAAAATTCCTCCACTTCTACCTTAGTAGATAGTGATTTAACATGTAATTTCTTAGCTTCTGAGAACTAACTTTTTTTAGTTCTAGTATTAAATTAAACAATTTATTTCTCCATAATTAAAAGCAGTACATCCATTATTATCAGATCTGCAGATTGAGATTCTCCATTAATTTTACATAAATGATATGTTGGTTTTTGAATTGATTCGGTGAACTATTGTTATGAGGGACATACAGAAAGTAAGTTCCAATGTGCTGTCAGAGAAACAAAAATATACCTACGAAAAAAAACTTTATTGGAAATTAAAATAGACATCTTTCACTACTTTTCTACATAATTTCTGCCATTGTTCAGGCACTTATCATGACTGGGCACCAAGAGTTGTATACCTTCGTTGTAGAAGGTTGCCGGCTGTGATCCAAATCATGTATTGACTGCCTCTTTGACCTCGTCGTCATGAAACCGCCGGCCACCAAGGAAAGATTTTTCAGATGTTTGAACAGGTGAAAGTCGCTTGGCACGAGGTCAGGACTATATGGGTAATGATGGAATTGTTCCCAGCCGAAGGTGGTGAGAAGTTGTTTTGTTATGCTGGCCGTGTGTGAGTTGGCTTTACTATTCTATCACTTCACTATTCTATCGAATCTTCTCTTCAACTGAATGCACCAAATCTTCAGGCACTAAAGATGGTTGCCCGCTCTGTTCTTCATTGTGCACACCTGTCCTTCCTTCATTAAAAAGTCTTACCCATCTTTGTACCAATGAATCACTCATTGCATGTTCTCCATAAACCTCAATAATTTGCTGATGAATTTCAGCCACCTTAACATTCCTTGCATTCAAGAAACGGATAACTGACCTAATTTCACATGCAGCAGGCAATTTGATTTTCTTAGACATTATAAACACACACACACACACACACACACCAAGAAGCATATGCACTACGAGAATGTCTGAAAATGGCACCAATCCCTTGCTAACGAATCAACAAACTCACCGCGCATGCTCACCATTGCGATCACAGCACTGCAGTGAAAATATTTAAAAACGGAACTTACTTTCTCGATATCCCTCATACGTACAAAATTCAAATTTTTAATGATTTCAACGAGGCAATATTTCATTGATGTTTGTAAGCTCATACTTTGTAAACTTTTTTGTTTTGGTTATGTTTTCTAGTGCCGATATGTAAACAACTTATTCTTCCACAGAAAACTTTTTACGCGCTTCAACATTTTTCATACCATGTTCTAACTCACGAATAATTTTGACTTTTTGCAAGCTGAGAGACACTTTCTTTTAATAGACGTGTTTCTGATGGAAGGGCTTGTTTTAAACTGATTTTACAGTCATGGCAGTGTTTGGGTTAAGTGAGGGAGAAGGACTGGAGACTAGATACTGGAGAGGTAGGTAGGGGAATGGTTCCCATAAAGACAAAGATTAACCTAATTTCCAGATTAGGTTATAAACCGGCCTAAAATTCAATGCAGCTGGTCAAAAGCTAAGTGACTCATTTCATTTTTGTCTGTTCCAGAATTGGATATTCCTAAAGCTACCCAAGCAATTAACAATGTTTGCATAGTTACCAAAATTTACTTGGCATATACATGTAGTACACTTGTTATAAAAGTGAGAAATTGTATGGGAATATGTGCAAATTAAAATCATTATTGCTTTTTTGCTCATTACATGTTGCCATGACTTCATTTTTCTGTGCTAGTTACAACAAAGTTTGATTGTATGTATGCGCACATACACACACGTATGGTGATCCAAAAGTCATGCACATCATAAAATAAACAATTTTTTCAGCATTAGTGACAAATTTTTTAGAGCTAAATTGCTACAAACAAATCTTATAATCATATCTTTACAAAGGCAAAAAATAAATAACATTACTAAAGGAAATGCTCAAAATGGCTCCCTCATTCTTGAACGTAGGCACACAGTCTTTTTACCAAATTGGAGGCAACTCTTCCAAGCATGGAATTACTGACTGTACTGATGGCTTCAGTTATGTTAGTCTTTAGTTCATCAGTTGTGATGATTATTTTTATACACCTTACCTTTCCGGTAACTCCCATAAGAAGAAATCTAGTTGGTCATGTGGATGTTTAATAATGGGATGCACACCACTGAAGATTAGGCAGTTGGTTAGGAGAATGAGTAGAGGTCTCCTGCAGTTATCTAACTTCATTCTTTAATCGAATCCTAAATATGAAATATAATAATAACATAATAGTAATAAAATGAACGTTGAAAGTACAAACTAACTGTATATAGCAAAAAAAAAATAAAAAGAAGTAAAATTGATTTAGGATAATTTTTTTAAATAATGTGAAGCATACAAAATCACTAAAAGTTAATGATATTTAAATTTCTTTTGTACAATCTCAACAAACAAAGTTTATTTCTTGTGTGGCACCAAAAATTTATGACCAGAGGATTATCTAAAATGTAGAAGGGGATGGTATCTATTTTGTCTATATGTTTCAGTTTTGTTTGGTATTTTTATCAGAGTAGCAGGTAGATCAATCTGCTGATGATTTATTATAAGGTCAGTTATTTTTATACAGCAAGTTGAATTTTAATACAAATTTAATGTGACATATCTGAAAATAAACCCCAACTCAACATCACCGGAGTTAAAGATCGGCACTATCAACGTAAGAAGCCTGAATGGCAAAGAAATGGAGCTAGCTGAGGAATAAGATAAGTACCAGATCGATATAATAGGGGTGACTGAAACAAAAAAGACCAAAACTGGTGAGATCTTTCTGAGCAATAAATACAAAATGTTATATTCAGGCAATGACAATCAAGGAAAAGAAGGAGTAGCCATAGTTATTCAACACAAAATACGAGGCTAATCTTCTTGAATGGCAGTCAGTCTCAAGTAGAGTAATGTGGGCAAATACGAGAATGGGGAACTGGACAATGAGACTTATTTGTGCCTATGGTCCCACAGAAGGTTCTACTAAGGTAGAAGTGGAGGAATTTTTTGAGGCTTTAGAAAAAGCAACTGACACAATAAAAAAAGGAAAAGTTGGTCCTTGTTGTGGATCTAAATAGCAGAGTAGGAAATGATTGTGAGACATACAAAAATATTTTGGGAAAATTTGGAGAAAAGAGCAAAGCTAATAATAATGGCAAATATCTGTTGGATTTCTGCTCAGGACATGGACTGGTTATTACTAACACCATGTTCCAACATAAAAATGTGCACAAATTCACATGGAGAGAAGAGGCTAGGAATAAGAAAAGTCTCATTGACTATGTTATTGTTGATAGTGATGTTTTCTCCCTGGTGCAGGACACCAGAGTGTACAGAGGATTTGAAATTGGAAGTGATCACTATTTAGTCTTGAGCAGGATAAAATTGAATTTCATATTGAAAAGAAGAACATGTAAGAAAGTTTTAAAGCGAATAAAAGTTGAGCAGCTCTCAGATGTGAACTGTAGGCTAAAATACACAAAGATTATTGAAGAAAAAATGAAAGAGTTTGAGAATAGGAATCAAACCTTGGAGATTCAGAAGAAAACATTGATTGATTCTGCCAATGTGTAAATTCTGCCAGTGCAAACTCTGAAGAAAACATTGATTGATTCTGCCAGAGAGGCATGTGGTGAGGTTATCTGTAAGGATAAAAAAAATCAGAACTCCCTGGTGGACACAGGAAGTTAAAGAGGCAGTGAAGGAAAAGAAGAAAGCATATCAAAAGTTCCTGTCAAATAAGTCAGCTTGTGCTTTTAGAGAATATAGAGACAAATGTAAGAATGCTAAACACTGTGTAAAATTAGCTAAACAAAAGTCATGGGAGGACTTTGGCAAGAATATAGAAAATAAATATCAAGGTGGCAAAATATTCTGGAGGTTGTTGAAGAAGCTTAAGAATGGAGGAAAGAGTGCTGTAAAAGGAATTAGAGATGATAAAGGTGACATGAAAACGGGAGAAAAAGATATCCTTGAAGTATGGAGTAATTACTTTGGAAAACTGCTAAATGAAACAAGCAGTGATGACAGCACAGTGGTAAAAAAACACTGACCAGGCATGCAGTCAGAAATACATATCCATACTAGAAGTAGAAAAAGCCATCAAAGGCTTGAAATGTGGAAAGGCAGCAGGAGTAGATGATATTCGACCAGAAATGCTGAAGTATGGTGGTATAAGAGTCTTACAGTGGCTGCACTGCATAGTTCAGAAAGCCTGGAAAGAGGGACGAATTCCCGATGACTGGAGTAGAGCTCTCATAGTATCCATATATAAAAAGGGAAATAAAACTGCATGTGAGAATTACAGAGGTATTTCCCTACTGGGTGTTCCTGGCAAGATCTCTGCAAGTATACTTGAGAAACGGTTGAGAAGAATTGTGGAAGAAAAGCTTGGTGAAGAACAAGCTGGATTCAGGCCATATAGAGGCTGTCAGGATCAGATCTCCACTTTGCGACAAATAGTGAGAAAGCATGGGAATATAACAAAGATCTGTATTTATGTTTTGTCGATCTGGAAAAGGCATATGACAAGGTGCCAAGAGAGAAGCTATTCAATACGCTGCAGTTATATGGTGTCAGTGGGGCATTATATCAAGCAATACTTAGTCTTTATTTGAGTTGTAAGTCAGCAGTTAGAATTGAAGGAAGTACAGGAAGATGGTTTAATGTTAAATCTGGTGTGAGACAAGGATGTACATTATCCCCTCTGTTATTCATTATCTATATGGATCACATTATGAAGGAAAGTGGTATTAAACATGATATCAAAATTGGAGATGTTAATGTCAGCTCTTTGCTTTATGCAGATGATGTTATACTTCTAAATAAATCTGCTACAAGTCTGCAAGATTCTCTGACTAAATTGAATAGCTGTTGTAATAGATATGGTATGAAGGTCAGCAATAAAAAGACAAAGACAATGAAAATAGGCAGAATCATTGAAAATGTCAACTGTGTTGTGAATGGAGAACCTGTGGAACAAGTAAAACATTTCAGCTATTTAGGCACGATTTTTACAGATGGTAAATTAAATATAGAAATAGACAACAGAATCAGCAAAGCTGGTATGGTGGGAAGTCAATTGAATAAATTCATATGGAATAAGAGAAAAATTAGTCGGAACACTAAATTAGCTGTGTACAAGACAGTGTTCAAACCAGTTTTAACTTATGGATCTGAGCGCTGGGTCAGAAGTAAAACACTTGACCAAAGACTAGAGACCACAGATATGAGAGTCCTGAGAAAGATTATAGGCATGAACAGATGTCATCAATGGCAATATCATATTAAAAATGAGGATATCAGGAAAGAACTTGACATTGTCAGCATCCAGGAATGTGTTAGCGGAGCTAATCTCAGGTGGTATGGTCACTTAAACAGAATGGGTGAGGAAAGATTAGCAAAACAAGTGTTCTCTGCCAGGTTGGCAGCAAAACGACCTAGAGGAAGACCAAGTTATAGGTGGATTGATACTGTACAAAGTGCTTTAGACAATAGAAATATAAGATCTGATAATGTTGGAGTCTTGACAAGTAACAGACTGATTTGGAGGAAAATTGTAGATAGGAAATTAATAATGATGTAATTTTTTTCATGTAGTACTATCATATCCTGTACACCCCTTGAGGGTACATGGCAGGAATTTGATGATGATGATTTAATGTGACTTGTATTGCCATTATTTGTTAATAACAAATAGGACCATATAAATCTTGTTCTTTCTTCTGAATGAATAGTGTTTCCATTCTCCATCTTATAGACTGTTTTGAATCCCACTGTGTTGTGGATTTTTGTGAACATCAAAGGCAGTGGATGATCTCCATTAACCCATTATATGATTTTTTCCATCAACTGCTGCATGACCCTTGCTTTTAGAGGATTAATATGGTTTGGTTTAAAAAAACCTCATGATTTAAGACTGTGTTTTCCTAGTTATTTAATCTCCACTCACACACTTGTGTTCTGTAGGTTAACAGATCCTTTGGAATAGATCTTTTTTTAAAAAAAAAT
The DNA here is from genome assembly GCF_054136105.1 of Typopeltis vanoorti. Classification (NCBI taxonomy): domain Eukaryota; kingdom Metazoa; phylum Arthropoda; class Arachnida; order Uropygi; family Thelyphonidae; genus Typopeltis; species Typopeltis vanoorti. Next base: position 43,562,076 of record NC_143560.1, read on the forward strand.
TACACTTTTTTTCCCCTTATATAAATATACTAAGCAGCATTCTTTGTGATTCAAGGTTTGCTCTTGACCAGTCATATTGCAGGATAAGCTTTAAGTGTATGTGTGTGTATTTAATTTAGTTTTTCTTTTTTTCCCTCTTCTTTCTTCAGGTATCTACCAAAGCTCAAGCTCAGGGTGGAAAACTTTCTAATGAGCAGTACTTAGAACTTCAGTTAGAGTGTTGGGACAAATTCTTTTCATATTGTCTGCAGTATCATGAGGTAAGTTTAATGATTTTTTATTATTTATAGCCTTCCTCTAGGTCAATCTTTGTGGCAATTGCAAGAACTCCTGAAATTATCTGAATCCATATTTATACCTGGTTGTACATGTCACCACCATGTGTATGCAAATTTGGTTTATGTTTGTGAGCTATTTTTTAAGGGTGCTCCAGAAACAGGATCACCCTTAAAAAAAAAAAAAAAACCAACCACAGTAGAGTAGGTGAATCATATGTTGTCTGATCAGCACTAGGGCTAAACTGATATAGATACCATGGAAGTTGCCATCTGTGTATAGGATGACTTGTGTATATGTATGCTCAGTTTATTTCTCTCATTCATTCATTTCATTTTTTCTTTAATTTTATTTTTATTTATTTAAGATTTTTTATATACATTTATATACACAAACATTTAATACCGACATGCTCAACACAGCAAATTAGATAATTGTTATGCATATATATTTTCATTACCCTTCAACCATAACAAGTGCCTCCATAGTGCAATTGGAAGAACATTGCACCCTTTGATCAGAAAAGATCCAAGTTCAATTCTCGTTGTAACATAAGGAATCTTTATATTGGCTTTTTCATTTGAAGGTGAGTTTACTAGTCTCCTATGGAAGCAGCAGGGTTTTCTCTCAGAAACTCTGGTTTTTCTTCCTGTATACACAATTCACTGACAAAAAAAATTACTATCAGTGGTGGTGGTGGGAAGTAGACAGCAATTTGTGTTAGAGGATTAAATAGGAGAGATGGCGAATTGTGTTTAGTGGAATGTGCCCTTCTATAATGAGTCCTTAGTTTCCTTGAAAGTGTCCTGCAATAAAAGAAGTAATAGTAATAGCTGTCTAATACTTTTCTTAAGGTTACATAAATTCACTGCTTCCATAACTTGTTAATGAAGGCCACTTGTATGTATTTCTCTCTCTCTCTTCACTATCTTTTCACGTTCTCTGTTAGCCTGGTTCAACCAAATGTATCATACTCCTGCTTTCAATCTTATGCACTGAATTAACATGTGAACTTCAATTAAATCTTCTCTCCATCTCCTTTTACATTAATTCTCAAATTACAACTAACCATCCATTCTATTCATTGGACATCCACAGATGTGATATGGTCACTCAGATGCTTAGTGATGTGCTGCACTGCTTGCCAGGTGGTCCTGTTGTATGCTTTTCTGTAGGCCTCAACTTTGAAAATCAGTCACTTCAGACACACCATCCATCCATCCATCCATCCATCTTATTGATGGTCTACCTTTCCCTCTTTTTCCAGGAACTTTACCTTCTATTACTGTTTTGAGAAGCCCTCCTTCCATTTTTTCAATGTGTCCAAGGTATTTCAACTTTCTTCTATCATCATCCCTAAGGAGCTTGAAAGTTCTTCTGATCCTTTCTAGCACCCATCTATTTGTCTCCCTTTCAGTATATGATATTGTCAACAGAATTCTGTAATACCACATCACAAAAGCAGCTATCCTTTCCCTATCAGATCTTTAAGTTCCAAGTCTCACATCCACATGTCACTGTTGGAAAAACAGCTTCATCCCCAATCCTCAACTTTGTTCCAGTGGAGATTGATCCATCCTTCCAGATTTTCGACAAGTCTCTAGCTGTTGTTTTAGCTATTCCCGATCTTCTGAATTGCAATTATTCACATTGATAATGGATCCCAGGTACTCAAACTTGCTGACTTCCTCAGTTTTTTCTTTATTAAGTTACACTTGTCTCTCAGGAGCTTTCCCTGTCAGTATTTCCTTTGAGAACCATAATCTTTGTCTTGCTAGGATTGAGCTGAAGTCCTCTGTTCTTACTGAAGTCGTTAACTTTGTCCAGGATTTGTCCTAGTTCTTCCTTGCCATTACAAAGGAGTACTGTATCATCAGCGTACCTCAGATTACTGATCAATCTACCACCTATCCCAATTCCTGTCTTAAGCTCATCTAATGCCACATGCATGATGTTCTCAGCATAGATACTAAACAGATGTGAAGAAAATAGGCATCCTTGCCTAACTCCTTTTTCTAACTTGAAGCTAGTCAAGTAATCTACACTTGATCCACCTCTTCTTTCTGTGGCTTCTTGCTCACTGTACGTTAGCTATCAACCAGATAATGTGTTGAAGAAAACCCATTATTTTCATTACTTCTCATAGTTTTACATGCTGATCACAGTCAAAAGCTTTAGAGTAGATTGTAATTCTTGCAATCCTTTATACTCTCTTCTTATGTCTTGGTGAAAACTGACTTCTTCCAGTCTCTAGGTCATGATCCTGTCTCCTGTATCTTTGTAATCAATCTGTGAAACACTTATCCCTCCATTCCCCTGTAGCCTTAATTAACTCTGATGGGATTTCATCTGCACCCAGGGCCTTATTGCTGTTAAGCTGTTTAACTGCTCTTTCAACCTCATGCCTAAGTGGAATAGGTTCCAAATCCACATTTTCTTTATTATCTCTGTTGTACAGTTCCTCACAGTATTCTTTCCATATGTTTTTGATTTCCAGTTCCTCTATTTGCAACTGCTAATCATTTTTGATTAGCAGTTGCAAATAGAGGAACTGGAAATCAAATAGCAGTGCAAACAGAGGAACTGGAAATCAAAAACATATGTTTTTGATTTCCAGTTCCTCTGTTTGCACTGCTCCATTCCTGTCTTTGATGACATTCAATTTTGGCTTAAACTTGTGCTTTAAGTCATGAATTAAACAAAACATCCTTTTATAATTGTACTTCCTCATGTAGAACTCTCTCTTCACATTTATTAGTATAAAAATTTTCCTTATCCTGCTTGATGACTCTTCTGACTTCTTTATGTAATCTCTTATATTCTTCAGTCCCTGTGCCTCTTTGTTTCTCCGGCCACCTCATTTCGATCAGATCCTATGATGAATCTGATATCCATGGGTCTCTTGGTTTTCTAATTGAGCATAGGTACTTATTGATTGTATCCTATATTATAATCTTGACTCCTTCCCAGAGCACTTCAGATGAGTTCTCCTCACTAGTCTCCAGAAGATCATCCAACTGAGTTGATATTTTTTTTGTGAACCCATTAGGAATTACTCTGACATCCAGTCTAGTGAGAGAGGACAGATTTGGAAGGCTTTGGAGTAGTCTTAATCTTACTTCAGCTCTTACTAGTTGATTGTCTGTACTATAGTCTGCCCCAGCATTCATTGCCAATACTAACAGATTAATTATTACCAATAACTTCCATTAACACCCATGATGGACCTATGCTTGGACATCTAACATTGATAGGTCAAGGCTCCAGATTGATTGCATCCTTGCTCTCCAATGGTGGAAAACAAGCATCTCTGATGTGCATAGATCTGTCATGGGTGTTTCTGAAAGTAGTTATTGGTAATAACTAATCTGTTAGTATGGGCAAATTCCAAGTCTTTCACCATGTGTATTATGTTCACCCAGGCCAAACATGACAAGCTCAGGCCTAACTCTTCTTACTCTTACCCACTTTTGCATTAAAGTCCCCTATGATGTAAAGTACATCTCTCCTTGTTAGGCAGTCTGAAACGGTCTGTAGGTTTTCATAAAATTCCTCACTCTCTTCATCAGGCCTATCTGCACGGGGTGCATAAACTGCCAGGATTGACACATTGGCAGGATGAGCCTTAATTCTCATACAAAGTATCCTGTCATTAACAGGATTGTAACTGAGAAGGGCTCTTGCCTGAACTCTCTTCATTATCACTAGTATCACTATGTGCCTATGTAAAGTTTCTCTCTGAGATTAATCCTATACCTTCTGTATTTCCCATTCACAATATTACTGACATTTGTTGGAGACTAATATACTTCTTGAACAGGACCCTCTGCCTAAGTCCTGAATGCAGCTGTGATTATTCTGCATGATAGCCTTGCCTAAGTGTTGAATGCGGCTGTGATTATTCTGCCTGACAGCCAGTGCAGCATGAGGTGTACAACTAACCACTGACTTTTATTACAAACATGATACAGTTCTTCTCTCCTCGTAGTCAGTCTTCTCAGAATAGCTTTAATTTTCTTAACATCCATTAAAGACCTTTGAGAATAAATCTAGGAGTAAGCCACAGTTCCAGATTGGCATGACTGAAGACTTATTTACCATTATAGTGGTTGGAAGGGGATCAATCGTTTGATGCTGTTGGCATACCCTCCCTTGATGAGGCTTTGGAATCCCTGGAGGTGTCACATAATAATAATAATTACTTTTCATTACTTTCTCCTGCAACCAATAAAGCACAAATGATGCAGGATTAATTAATCCCATATGCACTTTATTGTGCACTTTATCAATGTGATTCTTGAATGAAGATTTCCTATTAACCAAAATACCTAGATTCTTGTATTCATTGAATAGCCATTAACTTTTGGTGTTTTTATACATTCAGGTTATATGCATCTGATATTATTTTCTTACCAAGTTAGACATACCTACATTCATTCATGGTAAATTTTAAACTCTCCTTCCTTATTGGCTCTCCCGATTAATTAATATTCTCACTATGGAATATTAAATTACAAAGTGGGATCAAAAAGTATGGTCAGTGTTGCTGTAGCAATCTATCAGAGAAAGAGGGTGAAGCTGAGAGGAATCACCTGTTCTCATATCCATCTGGAAGGCATGTGATTGAGTTTCAAGTTGATCAGTTCACACACTTATTGTAAATACAGTTTGTGTATACAGTCATACCCCGAAGTTACGTGGTAGGTGGGATCAACAAAAAGCGCATAAGTCGAATTCACGTAACTCGGGTATAATTTTGCATTCAAACATACAAAATATTAGTTAATTGGGACCAAAGGTTTACAAAAACACCTATATTTTTTAAGAAATATAATCATAATTGTAGTTTTTCGTACATAAAAAAAAAGTTATTTCGATGTCAATGGTTTCATAAAATCTAATAGATTCATCTAATGGCATAAAGTCTTTTTCTTGTCATGCAAAATTTCTTCATAGCAAGCTAATGATGAAAAGCTGTTGCATAAATTGGAAATATGGGTTTGGATTATAAAATAATAGCATGGATAAGAGGATGGTTGACTGATAGATATTAACAAGTGGTATACAGGGGGATGTGTCTGCAAAATTTATGGTAACTAGTGGTGTACCACAAGGATCAGTCCTTGGCTCACTGTTATTCAGGCTGTACATTAATGACATTGGAAACACTTTGACAGGCGACGTACATATTAGCTGCATTCCTGATTATCCCACATATCTTTGCAAATCATTCTGTACTTGCAGAATGATTTGAATAGGCTGGGATTGTAGCCATGGGAAAGTGGATGTCAGTTCAATGTCAGTAAATTTAAAGTCATGCACTTTACAGTGTGATTAGATATCCAGTGTCGTATTATATTGGTGGGATTATGTTAGAAGAAACTGATCAGGATCTTGGAGTGTTAGTAGATAGGTGGTTGAAGTTCGGAGACCATGTAACAAAGACTGCAAATACAACTCAAAAGATAATTGCATTACTGAAAGGAACTTTGACATGTAAAGATTGCCTCTTTACAAGACCTTGATAAGACCTCACTGGACTATTATGCACAGGTCTGGTCTCCTGGTTTCTGTTGTTCTTCTGATACAGTGGGGAGAGTGCAAAGGAGAGTGTTAAAAATGATTTCAGGATTGTGGAATACTAATTATGAAGACATTGAGAATTTGTAGACTGCTGACACCAGCAAACAGGAGAAAGAGAGGGGGGGGTGATATGATTGAGACTTAAGATAAAACCAAAATAATGATTTTAAACATAGCAGAAGAGATAGCTGTAGAAGGAATTGAAATTGTCGACAATTTCAACTACCTTGGAATGATAATGACAAAAAAAGATGGATATAAAAAAGAGATAAGAAGAATAGCACTAGCTAAGAAAGTGATGACTGATTTAACTAAGAAAGACGGGCCCATCTCCAAAAAAGACCAAAATTAAGCTTGTAGAAACCTTATTTTTTTTGATCTTTCTCTATGCTTCTGAGTTTTGGACAGTGACAAAAGAAGATAGAAGAAGAATTGAGGCATTTGGGCTCTGGTGCTGGAGAAGAATGTTAAGAGTGTCTTGGACAGAAAAACTAACAAACAAAAGTATTCTAGAAGAACTGAATATCCATACAAGACTGACAAATATAATTAACAGGAGAATTGTGCAATACTTTAGACACATATGCAGAAGGGAAGGCAATGCATAGAAAAAAAATAATCATCCAGGGTAAACTATGGAAAAACAAAGAGGGAAACTCCCCAACAGAAGGATTGACCAAATATCAAGAATCACTGGACTTAAACTACAGTAGAACAAGCAATACGAAAAGCGCAGGTGAGAAAGAAGTGGTGAAGCATCATCAGGAAGGTCACAAGTCCTCAGACATGAGGAGATCCGAGAGAGAGATGATGGAGACTTACAAACTTCTGAAAGGGTCATACAGGATTTCAATTGATGGGATTTTTTATTTTATGGATGGTGGGGAAAGGACAACAGGGCATTCTTGGAAGCTGAGCATTTATTTTGCTAAGAAGGAGGGGGGGTAAGATCTAGATTTTCTCTCATAGACTGGTTTGTGATTGGAATGGATTGCCATTGGATGTTGCATGTGCAAGATTGTGTGAATGACTTCGAGAACGAGTATGACAGCTGGTGTGTATATAGTATGTAGCCTCTCTCGATGAGTCACCAGCTCCCTGCAGGTTTCTCTTAATAATAATAATATTTCATTATTTATTTTGCTATCTTCACTAAAAATTTTCCTTAATGGGGGGGAGGGGGCTGAAATGTTTTACATGTTCTATAGGTTCTCTATTCAGGTGTAGTCAATGTTCTCTTTATTCCTGTCTATTTTCAGTCTTTGCCTTTTTATTGAGTTTCATGCCATTTTTACAGTTTGGTAGAAGGCCTATAAATTATTTACTAATGCAATCAGAAACTAGGAATTAACTCGAACAGTCATTTGTTAATTAGCGCGTAATTCCTAAGGATTGTGAATAGATTATCCATGTGGTCCTGTATACTGAATTGATTCTAGCACTAGCATTTATTCATTTTATGTTAAGGAATTCTACAGATTTTTACTAAATTTATTTTAGGAATATATAATTTGCATTTTTGTTTATTAATAGTTGCAATATTAATACGTTGTTTATCAAAACAATGTAAGAAACGGAAATAGTGATGTCTTCTATAAAATATATATAGACTGATCATCTTATCACTGCATGTCTACCTAGCATTCCACTTAATGTATGCAGTATAAAATAATTAGTGTTCACCATTGTTTAGGTATCCAGCACTGCCTGGAACAGTGTTGGTTTAACTTCCACCTGTTATTTTTTAGTGTTTGTGACAGCATAGTGCATTGGCATTACAGCCAGTAGTAAATGCCAGAGAAGTTGCCAAGTATCTCAATTGAGGATAGTTCCTCTTTAGAGTAAAATTTAGTAAGTTTCATCAATATTTATTTAGTGTATTTTAATTCACTTGTTTCTAAAGTGAATTAAAATTATTCAAGTTACAGTTGTGCATATTTAGACTGAGTGACTAATTACAGACATTGCTGATCACTAATTAGTGTATACTCATAATTAGGATTAATGGAAGAATATGGCAGAAAAATCATTAAACACAAGTTTAATAGTTCTTGTATTTCGACTCTGTCACAGAGACATCATCAGCAGTACAATATTGAAATAGTAAAAGCACGTACGAAACACACAAAACATTAAAGTGGATGAAGTTAGACTCGAGGCCCGAAGTCCTGTGGGTGCAGTTGGGCAGGAGGCCTAAGAATTAGTTTCTCAATACTAAATACTCTATTTTTTTTAATTAGTGCGTAATTCCTGAAGATTATGAAAATATTATCCAAGTGGCCAGTCAACTGCTTTGTGTACTGAATTGATTCCAGAGAATATTTTGGCTTTGAACTCAGTCCTGCCATGTCCTATCTCATTTTGTTTTCATCATTCTTTCATCTTACAGACAATAGGTAATACTTGCAATGCATCTGATTAGTCTACTGTCAGACAGTTGCTTCTTCATGTAATTACAGAATTTCTACAGAATCATGGAATGCCTGTATTTTAAATGCAGGTCCTTCAAACCCAATGGTTGATAATTATTTAGCTTAAGATATCCCTGTGCTAGATATTTTTCAACCACTAGGATTCACATATGTGAAATTTTGTGGTCATGCCTACCCATTCTAACCAATAATGTCATGACGGCAACAATTTGACATAAAGCTCAGTTTTGTTGTTATTATTGGTTCAGGAGTCTCCTTGGAGTCATTGGAAAACTGATGACATTCTACCATACTTGTGAAAGTCTTTTTCACAGGCATTATAGAATGTGTACATCACATTCAATCATCATCATCATTGCCCCTGGGTTCATTGCTTGGTGTCTGATGCTTGTGTCACCATTCTTTGCCATTTCTCTCTGTCCATTGCCAGGTGATTCAAATCCTGCAAACACTTTCGATACCACTCTTTTACATCATCTACTCACTCTTGCCTTGGCATTAGATTCTCTTTGCATTGCAATACAGTTCTTAATTTGTTTGCACCCATCCAGTTTATAGAATCTTTCTATAACATGGTCTTTCAAAAGCCATTATTTGTCTCGGTCTTTTTACCCATATCTCACTGCTCTCTATGGTCGTGAATGAATTGTGAAATGCATGTTTCCAGCAGTCTCAGCTTTATGGGAAAGCTCACTGATTTTCTTTTCCACATCTTGTCTGTTGGTTTACTTTAGCTTTTGTTATCTGAAATCTTATCTATTTTTTGCAGTATAAATCATGCATCATGTTTCTCCCTAGGTATGTGAAGTTCCTAACCTTTCTATATTTGCTTTTTTTCCCTCTTCTCTCTGAATATCATTTTTTTTGTTTTATTGATGCTCAGATACGGATGCATATCTCTTTCCTTCTTCACTTAACTTCTAGTTTCTTTTCCTTCTTTCTAGTTTATCTTCAACAATGAATGTCATCTGCAAATTGTTTATTTTCACACCTTGAATTGATATTCTCCTTATATTATCCTTTATGACATCCATTATTCTTTCTAAAAGCATAATAAAGATGCTTTAGGATACTGGTTTGTAGGTAGCAGCAAGTTTGTATTTCTTCATAATTTTTGACAGATGTTCAGAGATGCCTTTGACATATGGTATGGAAATCCTATGAACTTATTCTTGTCTAGGTTGATGTGTGGGGAAGTGACTGATGATTTTTTGAGTAGTTTTTTTTGTGGATTGTATCCATTTAGTATGGCTGTATTATTGATGATTTCAAATTCTTGGTTTAAAGATTGGTCAGAGGAGCAAAATCTGTGCTCTGGCTACTAATGATTTAATGATGCCATATTTTTGAGATGGATGGTGAGTATGAATTGTGAATGTAACGACCTGAAAACGTCAGCTTACGATAGAAGTGGAGATGGAACCATCTTGTTTTCGTTGTGTAAATCCAGAAAGGACATATCTTGTGAAGATTCTTTTTCTAGTGTGAATTTGATATGAAGATGAAGAATGTGTGTGTGTCTCTATCTCTCTCTCTCTCTCTCTCTCTCTCTCTCTCTCTATCTATATATATATATATATATATATATATATATATATATATATATATATATATATATATTTGGATACAAATATATGTATATTTGGCTATACGAAATAAGCACATATCTTTAATATTTCCTATTTCTGTTTATTTTACATTGAAAATGATGACTTTTAGGATCTTCTTTGATAAAAATGGAAAATAAAATTCTACTTTTCCCCTAAATATAGTGACTGTGAATTTTTTGAGTATAGAGTCAAGATGCTTCAATCTGAAATAAGTGAGATGTTGTCATGGAGGATGTCATGGATCCATCCATATTTTATAGCCAAATATAAAGGAAAAGTTAAAACTTTCGAAAATTCACCAGAGAGTTTGACATAACCTTCTCACAAGCTTTCTAGTAAATTTCTGAATGCTAGAAAATTTTTCTACATTTTTTACTTTCACTTGTATCCACATTTTACTATAAAATATACATGAATCTGTCATATTGTCTATTATAGCATCTAGGTAAGATAAATATAAGCTTCTTGGCTCTATAGTTTAATATTTTATTATGCACCCACCTAAGAACACTCACCGCTCATGATGAATTTAATTTTCTGATGTAGCCTTATGCATTTTATCTGGATACAGTTTTATCTTGATACATTCTATCATGATACTAGTTACAGCATTGAATGAGCTTTTGTCATCACTTCCACTTGTAATTTTTTTGAACTTGGTCAGTTTGAAACCTGGTATTTCAGGCTAGTGAAACTTACTCAGTGAATTAATAAAAGGTGAACATTTATTTAGGTTGTGGGTAGAGTTTGTGTTATTTAATTAGTACAGCCATGGCAACTCCGATTCCAGTCTTGTTCTCCTAAGGCTGATGGTAAATTTTCGAAACTTCACTTTCTTTCTATGTTTGACTATAAAATATATATGGTTCCATAATATTTTCCATTTTGATATAATAAAACAAAATTTAATTTCATAGAGAATATTGCATTTAAAAAAACAATACAGCAAAGATAACAAAATATTGCACTTATTTCTTCAAATAGCAAAAATATTATCAGAATATTTTAATTTATGAAATATAGAGGATAATTATGGATTTAATAATCAAAATGAATTTGTAATAAATCATGATGTAGGAAATTGAATTTTTCAGCATTTTTTTGGAGTAGTATACACCTGGTTTCTCCAGGCATAAATATTTCCGACTTATGGAAAAAACTCCTTGAAGGAATAAGCTAGTAGTTAGAGCCAAAAGAAATTTTCTGAGAAATTATACCACAGAATAAGTTTATTCATTAGCCTTGGAAAGCATTCTGTTTGAACAGTCACACAGGATAAATGGAGACTTTTCCTGATTGGTTCTGGTTGTTATAATACATATAACAGGATATTTTCTGCTTTGACCAGCCAAATACTGAAGCAAAACTGAATATTCGGCACATCAGTCTCATTGTTTAAGGCTTTCAGATGTTGGTCCAGGTAGGTACTACAAATAGCATTCACTAATTGCCTTGAGAAGAATATCTACATTCTGTTTTCAGACCTAGATTTCACATTTTTATGTACTTCGTAATTTTATAAATCATTTATTTTATTATAGTTATAAAACTAGTAAAATGATAGGATGCATTCTTTCTTCTAGAGACTTTATGCTATAAATTTTTTCCAATCTTATTCATAATGAATAAGGAATTTTCATTTCTTTTAGAAAACTAGATTATTTTGTTAAAAAATTTCAGTTTTGTTGCCTGCTGAAGACTCCTTTATCTCTTTGAAAATTGGGTTACATATTTAACTTGTTCTTTTAGGTGGGGTTGAAGCCTCTAAGTTTGTGCTTAGATTCTTCCACAGGAAGTGTTGCAATAATTAAAAAGGTAAGTTAAATGATGGCTCGGTATCATTAAGTATTGCAAATAAAATTCAAATTACTAATATACTACCTTACTCATGTGTACACACACACACTTGTGCACTTAGAAATTTTAGAAATTCACTTGAGCTGTTCAAGTTATCTGAGTTCAAGATAAAATGCATAATATCAGGGATTTCTGCATTTACTTGAGATATGTCTGCTCTGTTACTTGCCAGGAGTGATTCTTAATTTTTTTTATAGGATATCTGTTTATAGCTGAGAATATTATGGGTTGTTCATGTCAAACTAACTCTTACTTGTTTGATTTCAAAAATAATATTCCCCCTTTGTTCCTAACTTCTTTATTCTGTATATAAATGAAAATACAAAACTGATTTGTTGTGTTGTATTGCACAGAGATCAGCATTCGTTTTTTAAAAAAATTAAGGAGATAATTACTGTGTTATTGTAAAAAAATTTTAGTTTAATATAAACCAAAATAATCATCCAACATTTTGACCTTCGTATTAAGATCATCATCTAGAGTATACATATATATATATATATATACAAAGAAGGAAGCTATGTTACAATATGTATACTATGCTAAAGTCATACCAAATTGGTAATCCTTTAATGCTACTGGTCTAACCTCTGGTTTAAAAACAAAACAACCTTACTACATCTAGGCTAGAGTCTTGTTATATGTTATATTTGATTAGAAATTACTACCAGATAATTTGACAAAAGTTAGACTAGAGATTACTCATAGATAAATTAGAACAAAAATGGGTTTAAGGATGACCATTACATGAAATAAGGGACTAAAATGATTGCTTAGACTGCTAAAATGAGGGTTTGCTGGAGAACCTTAGAAGTGAAGCGGGGATGATGAATGTGTGTGATCCGTATTTTTTTTTCTTCACCAGACATCAGGCTAATAGTATTAACAGTTGACCAAATTAGTGTGACTTTAGCATACTATGCATATTGTAGCATAGTATGCTACATTTATTTGATTTGTATATGTGTATATACTCCAGATGATGAGCATCATATGACGGTCGAAACATTAAGTGATTAGTTTGGTTTTTATTAAACTGAAATTTTTTGCAACAACATGGTAGATGTCTTAATTTTTTAAAAAGGAAATGATAATATACGAGGGTGGTCTGAAAAGTTCTTGGCCTCAACCATAGATGGCAACACTATCGGCAAGACTTTTCTTTTCTAAGTTGATACATCTGTCATAAGCATCCATGTGAAATTGCAAGTCATTCTATCAAGGAGTTTGTTTAATACAGCTGTCTGAAGCAAAAGTGTTGTCTGTATCCCTTGAAATGGATTGAGTATCGTGCGGTTATAAAATTCTTTGTAAAGGAAAGTTTAATGCCAAAAGAAATTAATTCGAAGTTCATAACTGTTTGTGGGTACTCTTCTCTTCATTTTCAACAATTAAGAAATGGGCTGCCGACTTTAGACATGGCCGTACCAGCCTTGAAGATGATACACGTGAAGGATGTCCAAAAAGTGTAACAACACCAGAAATCATTGATCATGTGCATGATATGGTATTGGATTACTGGTGAGTCAAAGTGTGTGAAATTGCTGAGACTATAGGCATTTCAAAAGAATGTGTAGGATATATTTTGCACAAAGAATTACATATGAAAAAGCTTTGTGCAAGATGGATGCCGCACTTGCTCACAGCGAGGATCAAAAACTAACTTGCATGAAAATCTCTGAAACGTGCTTAGAGCATTTTAACAAGAATAAAACTGATTTTGTGCATCAAATTATTAGTATGGATGAGACTTGGATTCACCATTACACACCAGAATCCAACCAGCAGTCAAAACAGTGGACAGAAGCCAGTTGTTCCGCACCAAAGAAGACAAAGTCAGTTCCAGCAGCAGAAAAGGTCATGGCATCGGTGTTTTGGGATGCTAAAAGCATTTTTTATTAATTCTCTTGAAAAGAATAAAACAATAACGAGGGAATATTATTTTGATCTTTTAGCCAGACTAGATGAAAAAATGCGTGATTAAAAACATGGTTTGCAGAAGAAAAAAATTCTCTTTCATCAGGACAATGAACTTGCCAAAAGTATTTTGGCAATGGAAAAATTAAGGGATCTGCACTATGAATTAATGGGACATCCACCCTATTCCCCAGATTTGGCTCCCTCTGACTTCTATCTCCCAAAACTAAAACTCTTTCTCCCTGGTCAGCATTTTAATTCAAATCAAGAGGTGATTGCAGCTGTAGAGGGGTATTTTGCAGATCTTACTGAGAACCACTACAGGGACAGGATAATGGCACTGGATCATTGCTGAAATAAATGTATTAGTCTTAAGGCAGATTATGTTGAAAAATAAAAATAATTTTCAAATTATAAATTCGTTTTTTCATTGTTAGGCCAAGAACTTTTCAGACCACCCTTGTATAGTTAACCCTCATTGTAGGAACTACAGAAATAATTTTAGTGGATAGCTTGCAACAGTGAATTTTCTTTAGAATATATATATATATATGTTGCCTCATTGTTAATTTTTTGATCAGCTGAGATATAGGAGCTGTTAGAAAACAGTGGTATCTACCAGTGACGTTGCACACATTTCGATTCGGTGTGCTGTTGTGTGGGTTATGAAACCCACAAATTTCATGTCAATTTGAATATATTGGTCATGTGAAGTGGCTAGAAAAAAGTTTCATCTTTGTTACCTAATCCAGAATTTCCACACTAGGTAAAAAAAAAAGGGGGTGCTTAAGGGTCAAAGCTGTATAACTGAGAGAAGACCTCCACATAGCCTTTAAAGGAATGCAGAGAACTGACCAGGGCTTTTGACCTAATGTCCAATCCTCACCTTCTCATGCTGCATCCTGTTGGGTATCTACCTGGATAATGAACGAACGACGATGGGCTGGCAATTTGAGATTTATCCGACCAAATTGTAATTCTTATTGGCTTAAACCAAATTACAAAATAATGGTAAAACCTGACAAAATTTCATGCCGGCTGGGGGCGTCGCCTGGCTAAACAAGGCCCCTATTCTTTTTACCAGGGAACCACGGTGAACAGCGAAAAGTCAGCTACTGGAACAAATCTGATAAAACACCCCAACTCAACATCACTAGAGTTAAAGATGAGTACTATCAACAATAAGAAGCCTGAATGGTAAAGAAATGGAGCTAGCTGAGGAATTAGATAAGTACCAGATCGACATAATAGGGTGACTGAAACAAAAAAGACAAAACTGGTGACATCTTTCTGAGCAATAAATACAAAATGTTATATTCAGGAAATGACAAACAAGGAAAAGAAGGAGTAGCCATAGTATTCAACACAAAATACAAGGCTAATCTTCTTGAATGGCAGTCAGTCTCAATTAGAGTAATGTGGGCAAATATGAGAATGGGGAACTGGACAATGAGACTTATTTGTCAGTTCCTTTTTCTGATGCTTTAGAAAAAGGAACTGACACAATGAAAAAGGAAAAGTTGGTCCTTGTTGGGGATCTAACTAGCAGCGTAGAAAGTGATTGTCAGACATACAAAAATATTTTGGGAAAATTTGGAGAAAAGAGCAAAGCTAATAATAATGGCAAATATTTGTTGGATTTCTGCTCAGGACATGGACTGGTTATTACTAACACCATTTTTAAACATAAAAATGTGCACAAATTCACATGGAGAGAAGAGGCAAGGAATAAGAAAAGTCTCATTGACTATGTTATTGTTGATAGTGATGTTTTCTCCCTGGTGCAGGACACCAGAGTGTACAGAGGATTTGAAATTGGAAGTGATCACTATTTAGTCTTGAGCAGGATAAAGTCGAATTTCATATTGAAAAGAATAACATGTAAGAAAAGTTTTAAAGCGAATTAAAGTTGAGCAGCTCTCAGATGTGAACTTTAGACTAAAATACACAAAGATTATCGAAGAAAAAATGAAAGGTTTGAGAACAGGTACCAAACTTTAGAGATTCAGTGGCAAGCCTTGAAGAAAACCTTGATTGATTCAGCCAGAAAGGCATGTGGTGAGGTTGTCTGCAAGGATAGAAAAATCAGAACTCCATGGTGGACACAGGAAGTTAAAGAGGCAGTGAAGGAAAAGAAGAAATTATATTAAAAGTTCCTGGCAAATAAGTCAGCTTGTGCTCTTAGAGAATACAGAGACAAATGTAAGAAAGCGAAACACTGTGTAAAACTAGCTGAACAAAAGTCATGGCAAGAACATAGAAAATAAATATCAAGAAGGTGGCAAAATATTTTGGAGGTTGTTGGAGAAGCTTAGAAATGGAGGAAAGAGTGCTGTAAAAGGAGTTAGAGATGATAAAGGTGACATGAAAATGGGAGAAAAAAAAAAAGATATCCTTTAAGTATGGAGTAATTACTTCGAGAAATTGCTAAATGAAACAAGCAGTGATAGCACTGTGGTAAAAAACACTCAAAAGGCATACAGTCGGGAATACATATCCATACTTGAAGCCATGAAAGGCTTAAAATGTGGAAAGGCAGCAGGAGTAGATGATATTTTTCCAGAAATGCTGAAGTATGGTGGTATAAAAGTCTTGCAGTGGCTGCATTGCATAGTTCATAAGGTCTGGAGAGAGGATTGAATTCCCGATGATTGGAGTAGAGCTCTCATAGTACCCATATATAAAGAGGGAAATAAAACTGAATGTGAAAATTACAGAGGTATTTCCTTACTGAGTGTTCCTGGTAATATTTATGCCAGTATACTTGAGAAACGGTTGAGAAGGATTGTGGAAAAGAAGCTTGCTGAGGAACAAGCTGGATTCAAGCCAAATAAAGGCTATCAGGATCAGATCTTCACTTTATGATAAATAGTTGAGAAATCATGGGAATATAACAAAGATCTGTATTTAAGTTTTGTAGATCTGGAAAAGGCATGTGGCAAGGTGCCAAGAGAGAAGCTATTCCAAACGCTGCAGTTGTATGGTGTGAGTGGATCATTATATCAAGCAATACTTAGTCTTTATTTGAGTTGTAAGTCAGCAATTAGAATTGAAGGAAGTACAGGAAGATGGTTTGATGTTAAATCTGGTGTCAGATAAGGATGTACATTATCACCTCTGTTATTCGTTATCTATATGAATTACATTATGAAGGAAAGTGGTAATAAACCTGATATGAAAATTGGAGATGTTAATGTCAGCTCCTTTGCTTTATGCTGATGATGTTATACTTCTAAATAAATCCGCTACAAGTCTGCAAGATTCCCTGACTAAATTGAATAACTGTTGTGATAGATATGGCGTGAAGGTCAGGAATAACAAGACAAAGATAATGAAAATAGGCAGAAGCATTGAAAATATCAACTGCATTATGAATGGAGAACTTATAGACCAAGTAAAATATTTCAGCTACTTAGGCACAATTTTTAGTGAAGATGGTAAATTAAATATGGAAATAGACAACAGAATCAACAAAGCTGGTATGGTAGGTAGTCAACTGAATAAATTTATATGGAATAAGAGAGCAATTAGTCAAAACACTAAATTAGCTGTATACAAGATAGCGTTCAAACCAATTTTAACTTATGGATCTGAGAGCTGAGTCAGAAGTAAAACACTTGACCGCAGATATGAGAGTCCTGAGAAAGATTATAGGCATGAATATTTGGCATCAATGGCAATATCATATTAAAAACGAGGATATTAGGAAAGAAGTTGACATTGTCAGCATCAAGGAATGTGTTAGCAGAGCTAATTTCAGGTGGTATGGTCACTTAAACAGAATGGGTGAGGAAAGATTAGGCAAACATGTGTTCACTGAAAAAAAGACCAAGGGTCTTTTTTTTTTCAGTGAACAAAAACCCAAAGGAAGACCAAGATATAGGTGGATTGATACGGTGAAACGTGGCTTAGAAGATAGAAGTATAAGGTCTGACAGTGTTATAGCTTTGACAGGTAACAGATTGATTTGGTGGAAAATTGTAGGTAGGAAGTTAGTAATGATGTAAATTTTTCATGTAGTAATATCATATCCTGTACACCCCTTTAGGATAAATGTCAGGAATTTGATGATGATAATGAAAGATGAAAATATGTGAACCATCATGACATGTAAGAATAGGAAAGAATAACTGTGAGCAGAAACGCATTAATGGTAAATGAATTATTAATAATCATCATTTGTGATTATGTGTGTCCTATAAGTTGCTGGGTAGAGCAAATTACACGATCCTATAAAGTCTAAACATGAATGAGTGAATTTATGATGGCATAATTAAAAAAAAAACTTATGAAGAGAGAGAGTATTGCAGGAATAAATAAGATTTGATGGAGCAGCAAATCATCTTGTAAAATTTGTTGCACATGTATTTCTCTGGTTTGTATATATTTCGGTTCGTTTTCCAAGAATTTTATTTTGTTTACTGAGATTCAGTATACATAACATCTGAACATTAACAGAATTATCCACACTTTTGGGAATCCTACATTTTTTTTTTTTTTTTTAATAGTATCAGTGGTTCTTCTGTCTTGTTAATCTCACATATGCTGGTATTTTGTTGTAGCTCAATAACATCTTATAATACACAGAATACTAATTTTTATTCAGGAATAGATATTTTTTACTGTCTGTTGTTTCCAAAGACGAATAAAAATGTCTCTATATACTGTTAAAAAACTTTGCAACCTCAACAGATACTATACTGCACAAGCAAAAGAAAAAAACAATTAGCATTTTTCTCCTAACATCCACTTTCAAATTTTCAGTTGCAGAAAACGTGTAACAGCTGTTTGTAATACAGCCATGGGATATAGAAAAGCGCTAAACTCATGACAATTGACAATTCAGTTGGATTGGTTATTGTGTCAGCCAATTGAATTGGTTGACACAATAACCAGCACAAACGCTAGGTGCTGGTGAGCTCAAAATGTTAGCTCACCCAGTCTCGCCTTCTCAGTGGTTTAAAAATACTAAAATGCTAAGAATTTGACCCGCTGTGCCCTCTTTACATCTTTTCAAAGGGCTCAAAGATGTGTTCATTTTGAAAGCACACCCAGGCGATTAACGCGAATGTGACACAATGTTTATGCCTCGATTAATATACTAATGTTAGATTGTCCTCACCAAGAGGACAATGAAGCATTAGTATATTGTGTTCAATTTTACGTCTGCAAACAATTGGGGGAGTCTTTAACGGGAATAAATGCAGCAACGTAATATTGGTGATACTGATATTTCATGGATGAGCACCGTCCACCTAGCATACCCAGAATGTTCGTCCCTGGTATCTACATGGAGCACACAGTAACTGTGTGCCCTATGTGCATAATTCATTCAAATAAAGTAAATGCTTAAGTGTAAGATTAAAATAAGACTTTGCCAATAAATTTGATGTAGACTGAAGGAGAAAGTAAGCAACAGAAAAAAAATATTATTAAAAGAAACTATATGTTAAGAGAAATTATTTTAAAGAATAAAAAAAAATACCATACTGCTGCAAATTATTTGACCTGAAGGAAAGAAACACCAAAGAGATCATCACCACCACCAAATTCTTGATATGTATCCTCAAGAAGATGCATATCAGGAAGCTGACAGGAAACTATGATCAGGATATTAGGATAGTATATAATTAAATTTATATATTTTCTTATGTCCTGTCAGCATTCCAGTATTGTCATATGTAATATTTTGGTCCCTCCTGAGTGAATCAATTCACCTAGATTTTAGTCTTCCTCTGGGTCTTGTTTTCTGAAATCAAACAGCTGCTAACCTTTCCTCTCCCATTCTGTTTAAGTCACCATTTTAGATTAGCTCTGCCCACACATTATTGAATGCTTATAATGTCAAATTCTCTTTATTATCTTCTTTTTTTATATGATTCTGCCATTGACGTCATCTGTTCACTTCCTAATTTTCTTAATAAGCTGAATATCAGTTTATTGCTAAACTATTTGGGTTTCTTTTGTCAAGGTCTGTAAAAAAAAATATGCAGTGTACATGCCAAAAGTTAAAATGTTTAGGTAGATAAATGCTTTATCTGATGCACTCATTATCTTAGCTTTTCTGTTTAGGTTTTCTTTTGTTGTCTGTTAGTTTAATTTTTGGCCACTCTTGCGGCATTTTGAAACAAGTTCATGATTCTGTAACATTTGTAATTTAGTTTATAACTCTTGAAGATACCACTAGTTGATGGTGTTGAAACACTGTTCATACTTCTTTGCTGTGTATGGTAATGTACTCCAATATGATCTACCGCATTGCCTTTTCCTGTAGTGATTTATCACGTTTATTTTTCTGTGTATTAACTAAAATCTTTTGTCACATTAATGTTTCTGATTATTCTAAAAAAACACACACATTTGGATTTTTTGTATGAGCAAATTGAATTTTTGAATTGAATTGAATATTCTGTTTGTATGTAACCCAATTAAATACTTATTATTATTATTATTTTTAGAATTCATTGTCTTTTATTCGTCCCTGTGATGACATAGAGAACCTTATTCTCTCAGATGCAAAAAATTGTACTCCAGCAAGCTTTTCTGAAAACTCTTTAATCTCAGAAGGTATGATTTTTTTTTTTTTGATAAATTGCGTGTGCTTTTTTTTTTATTGTAGGAAATGTTATTATTATACTTGCTGATGGAACGAACTGTTCCTTTTGTGATATAATCGAAAAAGAAAAAATTTGAAGAAAGAAGCCATTTCAATTGCATTAATATTTTACTTTATATAAATTTCCAAGAATAGCTGTGCTTTTGATTCAGTTTTTGTTCTCATAAAGTTTTTGAACTATTCTGTGTATTGAATCTGTGTTTATAGAATTTGAACCAAATAAAGAAGTGATTTTAGAATGTGTAGGTTTTAAAATAATGACTTCTGTGGTGTTCATATACTGTAAAAACATTGCGAAAAGTTTTCCACTTGGATACAATGTATATTATAATTCGACAAGAAATCATATTCTTGTTTAAAAACCCAAATGTAAACATGAGCAGAAAAGTAACTTCTTGACCAGTCAGTTGTTAGAGTATTGCATAATACAAAAACATTATCATAAAGTTTACTCCTCTGGTTGGTTTTGACCTCTATGAATGTCTTATTTAGCCCATCAGGCCAAATAATATTTGGCCTGATGGGCTGACTGGACTTGTTTGTAGTCCATTATCTGTTTTTCAGACATGCAAAAGAAAAATATTGTTGGATTAAGTATTATTAGTGAGCTCTTGGCCTGCCTATCATTGGCTATGGCAGTAAGTTTTTTTTTAACTTACTTCCTTAAACTACTTGTTTGAGCATTTTTTTTTCAATGTTTGTCATGAGATATTTGTTTATTGTAGTCAACTGCTAGATTATATACTACAAGGGACTTCAGATGTTTTGAGCCTTTGTCTTTTTTTTTTATTTTTAAATGTTGCCCGTACACGAGAGGTTGGTTGATCAATCTATAGTACCATGTATGTGTAGCAGGTTGGTAAAGGAGGTACTTGTTCATATTTGCTTTAAATGATTGTATATTGTATTCCTTGGGGAACACAACATGGGGTGAAGTAGGAGGAAAAGAAACTTGTTCTTCAAGGTGCACTGTGAAGGAATGTTGAGCAGCAGCTGCATGTGTTCCAACGAGCTTAGTACTAATTGGGGGAATTATTCATGCTATTTCAGATGAACATTTTCCATGGAAATATTTGTAGAATACACACATTGCAGAGACCAATCATCTATGTGAAAGTGGCAGGGAGTGAGTTGGTAAGAGATGGGTCATTAATAAGTCTAATTGCTCTCCTCTGTACTGAGCCAGGCATTTTGAGGGAGCTTTTGGGGGCCCACCATTCTATATGTGAGCTCAGTATTCAATACCTGGGCATATTTGTGATTTGTTTAATGTTAACAGCTGTTCAGGGGTGAAGTAAAGTTTTGAGTGAAAGCACAATCCTAGTTTTTTAGAAGCTGAGGATGCAATGATTGTGATGTGTTTATGGCAGGAGAGGTTTGACATCAAGGTGATTCCAAGAAGAGAAATCCCAAATCATCTGAAAATTTGGGTATTGTCAACGATAATACTGTGAGAAAATGGTTCTTTTTTTTAAATTTTTTTTTATGAGAAATAAGACAGAACTGAGTTTTATTAGCATTGAAATTGAGGAGGTTATCTGAACCCTCATTGGAGGATGGCTTGGAGATCAAAATTGATGGTAATGGTGGTTTAGGTGAGTTGTATAGAGTAATGTTTGTCAAATGAAAGGGAGGAGTGCAGTGTGCTATCATCTGCAAAACTGTGTATTATTGGGTTGGAAGTCAGCTGAAGTAGGGCATTGATATATAGGCAGGAAGAGGGTTGGTGAGAGGACAGAACCATGTAGAACCCCATTTGTCCACCTCCTGGCATTAGTTGAATGGTGAGAGGATAAGGAACCATCCACCACTACACATGGTGTCCATCCAGATAGAAAGCTGGCAATCCACCTACAGAAGTTTTGAGACAGACCAAACGATGGCAGCTTGCTTAGTAAGCCCTTGTGCCCCACCCCGTATGCCACAAGTGCAACCACTTGAGATTTGCCAGACTTCTCCATGGCATTTGTCCAGAGATGGCTAACATATGAGCAGATCTCCTGTTGATTGGCAGTGATGGAATCCCTACTGGCAGTCGTTTATTAGGTGGGTACTGTCAAGGTAGTGTAAGAGTTGGGAATTGATGATTTTTTCCCATTACTTTAGACAGGACTGAGGTGAGCGACATAGGGCAGTGACTTGTCACCCTTCTTGGGAATGCGGTTGAATATAGGCAAATTTACAGGCAGTGGGATAGATCCCAGCAGAGTAAGACAGTATGTACAGTTGACGTAGGAGAGGAGGCAGTTCTGGTGCACAAACTTTCAGGACAATTAGAGGAATGCCAGGAGATCCTTTTGTATCTAATTTGGATAATTTCTGATCTCTTTCTAGCAAAAAGGTTAGAGTGCGCATTGTATGTTGGGCATCTGGAATGGTTGGGGGATATTTACCATTGTCAATTATGCATGCATTGGAAGCAGAGTGTGAAGCAAGGAGATTGACTTCTTCTGTAGATGATGCTACAATAGAGCCATCTGGGTATGATAAGGGTGGGAATAATGTTGGACAGAAGTTACGACCAATTGCTTTGGTGAGAGACCAAAAGGCTTGTCTGCTAATTTCCTGCTTTTTGCTCTTTCAAACTCTGTTTTGGAAGCATTGATTGTTTTTTTGCATCTATTTTGGGCTTGCGTAAACTCTAAAAGAGGATGGAGTTCTTGATTTGAGCCAATATGGTATGTTTGATTTTTCATTTGAACAACCTTGGGGTATTTTTTGGAAAACTAGGGTTTAGTTAGGGAATGACAGGTCAGAGTACTGTGGGAAATGTATGTTTCCATGTCAGTGAGGATTACTTTGGTTATAAGTTCGGTTCGTATGTTTGGGTTGGAAGGCCGGAAGCAATAGTCTAACCATTGGAATGAAGCATAGAAGTTGTGGAGGCTGTCCCACTTGGCACTGTTATAATGGCAAACTACTCTTGTATGGGAGTGGGGAGGAAGATGAGCACTAGATTGTGGTCAGAATTACCTGGCGGGGGGGGGGGGGCACTACATTCACTGTATATTTAGAAGGATCATTGGTGAGGAAGAGATCTAGAGTGTTTGGGAAGTGGTTTGGGTTATCAGGTATTCTGGTTGGCATCTGAACAAGTTGTGTAAGGTCATTAGTGATGGCAAATGTTTCAGCATCTCTGCCTGCAAGATCTGTACACCTGGAGGAGGAAAGCCAGTTGGTGTTGTGGACAATACTACATTCACTGTATATTTAGAAGGATCATTGGTGAGGAAGAGATCTAGAGTGTTTGGGAAGTGGTTTGGGTTATCAGGTATTCTGGTTGGCATCTGAACAAGTTGTGTAAGGTCATTAGTGATGGCAAATGTTTCAGCATCTCTGCCTGCAAGATCTGTACACCTGGAGGAGGAAAGCCAGTTGGTGTTGTGGACAATGAAATCTCCTTAGGAGGATGATTTCATTACTGGGAAAGTGGGCCTGGAGAAAATCAGTTTTTAAGGAGAGGAAATTAAAGCACTCAGAGAGTGGTTAGTTGCATTAGGGGAGCGATAGAGACAGCAAAAATTATTGAGTGGGGAAGGGATATTTTCAACCAAAGAAGGTCAAAGTTGGGTGATTCTAGGTTGGATACTCTCTGGCAAGGAATGTCGGAATGGATGTATGCACGGCCACCATCCTTGGTCGAAAGGAGTTAAAGAGTATGTAGGTTGAGATGAATATTGCTGGGGGGAGGTGAAATTTGAGTTTCTGCCAGAAAGAGTAGGTGGGGTTTGGTAGACTGAAGATGGTAATGGACACTATGTGCATTGTCTTGCACTTAATTGACTCCTGGTGGTGACTTTACAAAACTTACTTGTTCAGTATGGTTTTTGGAATGTTTATATTTTGCGGTATCATGCTCACTGTAGTATACTGCTAGACATGTTAATCCTATATCCTATAGTCCTTTGCATCATGCATGGCATACACCTTTTCCCTCTCAGGTGAACCTGGCCTTCTCATGGTGTGACATGTTTCCACAAAAGGGGGAGGGGGGGGGCTCTGGCCAAACCATCCACTATTTCTACTATAAAGGGGATACCTTCTTAGTTAGAGGAAATGCTAGCTAGACCACTAGGTAGTTGACCTTCGTGTGGTGGAATACCACCATCTGGCTTATTGGAGTCCTGAAGTGACATATGCCATGTTTGGTTTCCACAGCAGGGATTTCAATTTCTTTTCCCTCTCCCCTTCTTTATGCAATGTGATACCTTTTAATGTCATTCCAGACATACTTAGAGGCCCATAATCTCCTCCATTTTGAGGGTACATAAGTTAAAACAGTGGTACTGCACACTGACCATCAGTTAATGCACAGGCCTGAACTTGTTAATGAGTTAGGAAACTTCCCAGCCAACTGGTGCGTAATCTAGCTGCTACATATCCTGCCAAGTCATGCCTGAAAAGGAAGTCTGAGTAGTGGTATTTTGAAGGCATTGTTGGGTCGTTTTGGCAAAGAAACTGGTCTCTCTTTGTATGGATGTGATATCCAAGAGTCTATCACCTCTCACTGCACACATCTTCACTCTATCCCTCCATCTGCCAACTAATGAATCTTACAAACAATGACAGAGACCACAACAAAATGGAATCTCCCTTATAAACTATTCCCAATAAAAAATACACAATACAACCAATCACAACATACAAACCATTCCAGAATCTCCTCAATAAAACATACTTTCATATCCCCCCCCCGCCCACACACCTCACCAACATTTGTGGTATTAACATTTACATAAATGTCATTCAGTATCACCTAGTCATCCAGACCAGACCTCACCTCTTGACAGAAATTCAAATAGCCTCTGCACTCTCTAATGTCCACCTACAATATCCAAATTACATACTTCAAATTTTGTTCACCACGAGGATTAATGCCCGTGTCTTTGCGAGATCGATATTGGATGTGAAAGAGTGGCTAACCTAGAATCCTCTGCTTTTGGACTTCTCTGACTGAAGATTTCCTTGTCTCATTCAGTAACATTCATCAGCTTCATTTACTGTTCTCTAAACTTTGATAACCATTGAGACCTCCACATCCAGCTGTCCAAATAGTAAGGTCATCTTCCTATGTGACCTCAATGTCCACATTTCCAGTTGGCCTCTCCCCTTTCCAACACCACCAACCAAGCTGGACGAAAGGCAGAAATCTTGCCCATAAGCAATGACCTAATGCAAGTTGTACATCTCATCATCATCATCATCATCATCAAATTCCTGCCATGTACCCTCAAGGGGTGTACAGGATATGACAGTACTACATGAAAAAATTACATCATTACTAACTTCCTATCTACAATTTTCCTCCAAATCAGTCTGTTACTTGTCAAGACTCCAACATTATCAGATCTTATATTTCTATCGTCTAAGGCACTTTGTACAGCATCAATCCACCTATATCTTGGTCTTCCTCTGGGTCGTTTTCCTGCCAACCTGGCAGAGAACACTTGTTTTGCTAATCTTTCCTCTCCCATTCTATTTAAGTGACCATACCATCTGAGATTAGCTCTGCTAACGCATTCCTGGATGCTGACAATGTCAAGTTCTTTCCTAATATCCTCATTTTTAATATGATATTGCCATTGATGCCATCTGTTCACGCCTCTAATCTTTCTCAGGACTCTCATATCTGCGGTCTCTAGTCTTTGGTCAAGTGTTTTACTTCTGACCCAGCTCTCAGATCCATAAGTTAAAATTGGTTTGAACACAGTCTTGTATACAGCTAATTTAGTGTTCCGACTAATTTCTTTCTTATTCCATATGAATTTATTCAATTGACTTCCCACCATACCAGCTTTGCTGATTCTGTTGTCTATTTCTATATTTAGTTTACCATCTTCAGTAAAAATTGTGCCTAAGTAGCTGAAATGTGTTACTTGTTCCACAGGTTCTCCATTCACAACACAGTTGACATTTTCAATGATTCTGCCTATTTTCATTGTCTTTGTCTTTTTATTGCTGACCTTCATACCATATCTATTACAACAGCTATTCAATTTAGTCAGAGAATCTTGCAGACTTGTAGCGGATTTATTTAGAAGTATAACATCATCCGCATAAAGCAAAGAGCTGACATTAACATCTCCAATTTTGATATCAGGTTTAATACCACATTCCTTCATAATGTGATCCATATAGATAATGAATAACAGAGGGGATAATGTACATCCTTGTCTCACACCAGATTTAACATTAAACCATCTTCCTGTACTTCCTTCAATTCTAACTGCTGACTCACAACTCAAATAAAGACTAAGTATTGCTTGATATAATGCCCCATTGACACCATATAACTGCAGCGTATTGAATAGCTTCTCTCTTGGCACCTTGTCATATGCCTTTTCCAAATCGACAAAACTTAAATACAGATCTTTGTTATATTCCCATGCTTTCTCGACTATTTGTCGTAAAGTGAAGATCTGATCCTGACAGCCTCTATTTGGCCTGAATCCAGCTTGTTCTTCACCAAGCTTTTCTTCCACAATTCTTCTCAACCGTTTCTCCAGTATACTTGCATAGATCTTGCCAGGAACACTCAGTAGGGAAATACCTCTGTAATTCTCACATTCAGTTTTATTTCCCTTTTTATATATAGGTACTATGAGAGCTCTACTCCAATCATCGGGAATTCGTCCCTCTGTCCAGGCTTTCTGAACTATGCAGTGCAGCCACTGTAAGACTCTTATACCACCATACTTCAGCATTTCTGGTCGAATATCATCTACTCCTGCTGCCTTTCCACATTTCAAGCCTTTGATGGCTTTTTCGACTTCAAGTATGGATATGTATTCCTGACTGCATACCTGGTCAGTGTTTTTTATCACTGTGCTGTCATCACTGCTTGTTTCATTTAGCAGTTTTTCAAAGTAATTACTCCATACTTCAAGGATATCTTTTTCTCCTGTTTTCATTTCACCTTTATCATCTCTAATTCCTTTTACAGCACTCTTTCCTCCATTCCTAAGCTTCTTCAACAACCTCCAGAATATTTTGCCACCTTCTTGATATTTATTTTCTATATTCTTGCCAAAGTCCTCCCATGACTTTTGTTTAGCTAGTTTTACACACTGTTTAGCTTTCTTACATTTGTCTCTGTATTCTGTAAGAGTAAAAGCTGACTTATTTGCCAGGAACTTTTGATATGCTTTCTTCTTTTCCTTCACTACCTCTTTAACTTCCTGTGTCCACCAGGGAGTTCTGATTTTTTTTATCCTTGCACACAACCTCACCACATGCCTCTCTGGCAGAATCAATCAATGTTTCCTTCAGAGTTTGCCACTGAATCTCCAAGGTTTGATTCCTGTTCTCAAACTCTTTCATTTTATTTTCAATAATATTTCTGTATTTTAGTCTACAGTTCACATCTGAGAGCTGCTCAACTTTTATTCGCTTTAAAACTTTCTTACATGTTATTCTTTTCAATATGAAATTCAATTTAATCCTGCTCAAGACTAAATAGTGATCACTTCCAATTTCAAATCCTCTGTACACTCTGGTGTCCTGCACCAGGGAGAAAACATCACTATCAACAATAACATAGTCAATGAGACTTTTCTTATTCCTAGCCTCTTCTCTCCATGTGAATTTGTGCACATTTTTATGTTGGAACATGGTGTTAGTAATAACCAGTCCATGTCCTGAGCAGAAATCCAACAGATATTTGCCATTATTATTAGCTTTGCTCTTTTCTCCAAATTTTCCCAAAATATTTTTGTATGTCTCACAATCATTTCCTACTCTACTATTTAGATCCCCAACAAGGACCAACTTTTCATTTTTCATTGTGTCAGTTGCTTTTTCTAAAGCCTCAAAAAATTCCTCCACTTCTACCTTAGTAGAACCTTCTGTGGGACCATAGGCACAAATAAGTCTCATTGTCCAGTTCCCCATTCTCATATTTGCCCACATTACTCTACTTGAGACTGACTGCCATTCAAGAAGATTAGCCTCGTATTTTGTGTTGAATACTATGGCTACTCCTTCTTTTCCTTGATTGTCATTGCCTGAATATAACATTTTGTATTTATTGCTCAGAAAGATCTCACCAGTTTTGATCTTTTTTGTTTCAGTCACCCCTATTATGTCGATCTGGTACTTATCTAATTCCTCAGCTAGCTCCATTTCTTTGCCATTCAGGCTTCTTACGTTGATAGTACCGATCTTTAACTCTGGTGATGTTGAGTTGGGGTTTGTTTTCAGATTTGTTCCAGTAGCTGACTTTTCGCTGTTCGCCCTGGTTCCCTGGCGAAAACAACGGGGGCCTTGTTTAACCGGGCGACGCCCCAGCCGGCATGAAATTTTGTCATGTTGTACCATCATTTTTTATTTTGGTTTAACCAATAAGAATACAATTTGGTCGGCTAAATCCCAAATTGCCAGCCCATCCTCGTTTGTTCAGTATCAAAGTAGATACCCAACAGGGTGCACCACGAGAAGGTGAGGATTGGACATTAGGTCAGAAGCCCTGGTCGGTTCTCCGCATTCCTGTAAAGGCTATGTGGAGGTCTCCTCTCAGTTATACAGCTTTGACCCTTAAGCACCCCAGTTGTACATCTTCCTATACAAATTACTAACAACCCTCATCAGTTTTCTGCTGCTCTGGATCTCTTTTTTAACTAGTTCTCCTTTTAGATATGCCATAGAGGTTACTGCTCCTCTTGGCAGCTGAGATCACCATCTTGTGCAAATTTTCCTCAAACCATTCCTGACCTTGCATCCTCTAGCACTACAAAGATGCCAAATGGAATGATCTCTGGAATTGCTACCCCTGTTTCCTTGGTCTGACTATTGTTTTCAGCTCATTTAACCCTAACACCTGCTCCAAATGAGTCATAGAAATTATCTTCACTGGCATAAAGGCCTTCATTTCATTCTCCCAGAATTCACTTCCCAATCCTGGTTCAAAAGAAAGTGTATCAAAGCAGCTGAAGAAAAGAAATTCAGCTTATTGCAGGTTGCTTGCATCAAGAACCCCTAACATCATACTCTGCCTATACCAAAACATGCAGGAAATACAAAAAACAGTTCAGCAGATCTAAATCTGATTTCATAAAGAATAATGAGCAAAAACTTGCTTTCAGTCCAAATACAAGTCATTCCTTCTGGTTCCTTGTTGAGGCGTTGGATGCAACTTTTGCTCACCTGCACTTTCTCTTCTTTCATCCTGATAGCACTACTTTTACCTCACCCAAATATAAAGCTGACCTCCTAGCATCACTCTTTACCTCAAACTCCTGCATAGATGACCGAGGGAAATCACTTACTACCTACTGGAATCTGAACACCATATGCTTCCTATAGTTTTTTTTTGACAAAACAACATCAGAAAATTAGTAAATAACTTGGGCACTAAAAAATCTGCTGGTCCTAATTTTGTTTCTCCAGTTCTCAAACATTATTCTCCAGAGCTAACACCTATTGGAGATGGAAGTATGCTGTCAAATTACCAACCAATTGCCATCGCAGTCTTCTCCAAAATAACAGAGAAAGTTATCAGTGGCCAACTTCTCTTCTACCTAGAAACCCCACCAGTATGGAAATCCACCATTCAAGATGTACAGTTAACCTCTTAGCTTGCATCACCCACCACTGGACACATGAATGCTCACAGAGATTGGTTGTGAAGCCCAAAGTGGGGGAGCCATCCTCTGGTTATTTAGTGCATGTCATGGTGGATGGCTCCCCCACTTTGAGCTTCGCAGCCAATACAGGAGAAACTCAAGACTCTGTCCGATCACATACTCTCTTGCTTCTGTACATACTCTCTATCCTCTACTAATCCTATCCACAAGTTGGCAGAGTATGGTTCTCTTCTACTCATTTCACAAGCGATGCAGTGCACAGACACTCCAAGCTTCCAGATCATTTACAACCAGTGCCTTAGACATTGATGTATGTACCTATCCTTCATCATCATCATCATCATCAAATTCCTGCCATGTACCCTCAAGGGGTGTGCATGGTATGATAGTACTACCTATCCTTCAGTGGGGTGAAATACAGTTTGTATTTTCTTTTGCAAAAGAGATCTCAGCTTATTTACCCTTACCCTCAGTAATACATAAATTACCAGACTAGATCAGATCTCTCTGCTTGGGTTCACACTTACCTCTAGTTTCTCCTGGCATAAACACATCACATCTGTAGCTTACTCAGCATTAAAAAGAAAAGAAAAGAAATCTAGGCATTCTCTTTCATTCAAGATACTATGTTACACCCGACCAACTCTTAACTTTATACAAATCCCAAACTCACCCATCCTTAGAATACTCCTCACATGTTTGGGTTATGCACATAAACTTCTCTAGAAATTCTTGATCCTCTCTAGAGGGGAGCAATTCGGCTCATAGATGATCCCTTTCTCTTACAGATTCACTTCGACCTCTCTTTCACAGGTGCTATTTCAGCTCTGTCTGTTCTACAGGTACTTCAATGTCATTGAACTGACAACCATCATTCCTCCACTTTCTGTTGTACATGTTAATACAAGAACAGCAGCTACCGAGCACCATGTTACTGTGCAACTGCAAACATGCTGAACATGTTTCCCTTATTTCTCTTTTATTCTGTCTACCTCCATCCCCTTGAACAGCCTTTCACAAGAAGTATTTCCAATCAACTATTGCCTGCAACTCTTCAAAAAAGAAGTCAACAAGCTAAGTCTTCACCTGCATCCCACACATGGCACTGATTCACTTATAGCTCCATTGACCTCTCTCACACACACACACACACACACACATATATATATATATATATATATATATAAATGGGTTACTAAGGCAATTAATGTGAAGCAATAGCCTTTATATACAAGTGGACTAGTTAGGAAGTTACTTCCAGCTTATGCTTATTCATGCATATAGGATTAAAACAAGAATATAATTCATGTGGAGTATGATATACATTGTCACTAAGTGAAAAAATTTTCACGACCATTTTGAGAATAACTCTAAACTCTAACATCTGAATGCAGACGGTATGCAGGTGACTGATGCAGAACAAGTTGTTCAACTAATGATTGCCCATTTTTGCTAAAAGCTATCAACCAGGTATATGCAACTTTGAGCTCACTGCTACCTCTTCATTGGATGAAGAAACTCATGTGGATGAGGAGGAAGTACTACAGCTGTTGCACAAATGGAATAAGAATTCTGCAATAAGAACTGATGGGATATAAGTACATATCACTTAAAAGAATGTTCAGGTGAACTGACTGTTCTTTGACCTGGCTATATAATTTGAGTCTCAGAAAAGGGAAGATTACAAAGGAGTGGGAAAAATGTATGGCAATCCCATTGCACAAGGGGGTGGTGAAGATTTTGGAAAAGTTGGTTAGAAGCTCACATTCAGAAATGTGTTGATAGAGAATCTCTAATTTGTAATGAACAGCATGGGTTTACTAAGGAAGGTCATGTTTTAGCAACATGCTCACATTCTATAATAATGTTACCATTGAACTAGACAAGGGGAATGGATATACCCTGACACTTTTGGATTTTGTTAGGCTTTTGACAGAATAGCATGGAAGACTGTTGCATAAATGGGAGAATATGGGATTGGATTATAAACTATTAACATGGATAAGAGGATGACTGACTGACAGATATCAAAAAGTGGTATTATGGGGATGAATCTGCAAGAGGGGTGCTTAAGGGTCAAAGCTGTATAACTGAGAGGAGACCTCCACATAGCCTTTACAGGAATGCGGAGAACCGACCAGGGCTTCTGACCTAATGTCCAATCCTCACCTTCTCGTGGTGCACCCTGTTGGGTATCTACTTTGATACTGAACGAACGAGGATGGGCTGGCAATTTGGGATTTAGCCGACCAAATTGTATTCTTATTGGTTAAACCAAAATAAAAAATGATGGTACAACATGACAAAATTTCATGCCGGCTGGGGCGTCGCCCGGTTAAACAAGGCCCCCGTTGTTTTCGCCAGGGAACCAGGGCGAACAGCGAAAAGTCAGCTACTGGAACAAATCTGAAAACAAACCCCAACTCAACATCACCAGAGTTAAAGATCGGTACTATCAACGTAAGAAGCCTGAATGGCAAAGAAATGGAGCTAGCTGAGGAATTAGATAAGTACCAGATCGACATAATAGGGGTGACTGAAACAAAAAAGATCAAAACTGGTGAGATCTTTCTGAGCAATAAATACAAAATGTTATATTCAGGCAATGACAACCAAGGAAAAGAAGGAGTAGCCATAGTATTCAACACAAAATACGAGGCTAATCTTCTTGAATGGCAGTCAGTCTCAAGTAGAGTAATGTGGGCAAATATGAGAATGGGGAACTGGACAATGAGACTTATTTGTGCCTATGGTCCCACAGAAGGTTCTACTAAGGTAGAAGTGGAGGAATTTTTTGAGGCTTTAGAAAAAGCAACTGACACAATGAAAAATGAAAAGTTGGTCCTTGTTGGGGATCTAAATAGTAGAGTAGGAAATGATTGTGAGACATACAAAAATATTTTGGGAAAATTTGGAGAAAAGAGCAAAGCTAATAATAATGGCAAATATCTGTTGGATTTCTGCTCAGGACATGGACTGGTTATTACTAACACCATGTTCCAACATAAAAATGTGCACAAATTCACATGGAGAGAAGAGGCTAGGAATAAGAAAAGTCTCATTGACTATGTTATTGTTGATAGTGATGTTTTCTCCCTGGTGCAGGACACCAGAGTGTACAGAGGATTTGAAATTGGAAGTGATCACTATTTAGTCTTGAGCAGGATTAAATTGAATTTCATATTGAAAAGAATAACATGTTTTCGCCAGGGAACCAGGGCGAACAGCGAAAAGTCAGCTACTGGAACAAATCTGAAAACAAACCCCAACTCAACATCACCAGAGTTAAAGATCGGTACTATCAACGTAAGAAGCCTGAATGGCAAAGAAATGGAGCTAGCTGAGGAATTAGATAAGTACCAGATCGACATAATAGGGGTGACTGAAACAAAAAAGATCAAAACTGGTGAGATCTTTCTGAGCAATAAATACAAAATGTTATATTCAGGCAATGACAATCAAGGAAAAGAAGGAGTAGCCATAGTATTCAACACAAAATACGAGGCTAATCTTCTTGAATGGCAGTCAGTCTCAAGTAGAGTAATGTGGGCAAATATGAGAATGGGGAACTGGACAATGAGACTTATTTGTGCCTATGGTCCCACAGAAGGTTCTACTAAGGTAGAAGTGGAGGAATTTTTTGAGGCTTTAGAAAAAGCAACTGACACAATGAAAAATGAAAAGTTGGTCCTTGTTGGGGATCTAAATAGTAGAGTAGGAAATGATTGTGAGACATACAAAAATATTTTGGGAAAATTTGGAGAAAAGAGCAAAGCTAATAATAATGGCAAATATCTGTTGGATTTCTGCTCAGGACATGGACTGGTTATTACTAACACCATGTTCCAACATAAAAATGTGCACAAATTCACATGGAGAGAAGAGGCTAGGAATAAGAAAAGTCTCATTGACTATGTTATTGTTGATAGTGATGTTTTCTCCCTGGTGCAGGACACCAGAGTGTACAGAGGATTTGAAATTGGAAGTGATCACTATTTAGTCTTGAGCAGGATTAAATTGAATTTCATATTGAAAAGAATAACATGTAAGAAAGTTTTAAAGCGAATAAAAGTTGAGCAGCTCTCAGATGTGAACTGTAGACTAAAATACAGAAATATTATTGAAAAGAAAATGAAAGAGTTTGAGAACAGGAATCAAACCTTGGAGATTCAGTGGCAAACTCTGAAGGAAACATTGATTGATTCTGCCAGAGAGGCATGTGGTGAGGTTGTGTGCAAGGATAAAAAAATCAGAACTCCCTGGTGGACACAGGAAGTTAAAGAGGTAGTGAAGGAAAAGAAGAAAGCATATCAAAAGTTCCTGGCAAATAAGTCAGCTTTTACCCTTACAGAATACAGAGACAAATGTAAGAAAGCTAAACAGTGTGACTAAGGTAGAAGTGGAGGAATTTTTTGAGGCTTTAGAAAAAGCAACTGACACAATGAAAAATGAAAAGTTGGTCCTTGTTGGGGATCTAAATAGTAGAGTAGGAAATGATTGTGAGACATACAAAAATATTTTGGGAAAATTTGGAGAAAAGAGCAAAGCTAATAATAATGGCAAATATCTGTTGGATTTCTGCTCAGGACATGGACTGGTTATTACTAACACCATGTTCCAACATAAAAATGTGCACAAATTCACATGGAGAGAAGAGGCTAGGAATAAGAAAAGTCTCATTGACTATGTTATTGTTGATAGTGATGTTTTCTCCCTGGTGCAGGACACCAGAGTGTACAGAGGATTTGAAATTGGAAGTGATCACTATTTAGTCTTGAGCAGGATTAAATTGAATTTCATATTGAAAAGAATAACATGTTTTCGCCAGGGAACCAGGGCGAACAGCGAAAAGTCAGCTACTGGAACAAATCTGAAAACAAACCCCAACTCAACATCACCAGAGTTAAAGATCGGTACTATCAACGTAAGAAGCCTGAATGGCAAAGAAATGGAGCTAGCTGAGGAATTAGATAAGTACCAGATCGACATAATAGGGGTGACTGAAACAAAAAAGATCAAAACTGGTGAGATCTTTCTGAGCAATAAATACAAAATGTTATATTCAGGCAATGACAATCAAGGAAAAGAAGGAGTAGCCATAGTATTCAACACAAAATACGAGGCTAATCTTCTTGAATGGCAGTCAGTCTCAAGTAGAGTAATGTGGGCAAATATGAGAATGGGGAACTGGACAATGAGACTTATTTGTGCCTATGGTCCCACAGAAGGTTCTACTAAGGTAGAAGTGGAGGAATTTTTTGAGGCTTTAGAAAAAGCAACTGACACAATGAAAAATGAAAAGTTGGTCCTTGTTGGGGATCTAAATAGTAGAGTAGGAAATGATTGTGAGACATACAAAAATATTTTGGGAAAATTTGGAGAAAAGAGCAAAGCTAATAATAATGGCAAATATCTGTTGGATTTCTGCTCAGGACATGGACTGGTTATTACTAACACCATGTTCCAACATAAAAATGTGCACAAATTCACATGGAGAGAAGAGGCTAGGAATAAGAAAAGTCTCATTGACTATGTTATTGTTGATAGTGATGTTTTCTCCCTGGTGCAGGACACCAGAGTGTACAGAGGATTTGAAATTGGAAGTGATCACTATTTAGTCTTGAGCAGGATTAAATTGAATTTCATATTGAAAAGAATAACATGTAAGAAAGTTTTAAAGCGAATAAAAGTTGAGCAGCTCTCAGATGTGAACTGTAGACTAAAATACAGAAATATTATTGAAAAGAAAATGAAAGAGTTTGAGAACAGGAATCAAACCTTGGAGATTCAGTGGCAAACTCTGAAGGAAACATTGATTGATTCTGCCAGAGAGGCATGTGGTGAGGTTGTGTGCAAGGATAAAAAAATCAGAACTCCCTGGTGGACACAGGAAGTTAAAGAGGTAGTGAAGGAAAAGAAGAAAGCATATCAAAAGTTCCTGGCAAATAAGTCAGCTTTTACCCTTACAGAATACAGAGACAAATGTAAGAAAGCTAAACAGTGTGTAAAACTAGCTAAACAAAAGTCATGGGAGGACTTTGGCAAGAATATAGAAAATAAATATCAAGAAGGTGGCAAAATATTCTGGAGGTTGTTGAAGAAGCTTAGGAATGGAGGAAAGAGTGCTGTAAAAGGAATTAGAGATGATAAAGGTGAAATGAAAACAGGAGAAAAAGATATCCTTGAAGTATGGAGTAATTACTTTGAAAAACTGCTAAATGAAACAAGCAGTGATGACAGCACAGTGATAAAAAACACTGACCAGGCATGCAGTCAGGAATACATATCCATACTTGAAGTAGAAAAAGCCATCAAAGGCTTGAAATGTGGAAAGGCAGCAGGAGTAGATGATATTCGACCAGAAATGCTGAAGTATGGTGGTATAAGAGTCTTACAGTGGCTGCACTGCATAGTTCAGAAAGCCTGGACAGAGGGACGAATTCCCGATGATTGGAGTAGAGCTCTCATAGTACCTATATATAAAAAGGGAAATAAAACTGAATGTGAGAATTACAGAGGTATTTCCCTACTGAGTGTTCCTGGCAAGATCTATGCAAGTATACTTGAGAAACGGTTGAGAAGAATTGTGGAAGAAAAGCTTGGTGAAGAACAAGCTGGATTCAGGCCAAATAGAGGCTGTCAGGATCAAATCTTCACTTTACGACAAATAGTCGAGAAAGCATGGGAATATAACAAAGATCTGTATTTAAGTTTTGTCGATTTGGAAAAGGCATATGACAAGGTGCCAAGAGAGAAGCTATTCAATACGCTGCAGTTATATGATGTCAATGGGGCATTATATCAAGCAATACTTAGTCTTTATTTGAGTTGTGAGTCAGCAGTTAGAATTGAAGGAAGTACAGGAAGATGGTTTAATGTTAAATCTGGTGTGAGACAAGGATGTACATTATCCCCTCTGTTATTCATTATCTATATGGATCACATTATGAAGGAATGTGGTATTAAACCTGATATCAAAATTGGAGATGTTAATGTCAGCTCTTTGCTTTATGCGGATGATGTTATACTTCTAAATAAATCCGCTACAAGTCTGCAAGATTCTCTGACTAAATTGAATAGCTGTTGTAATAGATATGGTATGAAGGTCAGCAATAAAAAGACAAAGACAATGAAAATAGGCAGAATCATTGAAAATGTCAACTGTGTTGTGAATGGAGAACCTGTGGAACAAGTAACACATTTCAGCTACTTAGGCACAATTTTTACTGAAGATGGTAAACTAAATATAGAAATAGACAACAGAATCAGCAAAGCTGGTATGGTGGGAAGTCAATTGAATAAATTCATATGGAATAAGAAAGAAATTAGTCGGAACACTAAATTAGCTGTATACAAGACTGTGTTCAAACCAATTTTAACTTATGGATCTGAGAGCTGGGTCAGAAGTAAAACACTTGACCAAAGACTAGAGACCGCAGATATGAGAGTCCTGAGAAAGATTAGAGGCGTGAACAGATGGCATCAATGGCAATATCATATTAAAAATGAGGATATTAGGAAAGAACTTGACATTGTCAGCATCCAGGAATGCGTTAGCAGAGCTAATCTCAGATGCTATGGTCACTTAAATAGAATGGGAGAGGAAAGATTAGCAAAACAAGTGTTCTCTGCCAGGTTGGCAGGAAAACGACCCAGAGGAAGACCAAGATATAGGTGGATTGATGCTGTACAAAGTGCCTTAGACGATAGAAATATAAGATCTGATAATGTTGGAGTCTTGACAAGTAACAGACTGATTTGGAGGAAAATTGTACATAGGAAGTTAGTAATGATGTAATTTTTTCATGTAGTACTGTCATATCCTGTACACCCCTTGAGGGTACATGGCAGGAATTTGATGATGATGATGATGAATCTGCAAGATTCAAGGTAACCAGTGGTGTGCCTCAAGGATCAGTCCTTTGTCCATTGTTATTCAGTCTGTACATTAATGACTTTGGGAATGATTTAACTGATAGGTAAGGTAATCAGGAGTACTGCTGATATGCAGTACTTGCAGAATGATTTGACTAGGCTGGAATTGTGCGCATGTGAAAATGGCAGTCAGTTCAGTGTTAATAAATGTAAGGTCATGCACTTTGGTGTGATGAGGCTATTAATCTTAGAGTTTTAGTAGACAGGAAGTTGAATTTCAGCAGTCATATAGCAAAAATTGTAAATACAACTCAGAGAATAATTGCAGTGCTGAAGTGAACCTTGACAGGTAAAGACAAGGAAGTCATTTTGCCTCTTTTTGAAGCCTTGATAAGACCTCACAAGATCACTCCCACCACCGAGCAGAGCCATGAACTCAGCAGTGGTCCCCCTCAGAGACATGCAAAAACTGCCCCCAGGCAGAACTGCTCATATCTCACCACAGCAACCACGTCTGCACAAAGGCACATCAGTGGGAGCCAGACCCAGAAGTGATACCAAGGTTAAAGTAATGCAGAGATCATAATTCCATATACAAGTAGCCAAAAGGTGTAACCCCCTTATTACTAAAATACTATGGATTCGAGATAGTTGTTACAATGACATCCATTATGTTTTACCCATACTGCAGCTTATTCAAATCATCCTGCAAGCTTCCTTCATCACCTTGATTAACTATTACTCTACTGAACTTTGCATCCTCAGCAAACAACTGAATATCTCTCTTCAAATTATTTTCTATATCATTTATTCACAAATTAAATGGCAGTGGTCCAGATGCAGAGCTCTGCA
The DNA here is from genome assembly GCF_054136105.1 of Typopeltis vanoorti. NCBI lineage: Eukaryota > Metazoa > Arthropoda > Arachnida > Uropygi > Thelyphonidae > Typopeltis > Typopeltis vanoorti. Next base: position 43,600,675 of record NC_143560.1, read on the forward strand.
GCACACCACCAGTCAACTGCCTTCTTCTGGATTCTGCTCCTCCATATACTACTTTTTGGTATCTGTCCATGTTGAAAGCTTTTCCACTTGGTTATACTATAAATTAAAGATGCCAAGAAATTATATTCTTGGTTTAATCCTTTATCCAAGTGTAAGCAAACAAAGTTTGCATGTGAAGTAACTTCATGACTGGGCAACTTGTATATAGAGGCTTGTTTAAGTTAAGGGATATTACATCCCATATCGTTTCTTAGCTGAATAAGAAACTCAGAGAGTTTCATGCCAAATATAGTAGAAACTATATAAAGTTTGGCGATTCCAAGCGAACTTTATATAGTTTCTACTATATTCGGCATGAAATTCTTTGAGTTTCTTATTCGGCTAAGAAACTCAAAGGTGTCATATGTCGCCGAATTGAAGCCTTTGGCTCTTCATATATCTAATAATTGTATATAGAGACTTTAATTTATAGTATTTAAGATCTGTATTTAAGTTTTGTCGATCTGGAAAAGGCATACGACAAGGGTGCCAAGAGAGAAGCTATTCAATACACTACAGTTATATGGTATCAATGGGGCATTATATCAAGCAATACTTAGTCTTTATTTGAGTTGCAAGTCAGCAGTTAGAATTGAAGGAAGTACAGGAAGATGGTTTAATGTTAAATCTGATGTGAGGCAAGGATGTACATTATCCCCTCTGTTATTCATTATCTGTATGTATCACATTATGAAGGAAAGTGGTATTAAACATGATATCAGAATCGGAGATGTTAATATCAGCTCTTTGCTTTATGCAGACGATGTTATACTTCTAAATAAATCTGCTACAAGTTTGCAAGATTCCCTGACTAAATGGAATAAGTGTTGTAATAGATATGGTATGAAGGTCAGCAATAAAAAGACAAAGACAATGAAAATAGGTAGAATCGTTGAAAATATCAACTATGTTTTGAATGGGGAACCTGTGGAATAAGTAAAACATTTCAGCTACTTAGGCACGATTTTTAGTGAAAATGGTAAATTAAATATGGAAATAGACAACAGAATCAGCAAAGCTGGTATTGTAGGAAGTCAATTGAATAAATTCATGTGGAATAAGAGAGAAATTAGTCGGAACACTAAATTAACTGTATACAAGACAGTGTTCAAACCAGTTTTAACTTATGGATCTGAGAGCTGGGTCAGAAGTAAAACACTTGACCAAAGACTAGAGACTGCAGATATGAGAGTCCTGAGAAAGATTAGAGGTGTGAACAGATGGCATCAATGTCATTATCATATTAAAAACGAGGATATTAGGAAGGAAACTGACATTGTCAGCATCCAGGAATGTGTTAGCAGAGCTAATCTCAGGTGGTATGGTCACTTGAACACAATTGGCGAGGAAAGATTAGCAAAACAAGTGTTCTCTGCCAGGTTGGCAGGAAAACAACGCAGAGGAAGACAAAGATATAGGTGGATTGATATGGTACAGAGTGTCTTAGATGATATAAATATAAGATCTGATAATGATGTTGGAGTCTTGACAAGTAAAAAGACTGATTTGGAGGAAAATTGTAGATAGGAAGTTAGTAATGAGGTAAATTTTTCATGAAGTACTATCATATCCTGTCCTGTACACCCCTTGAGGGTACATGTCAGGAATTTGATGATGATGAATTTATAGTATAACCAGATGAAAAAACTTTCAACATCTGTCTCTAATCCAGCGTATTTTAGTAATTAGGTGTGACACTTTTTGACTACTTGTATATGGAAATATGACTTCTGCATTACTTCAACCTTGGTATCATTTCTGGATCTGGCTCCCACTGATGAGACCTCAGTATAGGTTGATACCAGTTTGGGTACTGACCCTTCCCATAATTCATAGCATTATACTTGTCCATAAGGATATGTGCCTAGCATTATGGAATACTAAAGCAAGTGATGTGAAGTCTTTGGACTGTATATATGAGTTGCCCAGTCGTGAATTTGCTTCATACTCAAACTTTGTTTGCTTACACTTACTAAAAGAATTACACCAAATATATATATTTTTTGGCATCTTTAATTTATTAAGGATGTTCTGAATATGAATCCTAATTTCTCCATTGTAGACTAGTAGTCATTAATTCTTCATTTTATATATTGACCTTCCAATACAAAGTGATGATCTTAACAGTTTAACTTATTTGCTAATATTTTGCTGATATTGTATCCAGCATCTTCAGAGCACACAAACACAGTTTTTTACATTACATGAAACTGCAACAATCTGGTATAACAGTGGGATTAGTTTAAAAAGAAATTGTTAGAGACAACACAAGCAACTTAAGTCCTAATATCACCATCTATTGTCGAGTAAAGAGAGAGAGAGAAATTATTAATTTCTTTGTTCTATTCTCACCATTTCCTGCAACATCCTTCACCATGTTTTTTTTTTATGATTTCCTACAATTTGAGTCATTTCCCTCAATTTACTTTGTACTAGTTCCATATAATAATAACAAATCATTTTTCTGTATATAGCCAGTGTCTGGTATATAGAAAACATCACTAGGATTTTATCACATGGAATGTGCTACTCTGCTTTATTTGCTTGTTACTGTTTTCCATGATTCTTTATGTATGTTACTTATCCCTTGTTTAATGTTCATCATCATCAAATTCCTGACATGTACCCTCAAGGGGTGTACAGGATATGATAGTACTACATGAAAAATTTACACCATTACTAACTTCCTATCTACAATTTTCCTCCAAATCAGTCTATTACTTGTCAAGACTCCAATATTATCATTATGAGATCTTATATTTCTATCGTCTAAGGCACATTGTACCATATCAATCCACCTATATCTTGGTCTTCCTCTGGGTCGCCTTGCTAACAACCTAGCAGAGAACACTTGTTTTGCTAATCTTTCTTCGCTCATTCTGTTTAAGTGATCATACCACCTAAGATTAGCTCTGCTAACGCATTCATGGATGCTGACAATGTCAAGTTCTTTCCTAATATCCTCGTTTTTTAATATGATTTTGTCATTGATGCCATCTGTTCACACCTCTAATCTGTCTCAGGACTCTCATATCTGTGGTCTCTAGTCTTTGTCAAGTGTTTTACTTCTGACCCAGCACTCAGATCCATAAGTTAAAACTGGTTTGTACACTGTCTTGTATACAGCTAATTTAGTGTTCCGACTAATTTCTCTCTTATTCATATGAATTTATTCAATTGACTTCCTACCATACCAGCTTTGTTGATTCTGTTGTCTATTTCCATATTTAATTTACCATCTTCACTAAAAAAGTGTTCCTAAGTAGCTGAAATGTTTTACTTGTTCCACAGGTTACCCTTTCACAATACAGTTGACATTTTCAACAATTCTACCTATTTTCATTGTCTTTGTCTTTTTAATGCTGACCTTCATACCATATCTATTACAACACTTATTCCATTTTGTCAGGGAATCTTGCAAACTTGTAGTGGATTTATTTAGAAGTATAACATCGTCTGCATAAAGCAAACAGCTGACATTAACATCTCCAATTCTGATATCATGTTTAATTCCACTTTCCTTCATAATGTGATCCATATAGATAATGAATAACAGAGGGGATAATGTACATCCTTTCTCACACCAGATTTAACGTTAAACCATCTTCCTGTACTTCCTTCAATTCTAACTGCCTACTTACAACTCAAATAAAGACTAAGTATTGCTTGATATAATGCCCCATTGACATCATATAACTGTAGTGTATTGAATAGCTTCTCTCTTGGCACCTTGTCATATGCCTTTTCGAGATCGACAAAACTTAAATACAGATCTTTGTTATATTCCCATGCTTTCTCGATTATTTGTCGTAAAGTAAAGATCTGATCCTAATAGCCTTTATTTGGCTGGAATCCAGCTTGTTCCTCAGCAAGCTTCTCTTCCACAATTCTTCTCAACCGTTTTTTTACGTTAAGATCTTTTGCATAGATCTTACCAAGAACACTCGGTAGGAAATACCTCTGTAATTCTCACATTCAATTTTATTTCCCTTTTTATATATGGGTACTATGAGAGCTCTACTCCAATCATCGAGAATTTGTCCCTCTGTCCAGGCTTTCTGAACTGTGCAGTGCAGCCACTGTAAGACTTTTATACCACCATATTTCATCATTTCTGGTCAAATAAATTCTACTGCTGCTGCCTTTCCACATTTCAAGACTTTGGCTTTCTCTACTTCAAGTATGGATATGTATTGACTGTATGCCTGTTGAGTATTTTTTACCACTGTGCTATCACTGCTTGTTTCATTTATCAATTTTTTGAAGTAATTACTCCATTCTTGAAGGATATCTTTTTCTCCTGTTTTCATTTCACCTTTATCATCTCCAACTCCTTTTACAGCACTCTTTCCTCCATTTCTAAGCCTCTTCAACAACCTCCAGAATATCTTACCAACTTCTTGATATTTATTTTCTATGTTCTTGCCAAAGTTCTCCTGACTTTTGTTTAGCTAGTTTTACACACTGTTTAGCTTTCTTACATTTGTCTCTGTATTCTGTAAGAGTAAAAGCTGACTTATTTGCCAGGAACTTTTGATATGCTTTCTTCTTTTCCTTCACTGCCTCCTTAACTTCCTGTGTCCACCATGGAGTTCTGATTTTTCTATCCTTGCAGACAACCTCACTGCATGCCTTTTTGGCTGAATCAATCAAGGTTTTCTTTAAGGGTTGCCACTGAATCTCCAAGGTTTGGTTCCTGTTCTCAAACTGTTTCATTTTTTGTTCAATAATCTTTGTGTATTTTAGTCTACAATTCACATCTGAGAACTGCTCTACTTTTATTCACTTTAAAACTTTCTTACATGTTATTTTTTTTCAATATGAAATTCAATTTTATCCCACTCATGACTAAATAGTGATTGCTTCCAATTTCAAATCCTCTGTACATTCTGGTGTCCTGCACCAGGGAGAAAACATCAATATCAACAATAATATAGTCAATGAGACTTTTCTTATTCCTTGCCTCTTCTCTCCATGTGAATTTGTGCACATTTTTATGTTGGAACATGGTGTTAGTAATAACCAGTCCATGTCCTGAGCAGAACTCCAACAGGTATTTGCCATTATTATTAGCTTTGCTCTTTTCTCCAAATTTTCCCAAAATATTTTTGTATGTCTCACAATCGTTTCCTACTCTTATTTAGATCCCCAACAAGGACCAACTTTTCCTTTTTCATTGTGTCAGTTGCTTTTTCTAAAGCCTCAAAAAATTCCTCCACTTCTATCTTAGTAGAACCTTCTGTGGGACCATAGGCACAAATATGTCTCATTGTCCACCTCCCCATTCTATTTGCCCACATCACTCTTCTTGAGACTGCCTGCCATTCAAGAAGATTAGCCTCATATTTTGTGTTGAATACTGTGGCTACTCCTTCTTTTCCTTGATTGTCATTGCCTGAATATAACATTTTGTATTTATTGCTCAGAAAGATCTCACCAGTTTTGGTCTTTTTTGTTTCAGTCACCTCTATTATGTCGATCTGGTACTTATCTAATTCCTCTAGATCCATTTCTTTGCCATTCAGACTTCTTATGTTGATAGTACCGATCTTTAACTTTGGCGATGTTGAGTTGGGGTGTGTTTTCAGATTTGTTCTAGTAGCTAATTTTTTGCTGTTTGCCCTGGTTCCATGGCAAAATCAACGGGTGGTCTTGTTTAACCGGGCGACACCTTAGCCGGCATGAAATTTTGTCATGTTGTACCATCATTATTTATTTTGGTTTAACCAATAAGAATACAATTTGGTCGTCTAAATCCCAAATTGCCAGCCCATCCTCGTTCGTTCAGTATCCAGGTAGATACCAACAGGGTTCACCACGAGAAGGTGAGGATTGGACATTAGGTCAGAAGCCCTGGTCGGTTCTCCGCATTCCTTTAAAGGCTATTTGGAGGTCTCCTCTCAGTTATACAGCTTTGACCCTTAATCACTCCAACTCCTTGTTTAATGTTTGAAATACTAAAGATGCCCCCTGTTTCTTTGGTGGAAATTTTATCCAGTTAAACTTTTAACATAAGTGTATTAATTTTTTTAAATTTTATTTAATACTGATTTTTTTCTCTAGCTATTTTTTGTACTGATCCATCTCAAAATTCATAAAAAGTATGGATCATGTGTGAGAGTGTTATCTTGTTTATATAGTTTTTATTGTCATTTATTAAACTCAGTTAGCTTTAACCCTAAAAAAATTCTTCCCCCTTCTCTGTTTTGCTTCATTACTTCAACTAAATGACACATAAGTTCTTTATTCCATATTCACATATTTTATTCTCATTCCTAAAAAATAATACTTATTATTTCTCTATAGAAACTAATTGATATTTAATTATTCTTAGATTCATCTTTGACTACCAGTATTCTGATTATCTTGAAGGCAGTAGATCTCCTCAGGACATATTTGACTCAGAATATGACAATGACATATGAACATGAACTGCTTCATCAGTCTTCACCTCAGACATTGGCATTAGAACTGGTGAAACAACTATCAGGATTAACTGAGTATGCAGTATAGTTTTCAATTTAAGTTTAAAATACAGCCTATTCTCACAGTAGCAAATAGCAATATAACAAACATGCTCCCTATAATAGACTCCCCAAAAAAGCCCTTTCCAAATGTTATTTCCCAGTGCTGTTTTAAAAGAAATTCCTCATTACATACTGTCCATTATAACAAATTAATTTGTTGAATTCCAGTGAGTTTGCTATTGTGAGAATCGACGATATCTTCTTATAAAAAAGAACCTGAAAATTTATGGGAATTTTCTAAACGTAAAGCATTAATAATATTACAAGGAAAAATGCAACTTCCTGAGAAAGTTTGTAGTACCTATACATTTTATATTTGTTTTATTTAGTGGTCCAAAAGATCCTATAATGCCTCAGCTTCAGTTACAGTTCCAGATGACTCCTTGCCTTGTTCCTGCACTTGAACTTATTTTGAAGGGTTTAGACTTGTCACCAAGGGAATGGGAAATTGATGAAGGTAACTTTTTTGACTCAGTTTTTGTTTGCTTATGATTAGTGAAATGAAAGAATTTCCATGAGAACCTATAAATAGTGTATTCTTTTAAAGTAGAAATCAGTTTTATTGGGGGAAAAAAAAATAAGTGGGTAAATTATTAGTATTGTTTTTTCTAAAATTATAAACTGAAATCCTTACTCTGAGAAATGAATTATTATTTTTTACTTTGGGCATATCAGAAAAGAATACATAGTCAACTCTCATTATGGCAAACATCAGTATAACAAACTCCCAAAAACGTTTTTTCAAATCCCTATAGCCACAGTGCTATTTTAAAAGAAATTCACTATATCAAACTCTCCATTATGATATAACTGTTTTGGTGATTTCCACGTGTTTGCTAAAGTAGAAGAGACAACTGTACTCAGAAGTGCTATAGATTGCCTGTAATTGTAAAAGTTTGACATGTTTCCTCTAATATGTCCATTTTGTATGTGTTTTCATAATTATTGCATACCTACTTACTTATCCTCTTCGTGCATCTTGGCACATAAGGCTGAGATTCATTTCTTCTGCCTTGGGGTAGTCTACCTCCATGACTGTCCCAAACCCAGATAAAAAGGAATAATCATCCCAGTAAAAATTCTCTGATTATGAAAACCGAGAGTTCACGTAAGCCTTTTATAACCATTGCTAATAGATTAATTTTATATTTGGGAATATTTTTCTATTGTAAAGAGACATTAATTATTGTGCATTATTAAGATGTTTTGTCAGTTCAATCGAAAGTTTTACTTTTCCATTAACAGACAAAAAGTGTGTAACATGTATCATTGTGTTATGTAGTGCAGAGTGGCCTCTGCCAGTATGATATTTTTTTGAGAATAGTAACATTTCTTAGTATGTATTATGATCATCATGTGATACCTCTATGGACTACGATTCACTAGAGGAGGCCTCTCTACACTACACGTTACATACATTTGTCTATTAATCTCTTACGTTCTTTGGCAAGTTTCCTTTTGTAAGAACCCTACTACCTTCATATGAGAATGGATAACTTACCTTCATTTGAAAAACATCCATAAAAGATTCTTCTTATCATGACAAGAATTGAACTGGGATCTTTTCCATTTGAAGGATGCATGTCTCACCATTCCTCTATATATTCAATGTTATTTCATTCCCATGAAATAATATTGGATTAATCTTGAAATGCATTGCTCTGTTTGAGTTGGCTTATCCAGTACTACTACTGAATTCATGTTCAATAGGCATTTTTCAATTCAAAATGTGACGTATTTGTCAAACAACTTTTATTGATAAAACAAAGATATCAGATAATAAAAATAACAAACATAACCTCAATCCTATTCGAGTGCACTTTATTATTAATACTTTTGAGACATTTATTCATAAATTGTACTTGAATAGAATTGAGGTTATGATCATTATTTTTATGAACTTTTATTTCTTTTTTTTTTTCCCCATACATCTGGTAGATGTTGTTTATGGTTGGATTTGGAGTATGAATTCTTGTAATTATTAAGCTTCCATAAATATAAATATCTTCTCGGTTGATTGTAGGGTATTATGATAAATATTATTTTGATAGATTGTATTATGATAAATACCCAGTATAATTTAGATAAAACTTTAAATAAAAATAAAACTATTGTGGTGTAACTGGAACTTAATTGTTGTATTTGTTGTTTGATGCCATCATGATTTTAACCTTTCCAGATGTTCAGTTATTTATAATGGCTGGCCTGGTTGGCCGAGTGATTAGCATATCTGCTCTCTAGCATAATGGCTGCGGGTTTGAATCCTGCTTTGGGCATGGATGGTTGTGATTGGCTTTGAAAATAGTAGCGGTGGTGGATGGTAGATAGCATTAGTGTAGATGAAGCAGTTGGTGGATGATGAGTGGATAAGATTGAGTGGTGGAATTGGAGAGTAGGTGCCCTCCCTCGATGAGTCTTGGACTCCCTGGAGGTGTCTAATAATAATAATAATAATAATAATGAGCATATGGTATAATAGATTTTTGTCTGAACTGATATATCTAACACCCTGAAATTAATTATTACCTTGCTAATACAGTATTTATTCATTATGGCAAATCTGAACCACAAAACACACCCTTATTAGCAAAATATTAGCTGTGAAGTTGAAAATTAATTCTACTCTCCCATACAAAAGAAGAAATCTCTCCCATTTAAGGAGAGATTACTTTGCAAGAAAACTTTCTGGGATCATCCTGATTAGCAAGCATTCAGTGATCCTCTAAATTACTCCCCCCCCACCTCCTTTTTGTTATCACTAAGCAATTTATTTGGCCTCTTAAGTTCTGTTTTTTCCTCATTACAGATTATCATTGCATTTCATATTTAGTATTCTTTCTGCCAGAATAAAATCCAACTCAGTGACAAGTTTAAATTTAAACTATTATTTTGTGCAATCTTTCTGACATTACTGATAATCTTTATGGACTGTTTTATTGATAGAAGTCTTGTAATTCTAATCATATATCTCACTAAATTCAAAATTAAATTCTTCCTCATTCCATATTTAATTATAACTTATTTTAAGACACTTCAAACTTTCTTTTTAAACCTTTTTTTTTGTTTTCCTTTGAAATATATACATATGAAATTTTTCATCTAGACAAGTTTGAAATCTTGCACAAACTGTGGAGCAAAACTTACACAGCCATTTTCATCTGCCTTTGATCAAATATTTTATTTTATATGAATGCTACTGAAAAAATTCCAGTAGGTTTGGAAACATTCATTCCCATTCCACTTTAAATGTCTGTTCGTCATCTAACTATTGGTTCTCCTAGAAGTGTGTGAAAGGAGTATAAGAATGGAATTGTGTGGTTGAGTAGGCTTTATTCTTCCTTTTCTGTGTACACTTAAGCTCAGAATAGTTGCATTTAAATCATCAACATATCCAAAACTTATGAAGTGCGAAGCAGGGAAACTTGTAGGTCCAGATTACAGTCCTGTTTTTCTATGTTTTGTTTTGTTAAAACTGTTTGACAGTCTTGCTAAATACCACCATTTGAAACTCATAGACATTCAGGATTAAGGAAAAAGGAGCAAGCAGCTATAGGATTCAGGAATATGATGATTACTTACAATAGTTATTAATAATCATAAGGCTATCTGGTGAAAAGACTACTCTTAAGAATGGTCCTGAAAACTTGGCACCACAGGGTTTTTGTAGGTAGCAAACCTACAAAAATTGTAGGTTTGCGACCCGGATATCACAGTACTCTGAGTTAAGGAGGACAATGATAGCAAATGATTTCATGTGCAGGCTGTGAAAAGAAATGCATGCGAGTTTTTAGATGTTTGGGGGGTATGTTTGATGGCAGAAAAGACTTGTACAAGAGGGGCAGCCTGCACCTGAATTCATTTGGCATCAGGAGCTTGGAAGAATTACTTATTGGTATGAGACCTAATGCAGAGAGTCAGAGAAACTAGCTTATCAAGTGAGGAATGAGGGAAAAATGTCTGTGAAAGTTATTGTATGCAAAAATGGAGCGGAAAAATATGCTTTGGGTTTGGACCAAACAGGAGATGTACAATTGTTCGCTGCTAATACGAAGATAGGCAGGACAGGGATGCTTCTGATATCCAGCACATACAAAATGTTTGGATCGGCTGGAAATTTGGGCAAATGAAAATGGCTGCCAGTTTAATGTTAGTAAGTTAAAGTTATGAACTTTAGCATGATGAGATTTCCAGTGGCATATTATATTAGCAAGGTTATGCTAATGATCTTGGCATAATGGTTGATGAAAATTTGAAATTCAAAGCAAAGTCACATAGCAAAAGTTGCAAATGCATCTCAGAGAATAATTGCGATTTAAAGTGAACCTTAACATGTAAGGATAAGGAATTCATTTTGCCTCTTTATAAGGCCTTGATAAGACCACGCTTAGTCTCCTGGGTTCCAAGAAGTGCCGGATTACCAAATAGGCAGAGTAGGCACCAGCCTATGGGTCCTGCGACAATGGATCAAAATAATATTGATTTGATCTTGAAAGAAAATTACAATCAAGCTTTCTTTAATTGTTTCCAAAAGATAGAAAAAATTAATCAACTCAAAGAAACAAAAACTTTACATTAATTTTATTCCACTAGAATGTGCACACGAGAAACCTCCAAAAATGAACTTTTGTTTATTTATTAAAATTAAAAATTCCTTACTTTTTGTTTAATAATATTGTGTAATATTATTTAATAATAATTATTATTAAAAATAATTATTATTGTTTAATAACATTAATAATTGTTAATGTTTGTTTTGTGTAATAAAATTAGTTTTTTAAAATTGTTGGTTGGTAAAATGAAAAATGTATTAGGAGATAATTTGCAGTGGGGGGCAAAATTTCAACTGCCTAGGGGCTTCCACAGGGTTTAATCCAGCACTAGGGGTAAAGAAGCTGTGGAAAGGGTGCAAAGAGGAATTACAAATTATATCCAGATTATGGGATTTAGGTTATGAGAATAGATTACGAGCATGTGGATTGCAGACTCTGATTAATAGGAAAAAGAGGGGTGATATGATAGAGGTCCTGTAAATGTTTGAATGGATGTTATAGGATGCCGTCTTATTGAATTTTTTTGTTATATGGAAGGTGAGGAGAAAACACGGGTAATCCATAGAAGTTAAATTTGTTCGCAGTCAAGAAAGGGGTAAGCCCTAGGTTTTTTTCTCTGAATAGCTTTGAAAATGAGTGGAATAGTTTGCCTTTAGTGATAGTGAGTGCATCTGGTGTGAATAAATTCAAGGGAAGATGTGACAGATGGT